>NC_067433.1:19688170-20031688 GCF_009764475.1 Pristis pectinata | reverse complement strand
GTGTTCTCAACCTCCTCTGCTCATAGAGTCAGAGGGTTGTACACCACGGAAATAGCTTTTAGGCCCATTGTGTCAGTGCTGAGCGTCAGGTGCACATTTACAATAATCCTACATTAATTCCATCTTATTCTCTTCACATTCCCTTCAACTCCTCCCAGATCCCACCACTCCACCTACTCATGGCTTCCATGAGCCTTTCACCCCCCAACCTCTGAGCCCTTCCACCTTCGACTCTTCATCCCTGATTTGAACACTCCACATGTTGGGCCTGGTCTCTCGAGCTCTGGAACTCCCTCCCCAGCCTCTCCACCTCTCTCTCTGCTTTAAGGTGTTCCTCACATGGTTCCTCTGTCAATGGGTCTTTGTACGGTAGCATTCAAGCAACACACACCACTGAGCTGCTAGACAAAGGGAGAAGTGGGGAGTGATCTAATAGGAACCTGAGGGGCAACTTTTTCATGCAGAGGGTGGTCAGTATGTGGAATGAACTGCCAGAGGAAGTGGTTGAGGCAGGTACATTAACAATATTTAAAAGACATTTAGACAGGTACATGGATAGGAAAGGTTGAGAGGGATATGGGCCAAACAGGGGTGAATGGGATTAGTTTACATGGGAATCTTGGATGGCATGGACCAGTTGGGCTGAAGGGCCTGTTTCCGTGCTGTATGACTCTGACACTATGACTAGGGGCATTTTACAGTGGCCAATTAATCTACCAACCTCGATTTCCAAAATATCTAAAAATCTGTTGATCTCTTTCCTGAGTATACTCAGTGACTGAGCATCCACAGTACTCTTGGGAAGTGAATCCCAAAGATCCCCTCCCTGCTGGGTGAAGAAATACTTTTCTCATCTCTGTCCTCAGTGGAGATGATGACCTCTGTTTCAGGACACCCCAGGTACAGAAGCACCAACTCTGCGTGTATCCTGTCAAGCTCCTTGGGAAGGGATTTGAACCTTCCCCAATTATACTCTCATGTTCACAAAGTCAAAGTGCATGGAAACAGGACCCCGCCTCACCGAGTCCACACCCACCACCAAATACTCATTTATACACTCAACCTATGCTAATCCATTTTATTCATCCCCATGTTCCCATCAACTCCCTCCCAGATTCTACCACTCGTAGCCCCTCAGGGCAATTTAAGTGCCATTTAATCTACCTGAACTGGAGGGGGAACCAATATCCTGGCAGGGAGATTTGCTAGTAATATTCAGGAGGGTTTAACCTACTCTGGCAGGGATGGGACCCAAAGTAGTGGTGTAGAGCAAGTTGAAGCAAATGTAGGAGTTAAAGAGAGCAAGTCCACTGGGAAAGCCAGGCAGTCTTAATAGACTAAACTGCATTTATTTTAATCTAAGAAGCCTGACAGGTGAGGCAGATGGACTCAGGGCATGGATAGGTACGTGGGGCTGGGAGATTATAGCTATTTCAGAAATGTGGTTGAGGGAGGGGCAGGACTGGCAGCTAGATATCCCTAGCAGACAAGGTAAAGGAGAATCTTAAAAGATTCTGCAGTGTGGTCATCTATTGGAATGGGCAAGGTCTTAAAAGAATACTCCTCATCTGTATTTACCGTGGAGAAGGACACAGAAGCTGGTGAGTTCAGGAAAGAGAACACTGTCATCCTGAAACATGTCAACATTACGAAAGGGGAGGTGTTGGCAGTCTTGAGGCGCTTTAAGGTGGATAAGTCCCCGGGGCCTGACCAAGTGTATCCCAGGATGTTGTGGGAAGCAAGGGAAGAAATGGCTGGGGCCATGGTAGAGATTTTTCCCTCTTTGTTAGCCACCAGTGAGGTATCAGAAGACTGAGCATGGCTGATGTTGTGCCTTCATCTAAGAAAGGCTGTTAGGACAAGTCAGGAAACTACAGGCCAGTGAGCCTAACATCAGTGGTGGAAAAATTGTTCAAGGGGATTCTGAGAGACAGGATTTACTTGTATTTGGGGATAGTTAGTGTGGCTTTGTGCATGGGAAATCATGTCTCATGAATTTGATTGAGTTATTTGGAAGAGGTGATCAAAAGGGTTGACAAAGGCAGGGCGGTGAATGTTGGCTACATGTACTTGGCAAGACCTTTAACAAGGTCCTGCATGGTAGGCCGGTCCAGAAGGTTAGAACACATGGATCCAAGATGAACTAACCAATTGGATACAAAGCAACACGCACAGAAAGCTGTAGATACTCAGCAGGTCAGGCAGCATCTATGGAGGGAAATGGGCAGTTGATGTTTCAGGTTGAGACCTCTCATCTGGACTGAAAGATGGAGGGGAGATGTTCAGTCTGAAAAGGTGGAGGGGAGGAGTGGAGCAAGAGCTGGCAGGCGATGGGTGGATCCAGGTGAGGAGGGGGGGATAGGGAGTTGGGGGAGGGGAGAGTGGAGAGTGGGAATAGCACCAGAAGCCGGGAGATGATAGGTGGAAGTGACAAGGGGCTGAAGAAGACAGAGTCTAATAGGAGAGCAAGGTGGAGCATTAAATAAAGGGAGTGAGGTGGGGAGGGCAGAGGGGAACAGTGGGGCGAAGGGGACCCAGTGGGAGGAGTGTGTGGAGGAGGGGAACGAGACAGGGTGATGGGGGCTGGGGTGGATCAGGAGCAGAGAGAGAAGGGACAGAACGGAATACACAAGTGGCTTACACCACAGAGAGCGTGTGGTGGACACTTGCTTTTCAGATCAGAGGCCTGTGACCAGTGATGTGCCACAGGGATCGGTGCCGGGTCCCCCGTTTGTCACACCTATTAATGATTTGGATGAGAATATAGCTGGTATGGTTAGTAAGTCTGCAGATGACGGCAAAGTCGGTGGTGTGGTGGACAGTGAAGAAGGTCGTCTGAGGTTACAACGGGATCCAGATCAACAGGGAAAGTGGGCAGAGGAACGGCAGATGGAGTTTAACTCCGGTGGCTGAGAAGTGTTGCATTTTGGGAAGTTAAACCAGGGGTGAACTTACACAGTGAATGGCAGGGCCCTGGGGAGTGTTGTTGAACACAGAGACTTTAGGGTACAAGTACATAGCTCCCTGAAAGTGGTGACACAGGTAGACAGGGTGATGAAGAAGGTGTATGGCATGCTTGTCTTCGACAGACAGGACGCTGAGTACAAGAGTTGGGTCGTCATAATACATTTGTACAAAACATTGATTAGACCACACTTGGAGTATTGTGTGCAATTCTGGTCGCCGTGGAAGGACGTGATTAAGCTGGAGAGGGTGCAGAAAAGATTCACTAGGATGTTGCCTGAACTGGAAGGTTTGGATTATGAGGAGGGACTGGATAAACTAGGTCTGTTTTCCCTGGAGCGAAGGTGGCTGAGGGCTGACCTTGTAGAGGGGCATATACAATCATGAGGGGCAGAGATAGGGTAGATATTACAATTATTTTCCCAGTGCGGAGGAGTCTAAAATGAAAGGGAATTGGTATAAGGTCGGAGGGGAAAGATTTAAAGAGGATCTGAAGGCCAAGTTTTTCACACAGAGGGTTGTGGCTGTACGGAACAGGCTGCCAGAGAGAGTGGTAGGGGCGGGTACAAATACTATGTTTAAAGGACACTTGGACAGGTGCATGGGTAGGAAAGGTTAGAGGGATATGAGCCAAATGCAGGCAAATGGGACTGGCTTAGAGAAGCATCTTGGTCAGCATGAGTGAGTTGGGCCAAAGGGCCTGTTTCCGTGCTGGATAACTACCACTCTGTGATTACCAACCTGCACATTTTTTTGGAATGTGGGAGAAAACTGGAGCACGCAGGGGAAACCCAAGCGGTCGCAGAAGGGTGTAAACGCCGTACAGACAGTAGTGGAGGCGGCCTCATTAGTTTCACCACGGTGCCACCCGTAAGTTCTAGACTTGAAATCATAACCCTGACTGCCTCTGTGGAAATTCAGCCTGATTTTCTGAGCATTTCTAGATATTTTATTTTCAGCATCTGCAGTATTTTGTTTATGCCCTGCCTGAATATGGTATTTCATACTGTACAAAGGCACGCTACCTGTGCAGTATTTTGTGCCGTACAGTGCCTCCAGGCCTGTTTCACACTGTACACTGCCGAACTGCCCGTATGTGGTGTTTCACACTGTACACTGCCGAACTGCCCGTATGTGGTGTTTCACACTGTATGCTGCCGAACTGCCTGTATGTGGTGTTTCACGCTGCACACCGGTTAGCGTAACGCTATTACAGCACCAGAGACCCAGGTTCAATTCCAGCCACCATCTGTAAGGAGTTTGTACGTTCTCCCCGCATCTGCGTGGGTTTCCTCCGGGTGCTCCGGTTTCCTCCCACATTCCAGAGACATAGGGATTAGGAACTTGTGGGCATGCTATGTTGGCACCAGAAGCGTGATGACACTTGCGGGCTGCCCCCAACACATTCTCAGTAATGCAAAAAGACATATTTCACTGTGTGTTTCGATGTACATGTGACTAATAAGGAAATCTTGTATCTTATCTTGTATGTGGTGTTTCACACTGGACACTGCTGAACTGCACGGTAGCGTAGCAGTTAGTGTAACGCTATTATAGCGCCAGCGACCGGGTTCAATTCCAGCTGCTGTCTGTGTGGAGTTTGTACGTTCTCCCTGTGTCTGCGTGGGCTTCCTCCGGGTGCTCCGGTTTCCTCCCACATTCCAGAGACGTACGGGTTAGGAGCTGTGGGCGTGCTATGTTGGCGCCGGAAGAGTGGTGACATTTGCGGGCTGCCCCCAGCACATTCTCAGTAATGCAAAAAGACACATTTTACTGTGTGTTTCGATGTACATTGACTAATAAATAAATATCTTGTATATGTTGTGTTTTGCATTATGCAGTGTTACACTGCCTGTTCTTGGTTTCTGACGCTCTGTGACCTTCTGCAGGTGTTTGGTGAAATGGCTGGAAATCCGCTGTGTCTGTCCAATGTGCAACAAACCTATCACTGGAGCACCAGAGCAGCAGCAAGCACTCGGCACTCTCCTGGATGAACTTGTTTGATCAGTGTTCGCATTGGAACGGACAACAGAATATTCAAGAATTGAGAGAGCTTTCTAACTTTTTTTTTGTTATTTGACTTTTGATTGGAACATTAGAGTGTGAGAGGATCTGAGCCACAGCACATGCTGCAGTACTCTGGACGGAGTGAAACCAGGCACTGGAGTAACCGGGAAATCTCCAAAAAAAACCTTGTATAACTTCTGCTGAGGAATGGAACACTTCCAGCCTTTCAGTTTCTGACTAAGCTTCTTAATCACGAGCACAGGCAACCTCATGGTGAGTTGCTGATCCACACAAGCCAAAAGGCCTCAGCTCTGATTCCCGCATTGTGCTGGCTCTACTGATCACAACTGATGCAATAGTTGGAGAAGCTGCAACTAGGCAACACCCTGGGTGGAGAGGGTCCCCATCCCCATTCTGATCACTGCTCAAGTTGCTCCCACAGAGATGTGTGTGTGTGTGGACAGGAGCTGGCTTGGAGCTGATGCTTTCCACAAATGGGTATTTACACACACACCAGCTGGATAAGGCACAGGTGGGAACAGACTGACGGAGATCAATGTGGTGCTTCACTGGCACGGCACAAGGATCACACAACACTTCACATACACAATGCGGAGACCTGACAGTGCTTCCTGCACCTTGCTGTATACATTGCAGGGCATCTTATGCTGATTCATTCACCTCACAGGGTGCAGGGAACACGCTGTGCTTCTTTCACCTCAGATTCATCCTGTGCAACTGGAATGAGCAGCAACGTGTACAAGTTTTGTCCATGAGGGGCTGGAGTGAAACCTGTTTACTATCATTTGTTCAATGTGATTTTATTTCATAATTGGCAGAGTTAATGATTTAGAATGTTTATTATAGAAATGCATGTGTAAACATTACTAAACAATTAACCATCATCAACCGCCTGATGATCTCTCCCTGACAGCTTCAAATAGGTCAATATATCCCTTTCAGGCACAAAGTGAAAGGTCTCAGTCAGAGCGATGGTGAGATCAGCTGTGCAAGAGGTGGCTGGAAGTGTATCCCTGAGCTCAGGGTTAGGGCACGTTGGTAGAATAGAACAGAGTTCACCCTGCAGTTACCTGCCGAGCTGGTCTTCACGTGGGCTCTCCCGCTACTGTGCTGTACATTACGTGTCTTTTTGTTACTGACTGGCACGACTGTTTTGTACATATTTTAAATAAATGCTTTGAATCCATTCCTTTTACGACGGATTTTCTTTCATTGTAAAATATTTTTTAATAAATATTTGCTCTGAGTGTACCTTTACTGTATGCTCTTAGTGTATTTTGGAATGGGTTTACAAATGTGCATTGTGCAGAGCAGGATTATGCTGAGGTGATTTTATTGTTTATTAGTTTTTCAGGATCTGGGTGTCATTAGCTTGGCCGGCATTTACTCCCCCTCCCCTCCCCTCCCCTCCCCATTGGTACTAAGGTGGTGATGAGCCACAGCTTTGAAGATACACCCACAGGGCGGTTGGGCAGGGAGTTTCAGCATTTACACTCGGCAACAGTGAAGAACCAGCAATAGATTGCCAAGTCAGGATGGAGTACAGCTTGGAGAGGTACCTGTGGGGAGTGGTGTTCCCTGGTATCTGCTGCCTCTGTTCCTGGTGGTAGAGGCTGTGGGTTTAGGAGTCACTATCGGAGTAGCCTCGGCAAATAAGTAGTGCATTTTGTAAATGGTACAGATTGTATCGGCGGCACACAGTGGCCGCAGGGAATGAATGTTAATGATGGATGGGGTAGTTATTAAATAAGCTGCTTTGACCAGGGTGCTGTCAAGCTGCTTGAAAGTTGGAAGAGTTGCACTCATCCAGGTGAGTGGAGAGTATTACATAACATCCCTGACGTGCCTTGGAGATGGTGGAAAGGGTTGGGTGTCAGAAGGTGAGTCACTCACCGCAAGATTCCCAACTTCTGATCTGCTCTTGTAACTGCAATGTTTGTGTAAACTGGTCCAGTTGAGTTTCTGATCAGGCGTCCAGCCAACCCCCAGGATGTTGATGGTGAGGGATTCAACTCAATGTCAAGGATAAGTGGTCAGACTCTCTTGGAGATGGACAGGGTCTGGCACAAATATTATTTATCGAGCCATATCTGAATGGTGCCCAGATCTTGCTGCATGCAGCTCTGGACTTGTTCACTTGTTGCAGAGTTGAAAATGGAATCCAACATGGTGCAGTCATGAGTTAACAGCCCCATTTCTGACCTTACAATAGAAAGGCCTTTGATGAAGCAGATGAAGATGGCTGGGTCTAGGAATCTTCCCTGAAGGACTCCTGCAGTGGTGTCCTGGGGCTGGGATGATTTGGCCTCCAACAACCACAACTGTTTTTCTGTGGGTGAGATATGTCTCCACCTTTGGCGTGTTTTTCCTTTGATGTCCACTGAGTTCATTTACCAAGACTCCTTGATGCCCCCACTCAGTCAATCCTTCCCGGATTTCAAGGGAATCACTCTTGCCTCACCTCTGGTCCATATTTGAACCAAGACTGTAATAAGATCTGGAGCTTTGTGATCCTGGCAAAACCCAAACTGGACATGGGTAAGTGATTACTGGTGGATATTTGATAGTGCTGTTGAAGACATTTACAATTATTTTGCTGATGTTTGACAGCCTTCTGATTGGGTGGTAATTAGCCAGATTGGATTTTGTAGCGTAAGGTCATGGCTGTCATGGGACCGTGACAACACTGGCCCCTCTGGCTGGGATGACACCATTGAGCACATGGCCGAAAGTGACACCACTGTCAATCAAGGTTTGGCTCCACCCCACTAGGTAAACACCTTTGTCCTTGCTGGACCACTCGGACTGGTCTGTGCGAGCACCTTTGTCCTGGGCACATCTACCACTGGTCCGTTTAAACACCTTTGTCCTGCTGGACCATCCAGGCCCCAGCAGCATAAAGTGCCGCATGTTTGGTTTTCTATCTTTTTTCTGTCTCTGAGGATGTTGAGGTGAGCTGTGCACTACTTCAGGGCAGTTAGTTAAGGACTCCCGAGACCAAAGAGCCAACGTTTGTCCAGAATCAGTGTGTCCAAACATTGTATTGTTTATTCCTTGACCACTTGTACCCAGTTATTGTGTGTGTGTGTGTGCGCGCGTGCGCACACCTCACCCCCTGTTGTGATTTCCCTCCACATTCGCGATCTCCTGCTTGAGAGTGTGTGATGAGCATCTGTTCCCATTCATTCTGTCCCCGCGTTTGTCTTTGTTAATAAACCATTTTTAAATTACAAAGACTGTGTCCAAACCTTTATCTTTAAGATACCAAAAGAACCTTTCTCACAACATTTGGCGCTGCGAGCAGGGTCTTGAGGGTATTGGCTGGACACAGGCGTGGGTGGGATGTTCTAGAACAAGGGGAAGAAAGGAAGTGTAGGCACTGAGGAGAGGATCCCAGGATGGACAGATGAGAGTGAGGGATTTGGGAGCTTGGCCAGCATGCTGGCAGACCACGGTAAAGCCAGTGGACTGGGCCGAGCAGTTAGATCCACGTGGTGAAAAACTGGGACACCATGTGGTGGCCCTCCTCCAGCCGTCAGGGTTCCCCAGTGCCAAGGGGAGCCGAAGGGGGGCCCTCTGGCTCCTGGCCTCTCTCCTGAGGCGCCAGGTCGAGATTACTGGCCAGTTGCAGGATACCTGCCTGCAGAGGGAAAGAGAGATAGAGACCCTCCAGCAACGATGTTGCACGCTGCAAGAGGCAGCCCAACGGCTCAGACCCGGGCCAATGACCTCAAGGTCTGGGGTACCGAGGTCGCCTGCCGGCTGATCCAGGCACAGCAGGCACAAGCTGCCCGCAGGGCTGGCTGGCAGCCAGATCCATTTAAAATCCGAGCCCTAGTCCGGCGTGGTGATGGGCTGGACGTGTGGCTGGGAGATGGGGATATATGGCTGGATAAGGACAATGAGGGGGCACTCGACGCGAAGGGGCTCCCTCGCGCCCACCCTCCCCTCACCAACCCGAACCCCTGCATGCTCGACCCGTCACCATGTGGTTCCAGGTCCACCACAGAGGGGAGGGGAGTCAGGATGAGGCCCCTACAGGAGGAAGTGGCCGTGGTCCCTCCGAGACTATGGAGACCCGGAATTTCTCCATCAAGGAGCTAATGCAGCTGGTGGACCGGTACCGCCAGCGTCCGGGCGAGCACCTGGCTACATGGCTGCTTGGACTGTGGGATGAGGGGGCCCCCCAACGTGAGCCTCTCTCACCAGGAAGCGAGCGCCCTAGGGAGCTTGTCTGACCAACAGAGCATTAACAATGCCCTGCGGGCGCCACATGGAGGGATTGGGAACAACACTACCCTGTGGAATCGGGTAGTGACCGCAGTGAGGGTCCGGTACCCTACCCTCCTCGAATGGGACTTATATGGGCGACCACAGTGGAGCACGGTCAGTGAGGGCACCGGGGTCGTCAGGGAATGGGCGCTGGTGACCGACATCTATGAGAGGCCCGGCGATCGCAGGTTGTTAGAAAACACCAGGGTGACTAGAACGCTAACGGGATACCTGGTCACCACCGCGTGCCCTGATTTGAGGCCAGTGGTTCTGCCCCTCATGGGACTGGCTAATGGGAAGACCGTGCGGGACGCCATCACCCTCCTGGAAGGGCTAGAGTTCTTGCAGTGGGGGAAGCCCACCCAGGTCCGTAGGGCAAAGATGGAAGGCTGGAGACACAACCCCCTGTTTTGCGCGCAAACGGCTATTCTTGGACCCGCTGCGCGCAGGGGTGGACCGTGCCAGCATAGATGGGATCCCGACCTCCGCCATTTATGTGCTCTGGAAAGAGCAGTGCGGGGGGACATCTGGCCAGGGGAAAACCCATAACCACCCTGGGATCAAGCCTGACACAGGGGGCGCCCCCAACTTCCAGGCCACACGGGCTGCCCCCGACGACACTGTCTCTGCCCCTCCCCTACTCGAAGCAGTCCCTCCTGCCCTCAAAGCTGAGCTCCGGGACCTGCTGAGACAGGAACTAGCCCATCTCCGCATGCAGGAACCTTCACCCACGGGGTGGCAGACCCCTACCCCCCTCCCATAGGACGAAGGCCAGGGGTCCCGGCGCATTTGTTCCATCGCCCTCTCCTGTCCGGGAGACCTGAGGCCACATATACCCGTCGCTGTACATTGGGGAAGGGGGAACATACAGAGGTGGATGGCACTCATTGACACGGGTACCCAACACACCATCATCTTGGGTAACCCCACCACATGGACGGGGGCACAGATGCAGATAGAGGGGTTGGGGGGTTCCCTCTTGCCCACAAGAGAGGTCACAGTCCGCATGGCCATTGGGAACCAACCCCCTCGACCCGTAACAGTGTTGATAGCAAACTCTCCTGAGTGCATCCTAGGGATCAATGTCTTAAAGGGACTGTCTCTCCATACTAACCGGGGCAAGTTTATGTTCAGGGTCGCACGGGTTACGGCCGTGGTTGGGGCAGCCAAATGTGAACCAGTTGTTGTTCACCCTCCCTCCAAGGTTGGCTGTAGCCAACAGTACAGAGTGCCAGGGGGATGCCGAGATATCACTGAGGCTACTGCAGGGCGCCCGGACAAGCCTTGGCATGCAGTGGTAGATTTAGATATTCATAGCCCCGCTATCTGCATGGCTTAATCCCTGGTAAAACAGTCACGTTCTTATGGGGACCCTAACAACAGGCCGCTTTTGAAGCAGCAAAGCGAGCTGTGGAACAAGCACTGCCGCTTGCTCCCCGTCAGGCAGGTGTCCCTTTTGAACTGCAGGTCTCGGTCAGTGAGACAGTCGCCGAATGGAGCCTCTGGCAGAAGATCCAAGGGCGCAGAGCTGCTTATGAATTCGCCAGCACCTCCAATCAATCAGACTGTGGGACTTGCGTCTGAACCCCCGCACACGCTGGTGAAGCTCTACCACTAACACAGATTCCCCTGGATGCTCTTCGAATGAACTGTTTTCATGGACTTTCTTTTCTCTTTTGCGCCTGTCGGGTTCGGTATTTCGGTTTGGGAGGGGGGCCGGACGGCAGTTCCCCACCACTGCAGCACAGTCTTTCCAGAGATTCCCGATGGAGTGGGTGTTTCAGGAGCTGGTATTTCCCTTCCTACAATTTGACCTCCACCCAAGTCCCGACCCTCAGAGCCATCCCACAGACGCTGAGTCCACTATGAGCACAGTTCCACTTTTTCAGTTGGTCATAGTGAGTGTGAGCGAAACTGGTATCCAAGCGCCTCTGTGCCCACTGCCGATGGTGCCGTTAAGCTGGGGGCTCCCTGCACTTTGAACGGGAACCTCTGGATTTGTGGCTACCGTGCCTACCGGTGGCTCCCCATGAGCTGGTACAGCTGCTGCTTTCCTGTGTTCGTGGTGCCCTATATCCACGCTCTCGATGAACTTGGGGAGCACCCGGCATGCAGTGGCCACAGGGACAGGAGGGCCATAGCGGAGGCGGGGAGCTTCTGGATGATAGCCTTCCCCACGTATGGCACAGCCCGACTGTCCTGTAAGGTCATACAAATGACCAGCGTGCTCCAGACGCTGGCTGACGAAACGAGTACGGCAGCAGAGCTGGCTGCCGTCAGGCTGGTAGCCCTGCAGAATCGGATAGCCCTGGATTACCTACTTGCTGCGGACGGTGGTACGTGTGCAGTGATTAGTAAGGAGTACTGCACTTTTATCCCTGATGAATCCAGCAACACCACCAGCCTGGCTGCTCACGATAGGGACTCGGTGGCCAAAATTCAAAAAGTGAGGGACCAGCTCCTCCAACACGACACCTCATGGGGAAACAGGTGGCTGTTTGGGTCACTGGGGGGATAGTGGGCACCTCTCACCCACTGGGCCACCGCTCCCGTTCTAGTTGTTATAGTTTTTCGCCCTCGTTTCAGTTGTTATAGTTTTTGTATTCTGTGCTGTGCTTGTCAAGTTATTAGAGCCACTTCTGCCTTCCATTAGTGCTGCACCTTGAAGTATATTTCTTAGCTTAGTTCTGGTTATTCCCTTGATTGGTGAGTGGTGTAGCTTTCTGGGGGTGGAATGTAGTGTCAAAGGTCATGGCTGTCATGGGACCGTGACAACACTGGCCCCTCTGGCTGGGATGACACCATTGAGTGCATTACCGAAAGCGACACCACTGTCAATCAAGGTTTGGCTCCACCCCGTTAGGTAAACACCCTCGTCCTTGCTGGACCACTTGGACTGGTCTGTGCGAGCACCTTTGTCCTGGGCACATCTACCACTGGTCCGTTTAAACACCTTTGTCCTGCTGGACCACCCAGCCCCCCAGCAGCATAAAGTGCTGCATGTTTGGTTTTCTATCTCTTTCTGTCTCCGAGGATGTTGAGGTGAGCTGTGCACTACTTCAGGGCAGTTAGTTAAGGACTCCTGAGACCAAAGAGCCAATGTTTGTCCAGAATCAGTGTGTCCAAACATTGTATTGTTTATTCCTTGATCACTTGTACCCAGTTATTTTGTGTGTGTGTGTGTGTGTGTGTGTGTGTGTGTGTGTGTGTGTATGCACCTCACCCCCTGTTGCAATTTCCCTCCACATTCGCGATCTCCTGCTTGAGAGTGTGTGAGTGAGCATCTGTTCCCATTCATTCTGTCCCCGCGTTTGTCTTTGTTAATAAACCATTTTTAAATTACAAAGGCTGTGTGTCCAGACCTTTATCTTTAAGATACCAAAAGAACCTTTCTCACAACAGATTTGTTCTTCTATTTGTGATAAGAACATATCTGGACAATTCTCCACGTTGTTGGATAGATGCCAGTGTTGTAACTACTGAAACAGCTTGACCAGATGTGCAACTAGTTCTAAAGCCCAGATCTTTTATACTACAACTGGGATGCTACCTAGTCCTGCAGCCTTTGTGTATCCAGTGCTCTCAGCCAATTCTTGATACCACGTGGAGCGCCTGACTGGCTTCTGTGGTGATGAGGATCTCGGGAGGAAACCGAGATGTATAACCCTTTTGTCTGAACATTACTGTAAAAACTGAAACACAGGGTCCTAAGGCTCCCCACCCCCACCCCCGCAATCCTCCTGGATAATGTACAGTCTCTGGAAAATAAAATTGAAGACCTCAGAGCAAGACTGCAGTACCAGAGGGACATCAGGGACTGTTGTGTACTCTGTCTCACAGAGACACAGCTCACCCCCAGCACTCCGGACACAGCACTCCAGCCCGAGAGCTTCACTACCCACCGCATGGACTGGATGGCGGAGTCAGGTAAAGCCTGAGGCGGCGGCGTTTGCTTCGTGATTAACTTTGTGATGCACAGATGTGGCGGTTCTGTCTCAGTCCTGCTCCCCTGACCTGGAACATCTGGCGGTCAAGTGTCGTCTGTTCTACCTGCTAAGGGAGTTCTCCGCCGTCATCCTGGTCGTGGTGAACATTCCACTCCTGGCAAAAGTCAAGCTGGCACTGGAGGAGCTGAGCCCCGTGATCAACAGTCACGAGACAGCGCACCCTGATGGCTTCCCTATCATCACGGGGTCTTCAACCAGGCCAGCTTGAAGAAATCTGTGACAGACTACCACCAACATGTCACCTGTGGAACCAGAGGAGCCAACACACTCGATCACTGTTACACCACTATTAAGAACGCTGACGATGCCATCCCGCACCCGCACTTTGGCAAGTCCGATCACCTGGCTGTACTTCTCCTCCCAGCATACAGGCAGAGACTGAGGACGGCAGCACCGGTGGTGAGGACCATGAAGGTCTGGTCAAGGGAGGCGGAGGAGTGTTTACAGGACTGCTTTGAATCTGTGGACTGCACCATATTCAGAGATCCTCGGATCTGAATGAATGTGCCACAACCGTCACCAACTTCATCGAGACCTGCGTGGATGAGTGTGTGCCTTCGAGAACATACAGAGCCTTCCCAAACCTGAAGCCCTGGATGAACCAGGAGATTCGCAGTCTGCTGAGGGCTAGATCTGTGGCGTTCAAGACCAGTGATCCAGTACCCTGCAAGAAGTCCAGGTATGACCTACGGAAGGCCATTGTGATAGCGAAAAGGCAATTCCGTGTGAAGTTAGAGGCACAATCAGACGCACGACAGCTGTGGCAGGGTTTGCGTGCCATTACTTCCTACAAGATGAAACCTAACAGCATAAATGGCAGTGATGGTTCATTCCCCAGTGAGCTCAACCCCTTTTATGCATGCTTTGAAAGGGAGAATAACCCTACACCTGTGCGAATCCCCACAGCATCTGGTGATCCTGTGACCTGTCTCGGAGGCTGACATCAGAACATCCTTCAAGAGGGTGAACCCTCGCAAGGTGTCAGACCCCAACGATGTACCTGGCAGGGTACTGAAAATCTGTGCCGACCAACTGGCTGGAGTGTTGAAGGACATCTTCAACCTCTCACTGCTGTAGTCGGAGGATCCCACCTGCTTCGAAAGGGCATCAATCATACCAGTGCCCAAGAAGAGCAGGGTGAGCTGCCTCAATGACTATCGCCCGGTAGCACCCACATCTACTGTGATGAAGTGCTTTGAGAGGTTAGTCATGACTAGAAATAACTCCTGCCTGAGCAAGGACCTGGACCCACTGCAATTTGTCTACTGCCACAACAGGTCTACAGTGGACGCAATCTCACTGGCTCTCCACTTTGCTTTGGAGCACCTAGACAACAGCAATACATACGTCAGGCTGCTGTTTATCGATGACCACCTTCCTCTGTCTCTGCATCAGGCTGTGCGCGGAACCCAAGTATGTGGGCACCAAGTGTCACTACGTACCGAGGTTCTACCTGTCTCTTCTGTTGCGAAGGATAGGCCTGGCCCCGTGGCCACGCAGCGTCCCTGTCAGCTGGACACTGCCGCGCTACCTGTCCTTCATGGAAAAGTTCTTCCAGGCCAATACCTTTGACCATAAGTCCATCAGGCAGTGGTCAGCATGGAACATCCTGCAGGAGAAGGACTCAATGGAAACTGTGGGGTGGTTCCCTGAGCAGACTGTCCAGACCATCTGGCAGAATGTCTCATCGCCAGAACTCACCAACAAGCACCAAGACCTTGCTTGGCTGGCGGTGAGAGGGGCCCTCCCAGTCAGATCCTTCCTGTACAGTTGGAACCTCACTCCCAGCGCGTACTGCCCCCGGGAGGACGGTGCTGGGGACAAGACGGTCGCCCACCTCTTTGCGGGCTGTAGGTTTGCGAGGAGGGTGTGGCAAAAGATGCAAGGGTCCTTGTCATGGTTCATCCCCAGCAGCAGCGTAACAGAGGATTCTCTGATCTACGGGCTGTTCCCAGGGACACACACAGAGACGGACATCAACTGCTGTTGGAAGGTCATCAACTCGGTGAAAGACGCTCTTTGGTGTGCCTGAAACTTGTTGGTCTTCCAGCACTGCAAGATGTCCGTAGGGGAATGCTGCTGGCTGGCACATTCCAGGCTGCAGGAGTTCATGCTGAGGGACGCACTGAAGCTGGGCGCAGCCAACGCAAAGGCTCGATGGGGAAAGACTACAGTTTAGGGTTCTTCTGCCACTGGATAGGGAGGGGCGGGGACAGGCGAGAAAGCCCCTAAATATTGTAAATACGGGACCGGGTAGCTTCCAGGGAGCCACATGTGTGGCATTGGTGCTGTTTTCTATATAAAAAGGTAAGACTAATGAATGATCTGTACAAGAATGTAAAGGTTTGCACTGTTTTGTAATTGTATATAGTTTGTCTTTTATTATGAATAAAGTTTATTTTGTATTTTAAAAAAATGACTTACAGCTCAACACCATCATCCCCTCAGTACTAATCACCAAGCTTCTAAACCTGGGCCTCTGTACCTCCCTCTGCAACTGGATCCTTGACTTCCTTATTGGGAGACCACAGCCAGTGTGGATCAGTAGTAACATCTCCTCCTTGCTGACAATCAACACAGACACACCCCAAGCATGTGTGCTTGGCCCACTACTCTACTCGCTCTACACTCACGACTGTGTGGCTCAGCACAGCTCAAACACCATCTATAAATTCGCCAATGACACCACTGTTGTTGGTAGAATCTCAGATGGCGACGAGGAGACGTACAGGAGTGAGATAGATCAGCTGGTTGAGTGGTGTCACAACAACAACCTCGCACTCAGTGTCAGCGGTGGAAAGGATGAGCAGCTTCAAGTTCCTCGGCATCAACATCTCGGAGGATCTGTCCCGGGCCCAACACATTGATGCAATCGTGAAGAAGGCACGTCAGCGGCTGTACGTCATTCGGGGTTTGAGGAGATTTGGTACGTTACCAAAGACTATTACAACTTTCTACAGATGTATGGTGGAGAGCATTCTGACTGGTTGCATCACCGCCTGGTACAGAGGCTCCAATGCACAGGATCGCAAGAGGCTGCAGAAGGTTGTAGACTCAGCCAGCTCCATCACGAGCACAACCCTCCCCTCCATGGAGGACATCTTCAAGAGGCTGTTCCTCAAGAAGGCAGGGTCATTAAGGACCATCTCCATCCGGGACATGCCCTCTTCTCGTTACTACCATCGGGGAGGAGGTACAGGAGCCTGAAGACCCACACTCAGCGATTCAGGAACAGCTTCTTCCCGTCCGCCATCAGATTTCTGAACGGTCCGTGAACACTACCTCGTTATTCCTTTTTTTTGCACTAGTTATTTTTGTAATTTATAGATTTTTATGTCTTTGCACTGTACTGCTGCTGCAAAACAACAAATTTCATGCCATATGTCAGTGGTAATAAATCTGATTCTGATTCTGAACCAAATAGTCCAAAAGCTCTGCTTTGTAGTTGACCCTGAGCCGACCTTCCAAAGATGTATCATCTCTGGTATACTTCGGAATGTCCTCATCTCTGCCCCGCCTCAGCTGATCTGCACCCCACATGCTTCTGCTACCTCTAAACCTGTCTGTTGTAACATTTTCCAAGCTGTCCATCCTGACCCACACTAAGTCCTGACTCTGTATCACTCTTGTGCTGGGAAACTACTGATTAACTGACTAAAAACACAAACTTGCTAGATCCTGTCAATCTGAAACCAAAACGGAAAGTTGTGGAAATACTTATCACTTTGGGTCATATCTATAAATAGAAGAATGGAGTTATAGTTTTAGATTGAAGATCTTTCGTCAGAATGTGCCTGATGATTGCTGCATCCTGATGAAAGATCATCAATATGAAATATTAGTTAACTTCTTTTCTCTACAGATGCTGCTTCTAAGAGTCATACTGCATGGGAATGGGCCCTTCAGCCCATCAACTCTGTGCCAACCATCAAGCATCCATTTACACTAATCCCATTTAACACTCCGCACATTCCCATCAACTCCACCCAAATTCTACCCCTCACCTACACGCAAGGGGCAATTTATAGCAGCCGATTAACCTACTAGCCAGCACGCCTTTGAGATGCGGGAGGAAACTGGAGTACCACATTGTCATGGGGAAATGGGCAAACCCCACACATATAGTGCCGGGATCTGCTGAGTACATGATGGACGTGCTCTCCAAAATGGGTTTTGGGGAGGGAACCAGAAATTGGATCCAACCGCTCTACACAGATATCCATAGTGCAGCCCAAATCAATGGGTGGGAGACAGATAGTTTCCCCATCAGGTCTGGAGTCAGGCAGGGGTGTCCACTCTCCCGTCTTGTTTGTGTACTGCACTGAACCCTTTGCCGAATCCATCCGGAAGGACGAGAGCATAAGAGGAGTGACGTTGCCGGGCAGTGGAGACACACAAGTCAAAACCTCCCTGTATATGGACGATGTCGCCGTCTTCTGCTCGGACCCACTGTCAGTTCACAGATTGATCAGTATCTGTGACAGGTTGGAGTTGGCCCGACCGATCCAACGTCCCTTTCACCATCAGGTCCGACTACCTGAATGTGCTGGGGGTCTGGTTTGGAGGGGCTGAGGTGTGTAACAAGAATTGGCTGGAGTGGATTGGGAAGGTCAAACAAAAACTGGGTTTATGGAAATGATGTTCTCTGTCAATAACTGGGAGGAACTTGGTCATCAGGTGCAATGTGCTCTCAGGGCTGATGTTCCTCACTCCTCTGCCTTGGCAATCACCCGGGATTCTTTCAGTTTATCTGGGGTCCAAGATGGGTCCAATGGGTGATACCCCAGTCAGCTGGATGTTGCCACACTACCTGTCCTTTGTGGAAGAGTTCTTCCAAGTAAACACCTTTGACCACAAACCTATCAGGCAGTGGTCAGTGCGGAACGTCCTGCAGACACTGCGGGGCAGGGACACTGTGGATTCTGTGGGTTTGTTCCCTGAGCAAACGGTCCGAACCATATGGCAGAATGCCTCACCGCCAGATCTGACCAGCAAGCACAAAGACCCTGCTTGGCTGGCAGTGAGAGATGCCCTCCCAGTCAGAGCTTTCCTCTACAGACGACATATCACCCCCAGTGCACGCTGCCCTCAGGACAGCTGTGGTTGGGACGAGATGGTCACCCACCTCTTTGCAGACTGTGGATTTGCTCCGAGGGTGTGGAGACGGATGCGAGGGTTCGTGTCCCGGTTCATCCCGGGCACCTGCGTAACAGAGGACTCTCTGATCTCCGGGCTGTTTCCGGGGATGCACACCAGGACAGACATCAAGTGCTGCTGGAAGGGCATCAACTCGGTGAAGGATGTCCTTTGGTCTGCCTGAAACTTCCAGCACAGCGAGATGTCCATAAGGGAATGATGGCACAGTCCAGGCTGCAGGAGTCTGTGCTGAGGGACACACTGAAGCTCGGTGCAGCCAATGCTGAAGCTCTGTGGGGAAGGACCACAGTCTGGGGTCCCTCCGCTACTGCACATGGAGGGGGTAGATTTGGGTGGGGAAGCCCCTTGAACAATGAAAGGGGGATTACCTCAGGAAGCCACATTAGGGGCAATGGTGCTATGTCTGTTTGTGTTTCTTTGTAAGTTTACACTACTGAAAGTAATAATAATGAATAGTTCTTCACTTTGCATATCTTTTTTATTGTGAATAAAGCTTACTTCTGAAATAAAAAAAATCTGCTGAGTAATTCCAGTATTTTCTCTTTTTAACTTTCTGAATACCACTTCTTGAAAGTCAATATTCGCACCTCATCATATCCAGCCCCACCAAGGTCCGGCACGGCAGTGTAGCGGTTAGCGTAACGCTTTACAGCGCCAGCGACCTGGGTTCAATTCCGGCCGCTGTCTGTAGGGAGTTTGTACGTTCTCCCCGTGTCTGCGTGGGTTTCCTCCGGGTGCTCCGGTTTCCTCCCACATTCCAAAGGCATACGGGTTAGGAAGTTGTGGGCATGCTATGTTGGCACCAGAAGCGTGGCGACACTTGCGGGCTGCCCCCAGAACACTCTACGCAAAAGATGCATTTCACTGTGTGTTTCGATGTACATGTGCCTAATAAAGATATCTTATCTAACATTTAGCCCCACTATTTGAGCTGTTGTAATGTTCCCAATGTCTTCAGTCATCGCGGCCAAAGTCCTCTATTCGCTCATTTAAGATGCTATTTAAAACCACGTTGTCCCCCTCTCCTGCCCTCCTAATATTAACTTTGTCTGATAGCAGGCGCCATGTAAATGCAGCTGCTGTTTTTTGAATTGCTTGGCCTCTGTCGCACAGCGTCCGTGCGCCCCAGTAAAGTGCTCGATTTTTCATTGGACTACACGACAAGCGTGCCTGTGTATATTTGCATAATCCGTCTTTAGCCTCTTTTAGCCGGTTTAGAAGAAAACAACCAGAAAACCGACTCCATTTCGCTTAACAATGTAAACTTCACGGAAATAAACACTTTCTTAATTGCAGCGGTTCGTTTCACCCTGACCATAAACGGGTTCTTCCCCAAACATAACCTGTCCCCGCTGGCAGTCTCGCCGGTCCTTCTGGTTCAGAAACGTGATGAATGGGTTTTTCACGCGCATGCGTGACGTGTGCCGCCCATGTTTGTTACGACGCGGGCACATCACCCTTCTGACTTCGAACCTGTTGTAGTGTAGCCTTCCGCCGCGGGGGGCGGTGCTGCGGCGGCTGCTGCTGCCCTGCACCCGGTTCAGTCCCGTTCTACCGTCCCACCGGCGGCGTCCTGTTCCGTTCCCTTCTCCCGGCGTGTTCTCCGGTTCACCTGGTTTTTCGCTCTTCATCGTGCTGGATGTTTCCAGCGTTTAATATTTGTTTCACATTTGACGACGTGTCACTTGTTTCTTTCTGCGGTTCTGTAATTTTCAGCAACACACGCACAAAATGCTGGAGTTTACTCAGCAGGTCCGGCAGCATCCGTGGAGTTTACTCAGCAGGTCCGGCAGCATCCGTGGAGGGAAAGAAACAGTTGACGTTTCGGCTCCAGACCCTTCATCAGGCCTGGAATCCACCTGCCGGTTTCTGCCCCCCGCGCCACACCTTCTTATTCCGGCTTCTGCCCTCTTCCTTTCCAGTCCTGATGAACGGGTCTGGGCCCGAAACGTCCATAGATGCAGCCCGACCTGCTGAGTTCCTCCAGCATTTTGTGTGTGTTGTATTGGACAGGCCTCATTGCTCATATGCTGACAGACTCCAGAAATAGACGAGCTCTGACGGATGACAGAGCTTGGAACAGGCAGACAGAGGAAAAGATTCAAGGATGTGCTCAAAGCCTTCTTAAAGAAATGCAACATCCCCACTGACTCCTTGAATCCTCTGGCTCATGACCGCTGAAAGTGGAGAAGGAGCATTCGGTATGATATTGAAACAATGATGTCATGAACTAGAGCACCACCTCACAGACTAGGCTTCACCCGCCCTGTCAATCACGACCCATTCCTTCACATTGGCTTCATTAGCCACCTCAGAACCCACAAAATAGGAACGACAGCAGGTCATCCTCAATCCCGAAGGACTGCCTACGAAGAAGAAAAAGAATTCCTATTTACTCCTTAAAACCTAAAAGTGTGATCAAACTGGATCTCATTGCACTTCATTAAATTCTAGGTACTAGGTAAATGCAAGTATCCACATGCAGTGTGATTTCCTTCTGCATTCTCATACTGCCCTCTGCATGTTTTTTGTACGATGCTGAATTATAAAACATATTCTTGCCAAAGTATCCGATTGTAATAGCACAACTTGTGGCACTGGAAATTTGCTTTCAAAAGGAAAGTGAAAACAGAAGAATGCTGAAAGGCTTGAGGTAGTGATATCATTAGTGGCGTAGTTAAATTGATATTATACGTTCCTATGTCAATTATGCTTGTGATTACATTGTTATAGGAAAATCAAACTGAAAATGCCGAAAATACTAAGCAGGTCAGCCAGCATCTGAAAAGTCAAAGTCGAGTTTATTGTCATAGGCACAGGTAATGTGTGCACAGGTGAAATGAAAAGCATCATATTTATATAACATCACATCACATGAGCAGCATCTGAGGAGGTTTACCACCGTTTCTCCTCCTATTGATGCCCAACGTTGAGTTTTTCTAGCATTTTCGGTTTATATTTCAGATTCCAACATTGAGCTATAAAACTTTTGTAAGTGACTGACGCTGATTTTAATACTCATGATCTTTGTGCAACAATTAAATGATTAGAGTTTAATATCAAGAGAATAAATAAAAATCGCTGGAAGCGGTGGGGTGATCAGGAGGCGCTCAACAGAGCATCTTAAATCGAAGCCCCGTCTGTTTTTATCTCAGCTTTCGGGCATGTGCGGTATTTTGTCAGCTGATGTCCGGAACTTCCTTGTGCCGACTGCCGCGCCGCCCAGTGGCCAGCAGGGAGCATTACACCGGGGGTGACGCGGCGCGCGGTCGGGGGGGGGGGTTCGGCGCAGCTCTCGCGAGAACGGGCGCGTGTCTCCGGGCGGCCGCGTGAGGCTCCGGGCTCCCGGTCGCTGAGCGGGCGCGATGCAGCACGACGATGTAAGCGGGGGGGGGGGGGCCGCACCGGGGAGGGCCCGCACCGGGGGGGGCCCGGAGGAGGGGGGGCCGCACCGGGGAGGGCCCGCAGTGGGGGAGGAGGGGGGGCCGCAGCGGGGAGGGCCCGCACCGGGGGGGCCGCACCGGGGGGGGCCCGGAGGAGGGGGGGCCGCACCGGGGAGGGCCCGCAGTGGGGGAGGAGGGGGGGCCGCAGCGGGGGAGGAGGGGGGGCCGCACCGGGGAGGGCCCGCAGTGGGGGAGGAGGGGGGGCCGCAGCGGGGGAGGAGGGGGGGCCGCACCGGGGAGGGCCCGCACCGGGGGAGGAGGGGGGGCCGCACCGGGGAGGGCCCGCACCGGGGGAGGAGGGGGGGCCGCACCGGCGGGGGCCCGCAGTGGGGGAGGAGGGGGGGCCGCACCGGCGGGGGCCCGCAGTGGGGGTGAAGGGGGGAGAGAAGGGGGCCCGCACCGGGGGAGGAGGAGGAGGTCCGTCCCCGCACCGGGTGGAGGGTGGGAGGTGGGAGGCAGAAGGTCTGTCCCCAGAGTCAGGACAGCGTGTGTTCGGTACCGAGACGCCGCTAGTTAACCGGTCGGTGGGCGGCGGAGCGGGGAGAGAGGCCGGGAGCGTGAGGGGGTCCGGGGACGGAGGGGACCCGGCTCTCAGGCCCAGCCACTGTGGGCATTGCGGTAAAACCAACATGCTGGAGGTTCTCAGCGGGTTCCGTGCATGGGAACCCGGGGTCAGTGTTGCGGGCCGGTAACCCTTCATCAGACCGAGTAGAGCCGCTGCCTCATGGGTTCGATCCCGACCTCCGGCGCTGCCTGTGTGGAGTTTGCACGTTCTCCCTGTGACCGGGTGGGTGACATGGGCCAGTGCAACACATGTCCAGGCCCTTCAGCCCGCAGGGCCAATGTGAACTGCACACCTGCCTTCACATGGTCGGTATCCCTCCACCCCCTCCCTGTTCACCTGTCTGTCTGAACGCCCCTCAAACGTTGCTGGTGTATCTGCTTCCACCAGCTCCCCTGGCAACACATTCCAAGCACCTACCGCAAAATAAAACTTGCTTCATAAATCTCCTTTAAATTTTCCCCATCTCACCTTAAAGCTATGGTATTTGACATTTCTATCCTAGGAAAAAGACTATCTACCCTATCCATGCCTGTCATATACTATTAGGTTACCCCTCAGCCTCTGACACTCCAGAGAAAACAATCCAACTTTGCCCAACCACTCCTTATAGCTAATACTCTCCTATCCAGGCAACCTCTTCTGCACCCTCCCCAAAGCCTCTGCATCTGTCCTGCAGTGTGGTGGTCAGAACGGCACACGATACTCCAAATGAGGACTAACCAAAGTTTTATACAGCTGCAACATGACTTCCCAACTTTTATATTCAACACCCTGACCAATGAAGGTAGATTTCCTCCAGGTGCTCTGGTTTCCTCCCACATCCCAAGGGCAGGTGGATGGGTTAATTGGCTGCTGTAAATTGCCCCTAGTGTGCAGGTGAGTGGTAGAATCTGGCGGGAGTTGATGAGAATGTGGGGAGAATAAAAAATGGGGTTAATATAGAATTGGAATAAATGGTGGTGGGTGGTCGGTATGGACTCAGTGGGCTGAAGGGCCTGTTTCCATGCTGTATCTCTGAGAAGTGGAAGAGTGGGGATGGAGGGCCATCGACCTGAAGTGTTAACTCTGTTTCTCACTCCACAGATGCTGTCTGACTTGTTGAATATTTACAGTACTTGATGGTTTTAATGCAGAGTTCCAGCATCTGCAGTTTTTTGATTTGTTTTCAGGCATTAAGGAAGAGCATATGTACATTGATGAACATAGGAAGAGATCATGAGCACTGTGACCAAATGCCATGGCCATGGGCTTTGGCGTTATCCCATATGTCCATGTATACTTTAGGCAAACAATGCTTGTATTTGCACACATTCAGAGAGCTAGTTCCGTCCTCATTGACCTGTTAAGGGAAGCATATGGACCTGACACATCATACAACTCACGTTGCACCTTGCAGCAGTGATCCCTACTTCTGGGTCTTGGACAACCTGCAACAGATACCTCCAGGCACTGGGGAGGTACCACCAACAATGTCTTTGCAAAATACGTTGGAAGAATAAGTGAACTATTGTCAAGTGTCCTCTCCTAGGCCATTATCCCCAGCACTGAGGTCCTAGTCAGTCAGCGGCATTGGGCAGGCTATGTTGTTCCCATGCTCAACATGGGATTTCAGAAACAGCCATTCTGTTCCAGGCTCTGCCACAGGAAGAGATTAGCAGGTGGACACAAACATTTATGAGAATGTTCTCAAGGACTCCTTGGGGGAAAAAAGCAAAATCCCACTGACTCTTGAGAACCTCAAAGTGGAAAAGGAGCATTTAGGATGGGTCTGACTACCCCTACTGCTCACCCATCTGTCTTGGCAAGCACTTTCTGCCCCATCTGTGGATGGGTACAGGTCCCACATTGGCCTCACTGGTCATCACAGAACTGGAGTGGAAACATGTAATGCTTGATCCTGAGGGACTGCCTGAGAAGAAGACAACAATTCTATACCATGTATGTTGTGACTCTACATGGTTTCAAGCTACATGCAGCCATGTACCATACTGCACTAGTTCTGCCAGATCTTGATCATCTAATGTACACTCCACTCCAGCAATCTCTGGCCAAAATATCTTAAACCCCTTTGGTATAAACAAAATGCCTAAATCCCTGACCTGACTGTGTGCCAAGAACTGCAGTGCATCAATACAAACATTTGAAGCTAAGTGTTAACTATTTAACCAAGTAGGATTTCAAACCCAACCACTCCTTATAGCTAACACACTCCAATCCAGGCAACCTCTTCTGCACCCTGCCCAAAGCCTCTGCATCTGTCCTGCAGTGTGGCGATTAGAACGGCACACAATACTCCAAATGAGATGAACCCCCAGATCATCTCTCAATCCTATGTGCAAGAAGGCACAATTATTCAGCATTTCACTTTGTATCATAATTAGAATACTTTATCCACTGACTTTTTGTTTTAAGTGATGGTTGCTGGTTTGTAATTTTCTCTTCTGTGCTTGTTTCAATTTGTTTGTGAGAGCTGAAGACAGAAGTGAAATGGATTATAAACAAGTCTCTCTTTTCCAGGTGATTTGGGATATTATCGGAAACAGACAGTTTTGTTCCTATAAAGTCAAGTAAGTAAAGTGATGCAGAAAAACAAATGATCATAGCATAAAAGTGACCCTTGAAGGTAGCGTCAGTTCCCAGTAGCTGCGCAGGAATTGGCCTTCATTCTCCATCTCTTGTGTCACACACAGATCAAGCATTTTGCCTCCAGGGAATATGGACAAAAATCAGAAATCACATAATTATTAGCTGTCACCTAATTATCACCTAATTACTAGTTTAATTAGTTCAGCACATCAAGGGCCTGTTCCTGTGCTGTACTGTTCTATGTTCTAACTGTAGCCTATCTACTGATTTCTGCATTATTACTGTAGACAGCTGGACTCAAACCCCTTGTAAAGCATTACAGCACAGTACAGGCCCTTCGGCTCACGATGTTGTGCTGACCTCTTAGCCTGCTCTAAGATCAATCTAACCCTTCCCTCCCACATCATTTTTCTATCACCCATGTGCCTATCTAAGAGTCTCTTAAATGTCCCTAATGTATCTGCCTCTACCAGCAACCCTGGCAACGCGTTCCACGCACCCACCACTGTCTGTGTAAAAAAAAAACTTGCTCTGGTATCCCCCCTCTGTACTTTCCTCCAATCATCTTAAAATTATGCCCCCCTGTATTAGCCATTTCCGCCCTGGGAAAATGTCTCTGACTGTCCACTCGATCTATGCCTTTTATCATCTTGTACACCTCTATCAAGTCACCTCTCGTCCTCCTTCGCTCGAAAGAGAAAAGCCCGAGCTCGCTCAACCTATCCTCATAAGACATGTTCTCCAATCCAGGTAGCATTCTGGTAAATCTCTTCTGCACCCTCTCTAAAGCTTCCACATCCTTCCTATATTGAGGCGATCAGAACTGAACACAATATTCTAAGTGTGGTCTAACCAGAGTTTTGCAGAGCTGCAACATTATCTTGCGGCTCTTGAACTCATCTACTTTTCATCTACTCTCAATTCATGTAACTATATTGATCAGATCAGTTATTGTGGGAAAGTACTCAATAAACCATGGCATATCATCAGTGAAACAAAGCCAGGTAGAATTGGATCATTGAAATGTACAGAAGGGGCACTTCAGCCCATTGTGTCCAAGGTGGCTGTGAGAGGAAGCAATCAGGCTTAGTTCTAAATTCTTGCTATTTGTCTCTCATGCTGCAGGTTCTTTGTCCTCAATTGCCTGTCCAAATCACATCCCACCACATTTTTAAGGCCCTAGATTCAGACAACTCTGAGTGAAAAGATTTCTTGTCTTCTTTCCAGACCTTGTGCCATTGATTTTGAATCTGATCCTTATTATAGATCAGTTCCCCAGCAGGAAAACCTTTATTAGAACTTCCTATCTTAAAACTTCTGTGAAGTAACATGAACAGGAGCAGGAACAGCCCAGTCAACCCTTTGAACCTGCAACACCATTCAGTAAGATTATTGCCAATCAGATCTTGGTCTCAACACCATTTTCCTGCTTTCTCCTCATACCCTTGATTCATTTGTTTAAATGTCTGTCACTCTTTGCCTTGAACGTATTCAACGACTAAATCTCCACAGCTTTCAAAAAGAGAGAATTCCAAAGATTCATGATGGACAAACCTTTAATGTGAAAGTATTCCTCCTAATTCTTGATAACTGCACAGGTGAAAACACCATCTCAGCATCACCCAGTCACTCCTGTTCAGAATCTTGTTTCGAAAAGGCCACCTCTCATTCCTCTAAACTCCAAAGTGCTCAACTTCAAACTTCATCCCAGTAATCAACCTAGTGAACCTTTCTGTGCACCACCTCCAATGCAATTATATTATTTCTTAAATATGGAGACAAGAATTGTCCACAGTACTCCAGGTGCGGCCTCATCAGCACTTTGTAAAGTTGCATGAAAACTTCCCCACTCTTATACTCCTTGCAATAAAGGAGAGTATTCCATTAACTTATTACTTGCTGTATCTGCATGCTAATGTTTTTGTGTTTCATGTACCGAGATTTTCATCCTTTTGTACCACAACATCTTGTATTCTCACGATATTTAAGTAATAAATTGCTCTTTCACTCTTCCCTTCCATATCCAACAGTGTCTTGCCCACTCTCTTAACCTGTCTATATTTCTTTGCGGGCTGTGTCATCACAACTTGCCAACCCACCCATCTTTGTGTCATCAGCAAACTTGACGGCAGTACAACTGTGTCCCTTAAGTCATCATTGTTGTAAATAGTTGAAGCCCCAACACTGATCCCTGTGGCATTTCCATGTCACTGATTGCTGAGCTGAAAAGGTCCCATTTATCCCACTGTTTTCTGTTAGGCAGTCTCAAATATCTGTGTTCCAAGAATAGTAATCCACACTTTTTCAACGTCTGCTCATGTTTCCAACGGGCTTTTTCTATTTCCTGAAATGTGGTGAGCAGATTTATGCACTGTTACTGCAGCTGGAGCTTAACCAGTGAGTACCAGTGTTTTGGCATGATCTCTTTCATGTTCTGTGTCACGTAAAATAACACTTTTTAAGCACTACGTAAACCTAATCTGCCATCTTTGAATTTGCCTACATGGGAAGTGAGATGTCTCTTTAAATGCAGCTGCCAAAATTGTGTTATTTATCGTGTACTCCCTTTCCATATTCCAGACGGCCTCACTTCCCATTTATCTACATTGAACTCAATTGCCATGTTTCTGCTCATTTTATCCTCCTGCCTTGGTATTAGAAATCTGTATCTGTCTGCCTTAGTTAGTATCACCTGTAAACTTCCTCTGGAATTAATAAAAAAATTCATAAAAGTTGGAAAGAGTGATGGATCCAGAACTGACTCTTGAGGTATACCACTGCTGGTCATCTAGTCTAGTCACATCCATTCACCATCACCTTGGAGCCAGCTGTAGATAATATCTCATGCATAAAAACCTGGTAAACTCTGCTTCATAAACACATCTGTTCTGTAGATGGGGTTTTGCTCTCAGATTGGGAAGAGGTTGTTCATGCGGGCTGATTCTCTTCAAAGTCCAGGATATCTGATGTGCTTTTAACGTTAAACACTATGTAATTCCTTCTAATGTCGTTCATTTTATTTGTAGAACCAAAACTCAGAGTTTCTGTCGTAACGAGTACAATATCACAGGTCTGTGTAATCGTTCATCCTGCCCTCTGGCCAACAGTCAGTATGCAACCATCAAGGAAGAGAAAGGTAAGCCACCTGATCTCTCGACCAATCTGCAGTGCAAACTTTAAGCCTCATTTCTATCACTTTACATCAGTTATGAATGCCTGCATTAACATGATTGATGATACAAGTTGATAAAGAGATTAAAACTATTGTTGATGTGATGAATAACAGCATGAACTAGTAATTATTAGTAATGCTAGTCAAACTGCAGCTAACTTGAGCAGTTTTGTATAATGCATAATATGTAGAAGCTGCTGTATCATCTGCCAGGATAAACTGGGTGCAGTTGGTGTTTCTGTGTGGGTTTGCCCATCGTTGAGCCGTGTTTTAATTCAGATTGTGAATTCTTCCTCCAGCTGGGTTGGCCCATCTCCTCTCTTTGGGATTAATGTGAGGTGTGAGTTTCTCCTGCTGTTCGGGCACAGGCTAAACCTGCTGTTTTGCATCCTTTAGGTCAATGTTTCCTGTACATGAAGACAATAGAGCGAGCAGCCTTTCCAGCTCGAATGTGGGAGCGGGTGAGAATTGACTGACTATATGAATCTTGAAAAGTTTTGATTGGCAAGATGGTCTTGTTCTCCCTTGAGTGTCAAGTGCTGGTTCCTAATAACCTTTCGGGTTATCTGTGTGTGTAATGCATTGTGATGTAAAATTAATTGTGGCTTGTTTTGTCTGGTCAGAGCATTTGGTCTTGCTCACTATCCTAACACAAATCACTTAACACACTGACACTTGTGTTATGAAGGGGGGAGGGAGATGGGGATGGATACCTACGTGAAATGGATGAGGTACATGCATCTGTAAAATATTACATGTATGACATGCATGAAAAATAGCACCATTACTCTAAGTAATGCACATGCAAGGAGCACACTGTACATGGTGCAGTTACTCCTGTAGGCTAGGCAATTCATATGAGAAAAAAAGCCCTAGTTGGACTTTGCTGGAAATTCTCAGCAAGCAGGCAGACTTTGTGAAGCGAGAAACAGTTAGTATTTCAGATCAATGGCATTTAATCCTTGCATCAGAATAGATTTGCCCGTTCAGTTTCTAGTGAAACATTAACCCAGTTTTTTCTCTTCATTGGTGTTACTTTGCCTGTTGAGCATTTCCAACGTTTTTGTCATAGTTCTCCAGTATTTGACTTTTGAACTGTCTGTGGGAAAATTCTCTCTTCTAGTTGTTTCCATTTTCCTGTAGAATTTGAAACCAGGTTTTTTTTTATCTGGAGAAAATGATTTTGTCTTATTGACAAACTTGGTCAGCTTGCTGCTCAATATTTTGCAGGTAAAGCTGAGTAAAAATTATGAGAAAGCTCTGGAGCAGATCGACGAGCACCTCATCTACTGGCCCCGCTTCATCCGGCACAAGTGCAAGCAGCGTTTCACCAAGATCACCCAGTACCTGATACGCATCCGCAAGCTGACTCTCAAGAGGCAGTAAGTCCTTTTTAATGCAAGCCTGGTTTCTGCTTAATCAGAGGGTGACGTGAGTTCAGGCTGTGGTTCTGGGTGTGAGAAGAATCTGGATGGGGGTGAAAGAGTCTTCGTCAGTGGAGTCCATTGAAGATCAGAGGTGGGAGCTTGGATCTACAGTGGCAGGCTCTTTGAACTTGCCATCACTTGTCACCTCCAGAGGCAATATTAAACAAGATAGCAGCTGAGTAGGCTTGAAGATCTTGACATGTAACCATTGAGACCACATTGGATTCTGCTTACAAGAAGTAATTTTATCTGAGCACAACCATATTGTTTGTGTGGCTGTTATTTAACGGTTAAGATCCCTCCAGTAATGTAAACCCTGAATGTTTTCAAAATTACTGTAAAAGTTCCACAGGTTCAATGATCTCAGAGGGGTTAACACGGTGGTGAATGGCTGGTCTCTGCAGTTCACTGAGGGATGGGGTAGGATCTGTTGGTGGGAAGTTTTTCTTCACCCTATGGTTAACTCTCTTGTTTCTCTTCAGGAGGAAGCTGGTACCTTTAAGCAAGAAAGTTGAACGCCGAGAGAAACGAAGAGAGGTAATAATACTGATGTACTGAGGTGGAATGAACGCACTGATGTACTGTTGTCTGTTAGTGTCTGACAGCCTCCGTCTCCAAACTCCATCCTGTCGTTAATGTAAAGCAAATGTCATTGGTGTGACGCAGCAACAGAAGAATCACTGCCAGCCAAAAAAAATATTGGTTGTCATATTAAGGTGGTCACAGCATGATGTGGAATTTTGCAGCAAATCAACCACGTGCCATGAAATGAATCCCACTCCACCTCTCCTTGCTCTTTCCTCATAACCTTGAATTTTTAATTTTTAAATTTTTTCTTAATTAAAGGTAACAGGCCCTTCCAGCCCAACGAGTCCACGCCGCCCATTTTTAAACCCCCAATTAACATACCTGTATGTCTTTAGAATGTGGGAGGAAACCGGAGCACCCGGAGGAAACCCACGCAGACACGGGAGAACGTACAAACTCCTTACAGACAGTGGCGGGAATCGAACCCCGATCACTGGCGCTGTAATAGCGTTGCGCTAACCGCTATGCTACCGTATAGTATTGTAGTATCTAGTTCTTTACTGAACTTTTTTCTGAATCTGTTCCCACCAACTTATAAGGCAGTGTTATCCAAATCATAACACATGGGGTGAATAAATTGTCACCTCTACTCTACCCTACAGCCTCTGGTCTTGAACCCATATCCGGATCGCTCATGTTTCTGCCACTGCAAAAGACTCTCCTTATTTAATCCTGTCAAAGTCATTCACAATCTCCATTACATCTCACCGCCCCTCCCCACCCCTTAAATTTCTGTCCTCTAAGGAGAACAATCTCCAGATTCTCTGTTCCGCGATGTAACTGAAATCTAACTGTCCTGGTAAATTTTAGTAAATGATCTCTGTGGCCCCTCCAAGGCCTTGACGTCCATCCATGGTTTGAATTGAGTGAAAGTGCTCGGCTGTCCCCGTTTATTGGTACTTGTTGTTGATTGTGGTGGCCGGTTTCTTTGGTGGAGATTGCAATGTAACAAAGTCTGACTGGTGTCCTCTTGCAGGAAAAGGCTCTGATTGCAGCTCAACTAGACAATGCCATTGAGAAGGAACTACTGGAGCGATTGAAGCAGGGGACGGTGAGTGGCTGCTTTTAAGAGCTGGGATCTGAGGTTCCAACAAGATAATGATCTTTGTATCTAAAGAGTAGGAACATAACGGGATGCTAATGGAATATTAGCGGATCGCACTGATTGATGGATCTGTTAAATGATGGTCGCTTTCTTATTTCCTCAATGTGTTGCAGTTTGTATTAGGGAAAAGAAATTTCCCACTGACATGAAATGTTCTCTCTCTCTCTGATACAAGTTGTTGTCTCTTCCATCAGTATGAAGACATCTACAATTTTCCTGTTCATGCTTTTGACAAAGCATTGGAGAAACAGGATCATGAGAGTGAGGCTGACTCTTCAGAGGAAGATGATGAAGTAAGTATGGACAGAAGTTGAGAAGAACACGAATCCCTCCATTCTAGTATCTAATCCTGTTGACTCTGATAGAAGTTGGAGGCTGTTCAGATGGCATCTCTCCAACACTTGTGTCTTGGCTCTTTGGTCCTGTGTCACTGAGCATATCTGGCCTGGAGCAGAGTTGTCCAATACATGTAATTGGGACTCCCATCTTTGATTGGGCGATCTCAGTAATTGCTCTGTGTGCTTTAATTATTTAACTCTTTCTTCTCTGCTAAAGCATATAATATGGGTGAAGACCCTACTCTTGGATTCACCAACAGCATCTGCAAGGACACATTGTTACTGTTGTTAGCTCATGTCCACAATCCACTCCAATTCAGGAGAAACCAGTGTGAACAATGAACAACTCCAACAGGGCTCATCAGAGCAACGCGTATAGATGTAGGGAGACTGGGTGGGGAATGTGGCACAGATCTGGAGGGTTGGGAGGCAGAGGGAACTGCTCTTGCGGGTCTCAACATCTGGACAGTCACCCTGATGAAGTGTGGACACAAACCATACTCTGCACAGATAAATTCATATCAGGATTCGGTAAGGGTGGCTGCAACATTTTGCGCTGAATGGTAGTAGATGTGAAACAGATGTACACGGGAAGTGCACTTACCTGCATTTTGCAGGGAATTTTCTGCTGTTACTTCAGGTGGCTGGAAGATGTATCCAGAGCTTTAAAATCACCCTTCCAAATCAGAAGCTGGAGGATTTTGTGGAACTACTGACCACATCCAGCCTTCCGTTTGTCATAGTTTGTCTTCTCTCTCCTCTGCAGGATGTTGGCCAGGTAGAATATGTGGAGGATGACTCCCTGGACGAAAGTGACCTGAGTGACTTTGAGGTAACGATCTGGTGATCTAAGTGGAACCTCTGCTCTCTTCAATTTTGGATAGAGGGGCCTCATTAAATTTTGGGGTGTGGGTACATGAATGGAACATAGTTCTTTCAGTGTAGATACTGTTGGCTGTCCTCAACCATCCCAAATGAGATGCGGTATAGTGATACACTTTAAGGCCAGTTGATCCTCCATCTGGGTTAGATTTACCTCCAGGTGCCAACATTAAGGTCAATATCAAGTTCCACCCCTCAATGTTCTATTGATCAGATTTATTCTGACTTAAAATATATTGGCAGAAAGTAGTAAAGTGCAGGCTGCATTGTGCACAGTGGAACATTCCAGAACACTTCTGAATGAGCTAAGTTGTCTTCCCCTCTAAGTTAACTGAATATTTATCTTTGCCTGCATCCTACGTATGATTGCCACCTGATGGGACCTATTGAAAAGTGAATGATTGGGCATCAGATCGGCAGGATGACCCATAGTCACATACTCCGGTAGCCTCATGTTTGGTTGATACATGAGGAGTAATCGCATGGAGGAGATGGAGAGTGTGGGCAGGAAAGTGTATCCCAACAAGAGGCAGTCTTTGAAAGAGAAATGAAACAGTTAAAGCATGGACCACTTTTGATCAGCCTCCGGCTGGGGCTTGGTTGTGCGTGAGTACAGAATGCAGTAGTGCTGTTAGTGGCTGATGTAACTGAAGCTGGTCTTTCATGCATACAGGCCATGGACAAACTAGAGGACAGTGAAGGTGAGGAGGAATCGGAGCAATCCAGTGATGAGCAGGAAATGGAGGTAGAAACCTCCAAGTCAAAGGGCAAGACACCAGTGAAAGGTCCTATCCGAAAGAAGCGACCATTTGTAGAAATTGAATATGAGCAGGAGACAGAACCAGCAGCCAAAGCCAGGAGTACGTGACAACCTCGTTTGAAGCACTGGTCTTCTAATGAAATGCGGACGCTAAGTTCACTGTACAGATATTTTAAAGCAAAACATCTTGCATGATTTCCTCATTACTGCAGCACCATTGCTGCTCCAACAGGCTTTGATTGAGGAAAGCTGGAACCATTTTTAAGTATCCTTGCAATATGACTCTCAGATTGATTTTTGTTTTGCCTTTTGTATAAAATAATGAATAAAAATGCAAATGAACCACATAACTGTAGAGAAGTTTTCCGCTAATTGTAATATGGATGTTGGACTATAAGTATCAGTAATTGACGGTAATTATCACTTGTCTTGGTGTACTATACTGCTGTGCTATTATGAACTTGACAGCTGGTGTCAGCAGCTACTGTGTGAACCAAAGTGTGGCAGGTAAGGTTGTCTGGTATAGTGTACTGTACAGTTAAATGGATGAGTAAAATGTTTAGAGAATTCCTTCTGTCCTTGATAACCTTTAGAAAAAGAATTTCCCAGTCACACAGCCTCAGGTTGATTCCCTGCTGTGAGGAACTTTTTGTTTATTCAGTTTTCAGAACCTGGGCATCATTACCAAGGTCAGCATTTACTGCCCATCCCTATTTGCCTGAAACAAGGTGGTGGTGAATCACTTTCTAGAACTACTGCAGTCTTATTAAAAATACTCCCACAGTGCTGTTAGATAGGGAGTTCCAGGAGTTGGTGTTGGAACTGCATTCATCCTGGAGAATGGAGAGTATTCTGTCACATAAGATTATTAGTCACGTACATCGAAACACACAGTGAAATACATCTTTTGCGTAGAGTGTTCTGGGGGCAGCCCGCAAGTCTCGCCACGTTTCCAGTGTAACCCTTACGTCTTTGGAATGTGGGAGGAAACCCAGGCAGACATACGGAGAACGTACAAAGTCCTTACGGACAGTGACTGGAATTGAACCTGGGTCGCTGGCGCTGTAATAGCATTATGCTAACTGCTACACTACTGTGCCTGCCCTTTCCTTACTGGTAGATGATGGCAAGGCTTTCAGATCTTAGAGGGGGGTGAGTCTGAAGAGCTGAATTTTCTGGTGGACTTGCAATGAGATGGGACAGTGACCACAAAGTTTTGCCTGTGTTTATTACAGTTCTGTACAGATACAGTTCTCACAACAATTGTTACACGTCTTGCTGCACCTTCTGCAGACACTCCAGCACTGTTGCATTCTCACAGTTCTGCCGCACTCCTTCCAGGAGAACCTAAAGAGCACAAAGGAGATGAAGGGCTGTTAGCTGTATGGTAATGACTCGGGTACAGATTGTCTGGTGGAATCAAGTGACATTTCTTAGCACTACCCTTTGGAGTGTTTATAATGTAAGTACTCCAACCTAAACTTTTTTGAAGCCTGCCCTGATTACGATGGGCTAACTCTGACAGCTCTAATGCAGTTTCCATTGGCCTGTGGACAGAGTGCAGAGTTTTGTAGGTAGTTGCCACTAAGACACAACCAGCAAACTGGACCCCTGGTTCTGTGAAATCAATGCAGTTATTTTAATTTTAAAATATTTTGCTAAGAATACAGTAATTATCTTTGAATAAAAATGTATTTGGAAAAAGCTAATTTATGAAAAGTGGTTTTGTCAGAGTAGTGTGATTGATTTTACTTTCTTTTTAAAAAGAAAGCTTTTCATTTTTAATACCATGGCCTCTTTTACATTCACTTGCGGGGGCAGACAGGGACTCTGAAGATTTCTGAACAGTCCTTATTTTTGTATTATTTATTTGTTGTAATTTGTTAATTTTAATGTCTGTTGTTAATTATAACTGTACTGCTGCAAAACAACAACATTTCACACAATAATTCTGATTTTGAAAGACAGCACTTTCATCAGTGCAGCATTCCCTCAGGAACTCCACTGCAATATCCAACTTCATTTTCGTGCCCAAATCTTGGAGTAAGACAAACTGCAACTTTCTGAATCAGAGACAGAATGCTCCATCTGAGGCACAGCTGAGTTTGGAAGAAATGACAGTTACTGTTTTGAAACATTGATTCGTCAGGGTGGAGGTCTTGACTAATATTTAATGCCCAACCAAAGTGCTGGTAGACCAACGGGCACAACCTTACCGTCACTTTGCGTTCACAACAGCGATTGAGCAGAATCAAGCATTGGGTGGCATCATGTAACAGTTCCTCTCTCACCCGGGGTGGTGTTGGGCTCTGATCAGTTGCCACATCATATATGAATCTGAGTAAGGATTTAAGCAAAACCTCCAGCCTCATGGACATTCTATTCAATAACAAAAATAAAGAGAAAGATTTGTCACACATCACAGCCTCGGGAATGTACTCTTATATCATTGATTCTCCTTAGTTATAGTAGTACCTGGGCCAGGCCTGTTGGATCATGCTCTGGAACGCCTGCAGAACACACAGCCTGGCTGTTTCCTCAGGTCCATCGTACACCTCCAGATATCCAAGAATCACCCTCTGTAACCGCTTCAAGTGCCGAACAACCAGAATTCCGAGCCTGGCAACAGAAGCAAATGAAGGTTCAGTGATGCATATCCTGCCGGTTCCACATCAGAGTGTTGGAGGATCGGAGGGGTCTTCCCGTTAGCAAGGGGTGTCTGCATTCCATGTGTACACTCAGTCCTCATTATCCAGTGATTTGCTGTCTGTGATCCATGTATTCACAAGATTGGCTCCAGATGACTCAATTTTCTAACAAGTATCTATAAATGTACACAGTGAAAAACCAATCATTGTATAAATATGGTGATCAGTTTCCAGACCACTTATGCCAAGAGGCTCCTTGCTACACAAGAGCTGTCTTTGTTTACACAGCTGCTGATTTCAAAGTAGATCACTGCTTGTAACTTTCATTTGAGTTTGTTTACTAATATTTCCTTTTAGGTATATAAGCATTATTTATTAATGCATGATATTGATTTTAAAACTACATGGCATTTATTTGGGTTGTATTAGGTACAAAGGACAAAACAGATCCCTAGTTGTGTCTGCGATTTTTGTTATGGGGAATAACAAGGACTTAGGATAGTTCTGCTTTCCCCAGTCTCTCCTGAAATATTTATTTGGAGAAGTTTGTGTGGTGGCCATTTTGTTGAGGGATGAGTCCAGCTATTGAAGAGCTGGCTATTCGCATACAATAGGCATTTTAGTTTCTCCATTTACCAACAGAGCCTGAATTTTGCAGTAGGATCACTAGGTAATGAATGGGGAACGTTATATTAAACCTCTGATGTTCACAGTTCAGAATCACAATGAGCAATCCATAAAGCTTCTAGCAATCAGGATTTGGGGGGTGGGGATAAGTTGGTTTTCATGGGGATGCAACTGAGATATAGCGAGAATGCATTGCTTCGCATGAGCAGAGAGTCTGTACAACCCAAACTCTCGTCTTGATAATAAATATAGCAGTCTGACCTTTCAATGAAGACAGGCAGGTGCTTGGCATACACTCTTCGAAGAGGAATCTTATCTTCAACCTCCATATGGGTAAGTATCAGGCAGAATACTTTGTCATAGCGATTTGCTCTCTGTTGTCCTCGGGTGACGTGTGGCTTCTCTATGATTGGGAGAAGGTCAAGTAAACAGGACAGCACAGCCTGAAACAGAAGGGATTGGTTATGGTTCATCTTACAGGTCATGCCTGTTCCTTTCCCATTCACTGGAGGTCAAGAACTGTCAAGGCTGATCCATAGTTAGTCTCCAAGAATAAACCGAGCAAATGGTCGAAGGCTCAGCAAGTCAGGCAACATCTACAGCGAGAGAAAGAGAATTAATGTTCCAGGTTGCTAAGTTTTCATGCAGGAGGACTGATCTTGGACAAGAGGTGAGGAATGTGCTGTCGAAACATATCTCATACAGTAAGGATGGTACCAGTCAAATTTGGGTTCAGTTTAAGAGATGCCAGCCAGGCCGTAGTCTACGCCTGCTAATTGAGCTGTCAGTTCATTCTCAGTGACCCTGCATGCCTTCTCTGCCATTTATTAAGATACAGTAAATGCCCATTTACCTGCACTTCATTTCCTTCCACTACCTTCTGAGAAAAAACTCTTACCTCAGTCCAAAATGACCAACAACTTATTGAGACTGTGACCTCTGGTTGTAGAGCCCTCATTCATAAACCCTGTTCAGCTCTGTAAGAGTTTTGAGAATACAGGCCTAGTCTAGTCAAGCCTGTCCTCCTCGGAACCAGTTTGATGAATCTTTATTTCATGGACAAAGTATACCCTTTTTAAAGTAAGACCAAAACTGTAGAACATATTCCAGGTGCATTTTCACCAAGGCCCTATACCAGGTCGATAATTACAATCTCTGGCAGGAGGAGATGGAGGAGACAGGATCACCTTCACTAGTCTGCTTATGAAGTACGTTAATTCTTTGAATCAAGCTAACATTGGGAAAATATTAACAAGATGCAGGGCTAAAACAGACAGGACTCTGCACTGTGTCCCTCTGCCTAACAAAGACTGCAAGTTGCACTGGTAAACGGTCACAAGCAGGCACAGTGAGCGGTGCACGGACACAGAAGGTAGTGGCACTGCCTCAGTTCCAGTGACACGTGGTCAGTCCTGATCTGTGTGTGCACCTTCTCCCTGTGGCTGAGGATTTCCTCCCATGTCCCAAAGGCGTGCTGGTTGGCAGGTTAATCATAATAAATGTGTGTCCGAGAATCGGGTGGGGCTGATGGGCATGTGAGAGAAGAAATGACAAGAGAAAAAGTGGGTGAAATGGACTGATTAGATTGTTCTGAGAACTAACAGACGATGGGCAAAATGGCCTCCCATATCATGAGAAATGAATCACTTTTGTAGCTGGACACTGGAAGAGTTTGCAAATCACGAGGCTGCAATGTTAATGTGAGGGTGATGCCACAGTTGGTGCTACTGCCGCACAGCTCAGGGACCTGGGATCAATACTGATACTGCTGTCTATGTGGTGTTTGCACGTTCTCCTCGTGACCTCCTGGGTTTCCCTGGGTGCTCTGGTCTCCTCCCTCATTGAAGCCCTGCTGGCAGGTTAATCAGCCACTGCTGATTACCCCTTAGTGCAAGGTAAGTGGCAAATGAGAAAGTGGGGAGTTGATGGACGTAGGAGAGAGAATGGGCTACAGGGAGGTAAGAAGGGAAGGGGGACTGATGGGGTCACTCTCCTGGCAGATGGGATGAAATAAAGTGTAGACTATTTTCTAAACAGGGAGTGAATTCAGAAATCAGAGGTGCAAAGGGACTTGGGAGTCCCAGTGCAGGATTCCCTAAAGGTTCACTTGCCAGTTGAGTCAGTAGTAAGGAAGGCAAATGCAATGTTAGCATTTGTTCCGAGAGGACTAGAATATAAAAGCAAGGGTGTAATGTTGAGGCTTTATAAAGGTGTTGATCAGACCACATTTGGAGTATTGAGAGCAGTTTTGGGCCCCATATCTAAGGAAGAATGTGCTGGCATTGGAGAGGGTCCACAGGTTGTTTACAAGAATGATCCCAGGAATGAAAGGGTTAATGTATGAGAAGCATTTGATGGCTCTGGGCCTGTACTCACTGGAGTTTAGAAGGATGACGGGGAATCTCATTGAAACCTACCAAATATTGAAAGGCCTGGATAGAGCAGACGTGGAGAGGATGTTTCCAGCAGTGGGAGAGTCCAGGACCAGAGGGCACAGCCTCAGAAGGACGTCTCTTTAGAACAGAGATGAGGAGCAATTTCTTTCACCAGAGGGTGGCGAATCTGGAATTCATTGCCATAGTCAGCCGTGGAGGCCAAGTCATTGCAGAGGTTGATAAGTTCTTGATTAGTAAGGACGTCAAAGGTTACAGGGAGAAGGCAGGAGAATGGGGTTGAGAGGGAAAAATAAATCAGCCACGATTGAATGGCGGAGCAGAGTTGATTCTGCTTCTATGTCTTATGGTATCATAGACCAAGATGGACAAATGTCCTATTTATGCCATACAGTGGCATACAAAAGTTTGGGCACCCCTGGTCAAAATTTCTGTTACTGTGAATAGCTAAGCGAGTAAAAGATGACCTGATTTCCAAAAGGCATAAAGTTAAAGATGACACATTTCTTTAATATTTTAAGCAAGATTACTTTTTTTATTTCCATCTTTTACAGTTTCAAAATAACAAAAAAGGGAAAAGGGCCCGAAGCAAAAGTTTGGGCACCCTGCATGGTCAGTACTTAGTAACACCCCCTTTGGCAAGTATCACAGCTTGTAAACGCTTTCTGCAGCCAGCTAAGAGCCTTTCAATTCTTGTTTGGGGGATTTTCGCCCATTCTTCCTTGCAAAAGGCTTCTAGTTCTGTGAGATTCTTGGGCCGTCTTGCATGCACTCTCGAGGTCTATCCACAGATTTTCGATGATGTTCAGGTCGGGGGACTGTAAGGGCCATGGCAAAACCTTCAGCTTATGCCTCTTGAGGTAGTCCATTGTGGATCTTGAGGTGTGCTTACGATCGTTATCCTGTTGTAGAAGCTATCCTCTTTTCATCTTCAGCTTTTCTTACAGATGGTTGATGTTTGCTTCCAGAATTTGCTGGTATTTAATTGAATTCATTCTTCCCTCTACCAGTGAAATGTTCCCCGTGCCACTGGCTGCAACACAAGCCCAAAGCATGATTGATCCACCCCGTTGCTTAACAGTTGGAGAGGTGTTCTTTTCATGAAATTCTGCACCCTTTTTTCTCCAAACTTTCCTGCGTCCTCAGCACAAAATTCAGCGTCAGAAGTTTGCAAAGGAACATGTAAGCAAGCCTGATGCATTTTGGAAACGTCCTGTGGACTGTTGAAGTTAAAATATAACTTTTTGGCCACAACGAGCAAAGGTGTGTTTGGAGGAAAAAGGGGACAGAATTTCATGAAAAGAACACTTCTCCAACTGTTAAGCACGGGGGTGGATCGATCATGCTTTGGGCTTGTGTTGCAGCCAGTGGCACGGGGCACATTTCACTGGTAGAGGAAGAATGAATTCAATTAAATACCAGCAAATTCTGGAAGCAAACATCACACCATCTGTAAGAAAAGCTTAAGATGAAAAGAGGATGGCTTCTACAACAGGATAACGATCCTAAACACACATCAAAATCCACAATAGACTACCTCAAGAGGCACAAGCTGAATGTTTTACCATGACCCTCACAGTCCCCCAACCTAAACATCATCGAAAATCTGTGGATAGACCTCAAAAGAGCAGTGCATGCAAGACAGCCCAAGAATCTCACAGAACTAGAAGCCTTTTGCAAGGAGGAATGAGCGAAAATCCCCCAAACAAGAATTGAAAGACTCTTAGCTGGCTACAGAAAACGTTTACAAGCCGTGATACTTGCCAAAGGGGGTGTTACTAAGTACTGACCATGCAGGGTGCCCAAACTTTTGCTTCGGGCCCCTTTCCTTTCTTGTTATTTTGAAACTGTGAAAGATGGAAATAAAAAAGTAATCTTGCTTAAAATATTAAAGAAATGTGTCATCTTTAACTTTATGCCTTTTGGAAATCAGGTCATCTTTTACTCGCTTAGCTATTCACAGTAACAGAAATTTTGACAGGGGTGCCCAAACTTTTGCATGCCACTGTAAGTACTACAAGGGGATAACATTTGATGGGCTTCAAAGACTTTACTCACCTGAATGAGGAAGGCTTCAGGAGTATACAGGTGATTGAAGAGAGCATGGTACACCACCTGTGCCCGGTTATACTGCAAGAGCTCTGCAGCAGGCTGAAAGAGAACACAAAGCTGTTAGGTGCACAGAAACACCTTCAAGGTGTCTGGTACACCTCAAAATAGAATGAGGTAGGAACAAGAAAACTATTGGGCCCAACAATGTCCATTTTAATAAATCCATTTTAGTCCACAGTCTCACTTCAGCAGTAAATTCAATTGTCTCCTGTATTCATCGTTACTGTCCATTAGAACAACCAGCCACCCGTATCCAAGTGCAAGTCTAATGTACTTCTCATTTAATACAATAAATTGATGACTTGTACCTTCAGTTTAGGTTTAAATAAAATGTAGCATTTTAATACGAGCCAATGCTCCACGTCCAATTGATTTAGAAATGCAGTCACTGCTCTGCTGGTAAAGGCAGCAAAGAATTTGCAGAAGGTCCCACAAACAGTGAATATGAACTTCCGCCAGAATACCAGTAGAACTCTGCTGTTCAAATCACATCAGGATCGGTCACAGAACCCAGGCCAGCAGGAGCTTCAGTTTAATACCTAGAAGACAGTGCGGCACTCTCTCAATGCTGCCACGTTTCACACTTCTTCAGAAATATTTCTGCAGACTGCTCCGCAATGGCCCCCATGTGAATCTCCCCCCTCCTTCCCGTAATTCCCACCTGAGCCCCACTCTCTGGCCTCCACGTACCACATTGTCAATGACGTGCTGCAGACACCTCACACCCAGAATCTTATTCTCTGTCCTGTAGTCGTCTGAGAAGAGGAGGGACGGTGGCAGCACTGTGTCCAGGTGCTCAGCCAGCCAAGGCCTCCTCACCCTCTGCAGCAGCCACCGAAATACGTGTTTTGTGGCTGGATTCAACTTCCACGTGTTTCTGTAGAAATTTGCACACACAAATCAGTTACTAGCACTCCATTAAAAAAAATGAAAAAAGCACAGAAGAGTGCAGTGACATTACACACCCATAGGTGAGATCCAATAGGTGGGGAAGGCGGATGTGTGCAGTTCCTGCCAGGAGCACAAGTTCTGGCTATAATACCGAGGAGATTCAACACTGAATCTCCCGCCACACTGACACTACCTGCAGTTGGGCAAGTTACCTACATTATTTACCCCTCTCTCTTCCAGCTGAGAGGAGTTACAAGGTTTATCAGAGAGAGGTGACCACTTGGTGACAGCGAGGAATCTAAAATGGACTCACTTGTTCATTTGTGGCTTCATCAGATGTAGCACAGCTCCTAGAGCACCACAGCCTTCCTCCTGTGATCCACACAGGAGTTCCACAAGAGTCTTGCACCCGGATGCCTGCACTGAGGCAGCCAGCAGCTGATCTGCAGCCAACCGAGATGCTGCATTGGTCCACGGCATCTCTTGGCAGTGTGTGGCACAGAAGATGACCAGATGCGGCAAGATGGCTTTCAAAACAGAGTCGGGTGAAACTCCAGCAGAGCTGGACATTACTTGCATTGGCCTTACTGACAGTTTACTGACGAGAATCTGAAACATCTCAGCCACACTGTGGGCGTTCCCAGGTATCGCGGAATAAGCACTGTCAGGCAGCTCCCCAATGTCGGTCTCACATTGTGGCAATGCTGAGTATTGGGTCAAAGCAACAGTCAGGTCAACGTAGATTTGAACAAGGTTCACAGTTTCACTTTGACGATAATTGTTGAGAAGCCAGAGAGGGTCAGCATGTAAAAGCAAATCCTTTACATCATCCACAACTGATCCTTTATCACTCCTTAGATTTTCAGTTGACAGGTCCTCCAGGAACTTTTTTAGAACCTCCCCAACTACAGGGACTTTCATACTCTGATAATATTCCTCTTGCTCGGTCCTGCTTTTGCCTGCAAGTTGCAGCTTCTGGATGATTTCTGAAGGATCCTCCATGGTACTGGATCTTCCTTTGACTTGTAATCAGAAATTCATATTTAACCTGGGGAAAAGAAAGTATTATTGTGTTTTTGTAGCCAAAGCAGTGGAACGAGTACCAGGAGACGACACAGTACAGCACGTTACTCACATGAATGTCTCAACTTATCAGCTGCAAAATGTAGCAGTTTATCGAAGTGTTTACAGACACTACTTTAGAGGGAGTAGATCACTGACGAACAAATAAAACTAGGAGGCCATTCAGCCCCTCGTGCCTGCTCTGCCTTTCAGCAAGATCATTACTCATCTTTTACCTTAACATTACTTTTCTGTACAACCCCATGTCCTTTAGAAACCTTTAATATCTAAAAACCTATCAATCTCTATATTTAATATACTCAACAAATGAGCCACAGCAGCCCTTTTGTGTAATGAATTCCAGAGATTTACTGTCCTCTGGGTGAAGAAATTTCTTGTCACTGTATCGAATGGTCTTAAAAAGCCCATTTAAAGAATTTTTAAGCAGAAATTGCCTTGATTTATTTAAATCCGCACAAATTTTAGAACAAGCAAAATGTAGAATTTTCACATCTCAACGTGTTTATTTAAAATGCCCTAGTGACAAGCGAAGGATTGATGAGCTAATCAACAAACATTGTATATTACATGAAAGTTAACAAGATAAAAAAATTCTCTAAGCAAAAGACATGCATTTTCTGTTGTATTATAATGTCCTTTGGGCCAGATCTCCATGATTGCAGGCAAGGAACTTGGTTCATTAGAAATGCCCATTTGTCTCGGTGCATTGTCCTGTTTCTGACTGTAGCGTCTCTCATCCTCCACAGTTAAAGTGTTGTCCTGTTCGAAGCTACAAACCCTGGGTATATTAAATACAACGCAAAATGCCGGGAATGCACAAGCTGCAGTCAGTGTCTGTGCAGAGACGCAGCACAATCCCAGCCCGTGTGAAGGTGCAGCTCCTGCCGGGACCCTGCGGCTGCCGTTCACCGGACCCGGCCCGCTCCCCGGGTCCCGGGACAGGCGCGGCCCCGGGTCCCGGGACAGGCGCGGCCCCGGGTCCCGGCCCCGTGAAACTTCAGCCGGAGCCCGGCGGCCCGCTTCAGGGCCTGCCTCGGCCCGCTGCCCGCCCCCGGCTCCCCCCTCCCCCGGCGCCGGCGGACGGCCCGCGGTCCCGCCACCCCCCCGATGTAAACACCCCCTCACCTCCCTCCCCCGCGGCCCGGCATCTGCTTCCGGTCAGAGCTCAGCCCAGCGGAAATCCCTGCCCGCATCGACGCGGACCGGATATTCCGCGGACCCCGCCAACGCACTCGGTGTCACCGCCTCTCTGACGTCCGGACAAATTTAACTCACACTTTAGTTCCGGGCCTTCGTGCGTTGCCCCAGCAACAGCTGGTTCTAACACTGGGCTGACCCCAGGTGAGAGACCAGAAGAACGCGGTCATAACGTTATGTGTGAATAAATCTGTCTGTAGAACGGGGGTGAATCTGATCATGTTGTTTAAAATGTGTAGGAACTTTCCTCTGATGGGGAATTTCAGAGCTGGTCCATCAGAGGTTCTGTCAGGGAAGCGCTGAATATAAAAGCGAATGGAGAACCTGACACAAAGCGTCATGTAAATCTGAGGTTTTCATCCACAAAACCTGTGTCATAACTTGGATTGATTTATGTTAGGGAAGGTATCAGATGGAACTAAGGGGGTGGGAATGGAGATGAGAAACAGATGAGTCCAGGTGGAGCAGTTTGGGCGGCTGAGGAGACTTCGCTTGGTATAAAATTTGCTTTAAAACGAGTCAGAAGTGGACTTCAGCTTTGTTACCAGTTTCTGTTTCTACCACCATCAGAAAGAAAGATGTTAGTTGGTATTGGTTTATTATGTCACGTACCGAGGTACAGTGAAAAACTTGTCTTGCAAACCGATCGTACAGGTCAATTCATTACACAGTTACATTGGGTGAGTACAGAGTGCATTGAGGTAGTACAGGTAAAAACAGTAACAGTACAGAGTAAAGTGTCACAGCTACAGAGAAGGTGCAGTGCAATGAGGTGCAAGGTCACAACAAGGTAGATCGTGAGGTTTAAACCTGCATGTAACTTTTCTCCCTTTGCCCTTAGCCTCAGTTGGTGCTGTATCATGTTACGTGTATAGATCCTTGGGACTGGGTATTCTCAGACACCTCACTGTGCTTCATTTGGATGTTACCAAGGCATTTGTCTTTGAAAGCTTCACAGCCAAGACTCATCCTATGAACATGTTTCCACCAATGTGCTCATCACTAGATGGCAGTGTTAATCAAACATTTAACTAATCACTTCTGCATAATTAAATCCAGCTCTGAGGGAAGCATTTTTCACAAGCACAAAGACTGTTATTACCGGTTCCCCGACACAAGCACTTCCTTTCCACCTGTATCTCAGCAAAACATAGTGGTATAGCTGGTAGGGCTGCTGCCTCACGGCTCCAGAGACCTGGGTTTCCTGCAGGTACTTCCATTTCCTCCCACGTTCGAGGATACGTGGGTTAGTAGATTAATTGGCCACTGTAAATTGTCCCTTGAATGTAGAAGAGTGGTAGAATCCTGGGGGAGTTGATGGGAATATAGGGAGATTAAAATGGGATTAGTGTTGGATTAGATGGTCAGTGTGGATTTATTAGGCCCAAGGGCCTGTTTCTGTACTTATATAACTATGATTCTTAAAAAGTGCTTCCTGATCGAACTCCTAATAGCCTAGCTCCAATTTTAAGGTTCTTGATATTCCTTCAGTTAAGACTAAGGTGCACTCAGCTGGTAGTCTGTGGAATACAAGTTCCAAATCTCAAGTCGTTTGTTGAGGTGATTAGCGAAGAAAATCTTTCAAGAAAGCTTCACCCTCAGGGTGCTGACTGTTGGCACCATTTACACAGCAGCAACAATGAAACATAATCGGGGGGAATGAGCCCCTTTGGAACAGAGTACGGGATGGTGAGGAAACAAAGAGAAATGAGGGTGAAAACAATTAAAGCCACCTTATTTATCGGGCTACACTTGTTTTTTCCATTAGTGAACTAAACAGGAATCCTCAGGTCCCCAATCGTGTACTGTTAAGGAGTGACTCAGTGGTCACACCAAGTCCTACACCAGCTCACAAGCTTTGAGCATAAAAATTTAGGCTGACACTCAAATGCATTTGAGGGGGAGCACTCTCTGAGGTGCCTTCTTTTGGTTGAGGCCCCATTTGCTCACCCAGATCCCACAGACCTCTTTTGAAAGTAGAGCAGGTTTGTTTCCTTTGGTGCCTTGGCGAAGCTTATCCCTTAACCAACATCACTTGAAGAATTATCTGGTCCTTCTCTTATTGTTGTTTATGAAACATTACTCTACACAAATTGGGTGCTTTGTTTCCCTACATTACAAGAGCATCCAGACTGGCTGTGTGTTTATTTGATTGTAAAGCACTTTAGCAAGTCCTGAAGTCATGAAAGATGACATACATCTTTCTACTGTTGTTGGTAACTTTAAGCTGCTGAAATCTAACCAGACCTGCTACAACACACAAAAAGCTGGAGGGACTCAGCGGGTCAGGCAGCATTGATGGAGGGAAATGGACAGGTGATGTTTCGGGTCGATCCCTTCATCTGGACTGCAGCAACACATCCTGTAGTATCATAGCCCAGTCTGATTAAATACCTGGAAATGTAATAACTGTGGATTACACACAAAGCTCTTCCAACATGCACTGTACACATTGTAACCAGCGATGGAGAAGTGGTCCTTATCACCCTGCTCGGTCACAGCTTTAATCAGATGCTAGTCACAAAGGCGAGCATTAAATCCAGGCAGAGGAAAGGTCAGTCCCACTATATACTTCCATTAATCAGACAAAGAGCACCTGACAACATCATCTGATGCAATATTTGTTCACCTGCTGCCCGGGAAGCTGTCTGTGCATTCAACAACAGATAACAAAGGGTTCTTTACTTTCTTATATTTTTGGAAGAAGTGTATCAGTAAGCTGTGATTAGTAAACTCTCAGACTTTAGGAAAACACTACAAAAAAGAATTGGGGAAAACTATAAAGATATAAAGAACACAGGACAGGAACAAACAGAACATTATACCCCTTGAGTCTGCTGCAGCAGTCAATAAGATCATGGCAGATCCTCGCTTGGCACCCAGTCTCCATAATCCAAGACCCCCTTGGTATCTAAAATCCCAGCCTTAAATTTACTCAATGACTGAGGATCCACAACCACCTGGCGTCAAGAATTCCACAGCCCTCTCACTCGTAAGGGAGTTTCTTCTCGCTCTGTCATTCCCTCAGTTCCGTATTCTGCGGCTAGTGGAACCAGTATCTAGGAGCAGGCACGGAGAGAACGTCCTGGAGGGCTCATCCACTGAGGCAATATGGGTAGAGCTCAGGAACAAGGTGCAGTCACTATGATGGGGTTACATGCAGGCCTCCCAATAGCCGGCGTGAGATAGAAGAACAGATATGTAGGCAGATTATGAAAGACGTAAAAGCCACAGGTTACATGTAGTGGGTGACTTTAATTTTCCCAATAATTGACTGGGATTCCCTTTGTACCAGAGGCTTAGATGGGACAGAATTTGCTAGGTGCGTCCAGGAGGGTTTCTTGACACAGTATGTAGATAGTCCAACCAGAGAAGAGGCCATACTAGACCTTGTATTGGGGAAATGTGCCTGGCCAGGTGATCAGGGTTTCAGTGGGACAGAGTTTTGAGAACAGTCATCATAACTCTGTTAGTTTTCAGATAGTTATGGACAAGTCTGGACCTTGGGGGAAGATGCTAAATGGGGAAGAGCCAGTTACAACAGTATTAGGTAGGAGTTGGGAGAATAGACAGGGAACAGCTGTCGTTGGGTAGGTCCACATCTGATTGGTGCGAGTTGTTTAAGGGCAGCTGGTCAGGATTCAGGATCCACATGTTCCTGTGGGGAAGAAAGACAAGGAAGGCAAGGTTCAGGAAGCTTGGATGATGAGAGGTGTTACCAATTTAGTCGAAGAGGAAGAGGAAGCTCATGTAAGGTTCAGGAAGCTGAAATCGGATCGGCCTTTGAGGAATATAGAGGAAGCAGGGGAGAAGTTACACAGGAGGCTAAAAGGGGCCGTGAAGTGTCCTTGGCGAGTAGGATTAAGGGGAATTACTGTTATTATGTTTATTTCTGTTTATTTTGTGATGTAAATTATGTTTGTATTAATTTAAGTTTATGTAATTTCCGTTCATCATGTCTGTAATGTTCTGTGCTGCTGCTGCAAAAAGCTCATTTTCATGGCTGGATATGTATGCCCATGATAATAAACTTGAACTTGTACTTGAATCCCAAGGCATTTTATCCATAAATTCAGTCCTGATGCAGGGTTTTGCCCCAAAATGTCAACAATTCCTTTGCTCCCAAAGATGCTGCTCAGCCCACTGAGTTCCTCCAGCAGACTGTTTGTTGTTTCACCAAGGTGTTGCCTGGATTAGAGAGTATTTGCCGGAGCGGTAAAACAGACTGTGATTATTTTCTGCAGAGGGTTGGAGGTTGAGGGGATACCTGATAGAAGTAGATAAAATAATGAGAGGCACAGACAGGGTCGATGGTCAGAGTCTTTTCCCAGGATAGAAATGTCAAACACCAGAGGGAATAGCTTTAAGGTGACAGCGGGAAAGTTTAAAGGAGAGTTTGGAGCAAATTTTGTTACAGACGGTCTGGTAGGTGCCTGGAAGGCGCTGTGAGGGAAGTGGTGAAGGTAGATGTGATAGTAACGTTTAAGAGACGTTTAGACAGACACATGAACAGGCAGAGAGTGGAGGGTATAGACCATGTGCAGGTAGGTGGGATTAGTTTAGTTGGCATAAGGAGTGGCACAGACATTATGGGCCGAAGGGCCTGTTCCTGTGCTGTACTATGTTTTCTATATGTTTTATTCACATCTACCCATCAATCAAACATTATTCAATTCAAATGTAACTTTCCAAAGAGTACTGGATAGACTTAAGGAATAGAATTGCACATAATGGGCTGAATGGCCTCTCTCTGATCATGTTATTCAATGATTTTCATCTTCTCATTCTTTTCCAATTGTTTTCAGTCTGTATACCAACTCCCCCTGCAGTGGTTTCAACTTATTTACCTAATAAAATCCACTGAACTTTTACTTAATCTTTCCTTACCTCCTCTGCTCTATGGAGACAATCCTGCTTTATCCCTCAGTTGAAATTGTCCATCGTCACTGGTGTTATTCTGATAAACATCCCCTGCTGCCTCTCCAAAGACTTGGCAAAGTCCCGGAATTGTGTTGTGGTTATTACTTCAGATGAGGCTTCACCAGTGAATGGTAAAGGTTCTGATTTTGATGAAGAGCTGTGAGTTCTGTGGAGATGTGAGGCACACTGGATATAGTGGGAGGTGGGGGCAGAAGGAGAAAGATTGTGTTGATTTCTTCATAATCTGGCTTACAACCGCTTGCGAGCTCCCTGTTCTGGACTCTGGCCTCTTGCCCCTGCCCCAATGTCTGCCTCACCATTGGCATGACTTCATTCTTGGCTCAGGTTAATTCCTACCCTTGCCCTTTCATCCTTTAACACACTTGCTAAGAACTACCTCTTCGATCAAGCTGCTCCTTCCTTTGCTTGGCATCTGTCTTCCTTTGTTAATCATTCCTGTGATGCTTTATTACAATCTGTCATTCGAAGCAAATTTAGAGGCAATCTCCAAGGACTAATAATGCAAACCTCCTCACTGTCCCCGTGTTGCCAAAAGACTGAGGACAAAGGTCCATTTCTTGTCTGTTGTATGACAGATCCATGTAATCCAAAAAGATGCTTTTGTGAAATAAACACATAGAAAAGAGGTCCCACTGGTTACAATTGATTTCTGTAGCGCCTTCCATCTTCCTTCTGATGTTACAAAGCATGATTTTGCAGAGCACCTGCACTCCGTCCACAATGGCCATCCTGAGCGCCCAGTTGCGTGCCATTTCAACTCCCCTTCCCATTCCCACACTGACCTATCTGTCCACGGCTGTCTCCACTGTCAGGGTGAGGCCAAACGCAAGTTAGGAGTACCACACATCATATTCTGCTTGGGTGGTCTACAACCCAAAAGTATGAACAGTGAATTTTCCAACTTCAGCTAACTCACACTCCCTGTGCTCCTTTCTCTCTCCTTCTGATCCACCCAGGTTCTCCCTCACCCCTTTTTCCAACTCCCCCAGCACCCTATTACCCAGTTTCATTCCTGTCTCCCACCTGGTTCTATCTGCTTGTCACCCACACACTTGACCCACTGAGGCTCCTACCTTCTCCCTCAGCTGGCTCCATCTACCCACCATCCCTCCCCCTTATCACCTCCCAGCATCTGCAGCCTCTTGTGTCTCCACTCATCGCCTTCCAGCCTCCCCTCTGCAGAATATCCGGTATGGACCAGGTGCAGGCAGAAGGGATTAGGTATCATTAGTTCAGCACAACGTCACGGGTTGAAGGGCCTGTTCCTGTGCTGTATTGTTCTATGATCTAATTTTAAGGCTAGATTTTTGTGACCCAGTAAAACTAAAGGACGTGGGGTCTGATTGATGAAACAGGCTGCAGTGGCTACATGGCTGATTCCTGCTCCACTGTTCCCCACCTTCTGACACGGGGCCTGTTCAGGGCACCGTTCCAACACATACATGTTCAACCTCCAGCTTAACAAACCATTCAATGGCTTCAGGTGAGGCAGTGTGAATGGTGGTGATTCCTCCAGAAATGGATTCCTCAGAACAGGAGGTCAGTATGTGGGTGATGTTCTGACGTGAATGGTCACAATTTGGGCAGTTCCTCATGTTCCACTAATGGAACAGGTGGCCACGCCCTCCCTGGCCTGTCCTCCACTTGGGTCAGTTAGCATGCCTTTAGTTAGTGATGCTTGTGGCTAGCCCAGAGGTGCACCATGAAGAAGAGGGCTGTCATTAGATTGGTGGGTTTAGATTGTGTTCCAGTCATGGCTACTGGTTTTCAGACTGGCATAAGGAGGTATTTAAGGTGCTTAGTTAGAAGGAGTGCTTTGTCGGCAGTCAGGCTACAGTGATACTTTAAGGAGTATACTTTCCCTACAGACATCAGGGGTTCATTGAGGGCTAACATAGGAAGCCAAACAAACTGGGTTGGTCTCAGTGCTTCAGAGATCATCCTCGTGGCTTCCTAATGACATTGATTCAATCATGTAGTTTGAAACAGTGACTGCTGATGTGATAAACCAGCTGAATGTGAAAGGTGTCGGTGGCACCAGGCACATGCCTCTCACAACTACCTATTTGTGAAAGGAAGTGGTTTGGATTTCAATCAAGTACTGCCTGTGTAAACTACAACCTTTATTTGTCTTCCTTTATTATTTTGATTTTGATCAGTTCCAGTAACTTAGTGAATTCCTTTCATTCGATGATTGGGAACCTGGGATTGGCACAGCTGCAAAAACATGCTCTTATCGGTGGTTATGTTTTGCAACAGGTTTTTTAACCTCATTGTGCACAATCTTGCTTCTTCTCAAATATTGTCCTGAGGTTCCAAAGGATAAACGCAAGTTGACCATCCCTGTATTTTGTTTCCTTTTCATTTGGGTACTGAAGTCTAATTTCACAGGTAGAGTCTAATTTCCTGGTGTCCTTGGAGAAACCAGAGATGATTTAATCTCTCCTCTATTTTAATGTGTGCTCTCTGGCAGAGCAGATGGATGGTGATCAGCAATGTTAACTCTGAACCAAAGACCAAAAGTCTAACCAATGGATAAACTCACCAAGTCATTGGAGAATCCCCAAATCTAAATGTTTAACCAGAATGTAACATGAATGCTGAGCCTCAAGATATATCCTGTGAAAATGATACAGTAAAGAGTGGGTGAACATGGTTTTGTAATTTAAAATCCAACAGTATAAAGGAGGGAAGTCAGTAAACATGATGGATCTAGAAGCCTGAGACTGATGTTACAGTCTTGGACATGGAGCTCAGGTATAATGCTTATTTACACAGCAGTTAAAATCCAGAGTGTGAGTGAGGCAGAATAAGAAAAGTTTGGATCCCTCTGTCTAACACATAACTACTGACAGCCAGCATGCATCATAAATTTAGAAATGTAGCCCCCAACTTGTGCTCTTCACACTTTCTAATGAAAGTCAGTGGAAAGAATTTCAGAAGTGAAGTAGAATGCATGGTCTAGGACGTTAGTGCTACCAACGGTGATGTACTTCCAGAGAATTTATTGCCCTTCCCTAATTGCCCTTGAGAAGGTTGTGGTGAGCTGCCATCCTTGAACTGCTGCAGTCTTTCTTGTGAGGCAGGAGGTTCCAAGATCTAGATCCAAAGACAATGAAGACCCAGTGTCATATTTCCAAGTCAGGAGGGTGTGCAATTTTGAGGGGAACCTTGAGGGTGTCCCTATGCGCCCACAGAGGTGCTGGGTTTGGAAGGTGCTGTTGGAAGAGCCTGAGTGAGTAACTGCAGTGCATTTTGTACATGGGAACACTGCAGCCACTTTGCACCGATGGTAAAGGGAGTGAACGTTTAGGGTGGTCGATGAGGTGTCAGTCAAGTCGGCTGCCTTGTCTTAGATGGCGTCAAGATCCTTGAGAGTTGTGTTGCACTCATCCAGGCATCACACCCTGGAGTTGTGACCTGCAGCTAGTGGAAGGGCCTTGGGGAGTTACAAGGTGAGGCACCCACCACAAGATACTCTGTCTTGTAGCCACAGTATTTGTGTGGCCGGTCCAGCTGAGTTTCCAGTCGATGGTGACTCCAAGGATATTGATGGCGGGGGAACTGGGCAATGGTAATGGCATCAAATATCAGGAGGTGGTTACCCTCTCACATTCGAGATGGTCACTGAAGATGTTTCCACTTGGTGGAAACTGAAACTGGAGACCATAATTATAAACTAGTTACAGATGAAACAAATCGGGAATTTAGAAAAAACTTGTTGCACCAAGAGTTTTGAGAATATGGAATTCGTCACCATGAGGATGAGTTAAGGTGAATTGCATCTGGCCACTTAATGAAAGCTGGATAAACAAATGAAGGAAAAAGGAGTAGAAGGATATGTTGATGAGTTGGATGAAGAGGATAGTTGGGAGGAAAAAGTTGCATCCTGTTTGTGTGCTTTGGACCTTTGTACTCTGATGTTTCACTGTCATTTCAAGTATAAATGGTATCTGTGTAGCCACATTGTGCTCTGTCATACACACTGGCCATTTGAGACACTGAACAGAACTGTGGCATGGCTTTATTGACAGCGATGGCGGAGGAGTGTTACAGCCTTTGTCTGACCATCAGTGTATCACCCATCATTCTGAATTTATTCTCTGCTCCCTATTTCTTTACTTTTGGCTTCTGTCATCAGGATTTCTTGCCCAAACCTCTCAGAAGTGTAAAAACTGGCATTTGCAGCAGAGTCCTGGTTCAAAATCATCTGTAAATAAAAGCAAAAGGATTACCTTTGAAATACTGTCCAACATCAGCACACAAATGCTTGACATACCGTGAAACCTCTTTGGCTTAGTTTGATGACATAATTAATCCATTTAAGATAAATTGGTTAATACCTTGTTTTTATAAAAAGTAAAGTAAGGATCTTTTGTTGGTAATACATCAATACCACACACAACAATTCAATCGCTGTAACCCCCTGGATCTGGTCCTTCTCAGAAATAAGGATGTGCATTTCTATAGCATGTTTACTGTCCCAGACTTCACAAAGAATTTCATAGATAATTAAATACTTTTAGAATATAAATGCAACAGTGACTTTGCACAAACATCCTAGAAACAGTAATGGGATAGCTCCATGATGAGCTACAAATTCTATTCTGCAGCTCAGCATTGTATATTACGTGGTTGAATTTGATCAAAAACCCCGTTAGTGCGGTGGCACAACACCTTCCAAAATAAGATATCAGATAAGATATTTATTTATTAGTTATATGTACATCGAACACAGTGAAATGCATCCTTGTGCGTTACTGAGAATGTGCTGGGGGCAGCCCGCAAGTGTCGCCACTCTTCCGGCGCCAACATAGCATGTCCACAGCTCCTAACCCGTACGTCGTTGGAATGCGGGAGGAAACCGGAGCACCCGGAGGAAACCCACGCAGACACGGGGAGAATGTACAAACTCCTTACAGACAGTGGCCGGAATTGGATCCGGGTCGCTGGCACTGTAATAGTGTTATGCTAACCACTACACTACCTTGCCTGCCCCTTTGTTCTGGGTCCTCCATGCATACAATGCACATGAACTTATTTGGCATGCAAGTGACATAATTAGCATGTAATGCATGTTTTGCCATTACTTGTACAATATTCTTGTGCAAACATGGCCTGCACAAGTTAGAGTGTCATCATTATAGGGGCCCATCCATTTCTAGTCTCGGCCAACGAGTCCAAAGCATTCACTGTTTCCCTTAGTGCTCGTTATATACCTCACCCATTTGCCCCCAGAGCCAGTGCCTCCTTCCCCATATACTGTCTCCGCAGGTGGCTCTTATCCTCTTCACTAAACCTTGATTTCTCCAATAGCTTCTTTGCTTGATCCTCACCTGATTCCTTCTCTGACTTCCCTCTCCCCTCCCACTCCTCACCACACCTCTCTGCAGACTGATCCTCCATGCATTCCCCTACCCTGTCTCTACCTTTGATCCTTTCTATCTCCCCCGAGCCAAATATATCTGTGGACATAAAATGTGCAAGTACTGTTCTGTTGTGGATGATACACTGGGCCTCTATCTTTCTAGTGATCTTTTTTAAAATCTCTTACCATTTTTTCTTCATTGACAGGTGGCTTCCTTAAGATGATACAGAGTGGAGAATAGGATATGTTGATGACTCCAATGATGAACATTAGCCATTGGAATCCAATTGCTTTGACAATAGCACCTCCAAGCGAGGGCCCTAGTTGGTAAATATAAAATTATTAATCCTTAAACTGTGACAGCCAATGTTTTCAAATTACATTAATCTGTCTATTGAGGGCAGGAACTCCTTGACTTTTTCTGAGATTGAATGGTAGAAGTTTCTTTAATATTTTGATTTCCAGAAGGCCACAAGATCCCACAGAGAAGACTTTTAATTAAGGTGGTCTCACACTGCTATTGGGTAGGGAGTTCTGGGGTTTAGACCCAAAGACAAGGGAATGGCTGTGTCTTTCTAAGTCAGGATTGTTTGCAGGAGGGAGACCTGCAGATGACATAGTTCGCTTGGACCTCCTGCTCTTGTTCTTGTTGATGATACTTTATAAATTGTTGTGTAATTTATGAATTATATGGTATCACCTTGGGGATGGAGTAAAGTACTAAGGTGAGTAATACCAGTGATTGAGAAATGCAGTTTCTAATTGAAAACATGTTAAATTTGCAAACAAAACTAAATATCTGCACATGCCAGTTGTGCAGGTGGACACTTAAGCAATCCTTCAGGCCTTTATAGAGTTGGGTTAGCAAACATGCCTTTGGATGGTGGTACAATTTCAATTGACATCCAAGGCAATGGCTCCATTCTGAGCTTTAATGGATGACATCAGTTCCCTTGGCTCAAACATGAAGAGTAAACGATGCTCCAAGAGAACAAGAAGCAGGAGCAGAGTGACAGCGTTGGTTGAGAAAGGGGGACCGTAGGAGTGAGGTGTGGCGGGGTGGGGGGGGGACCACGTAAAGGTTAACATCATGCAGATGTCGATTGCAAGAGATAATAGCCCAGCCCAGCTCTTTGAAAAGAGAGAGGACTTGTTTACAACCCAAGGGAGTAACCTAAATAGCTCCATTTTTTGCCAACGTAGTTACGATTGGATAAGTAGCCTCTTTCTGAGCTGTACAGTCAAGAAAATGTGGATATTGACTCACCAATAGCAAATCCCATACAAAGTGCCACATCAGCGATGGCAAACACACTTCCATACACTGACACGTGACGAATATCCACCAGGTGGCCCATTATGGGAACCATCGAAGAATCGATCATCCCTGCTCATATCAAAAGGTACACTCAAAATGAAGGTTACAGAAGTATTTTCCATATAGATCTGATGTTAGAAACATTCAGTTTCACAGTAATGGAAAAGGTACACTCAAAATGAAGGTTACAGAAGTATTTTCCATAAAGATCTGATGTTAGAAACATTCAGTTTCACAGTAATGGAAAGCCCCTTCAGTAATAGATATGGGGTGGAGGACTTGTAGCCTCAAAAACCCAACAGCTTTAAGCAACCTATGTGTGTGGGATTGTGGTCAGGCCTTCACCCATGCCCTCTGTACGTGGTGATTGTTCAGGAGAGGCATGGGCCTGTTTCACCTCTGTGCTTCATACATAACTTCGTTGATAGTTTGAAATAGACTGTGCTAGGATTCAGTTTGAATTAAATTATTGGGCATGTGATAGCTTTGGCTTCTGGAGAATTGTGCCCAATCTTTACATCTTCCCTTTCTTTATAACACAAGCTGAGATCTAGTTGAAAGGACTGTTTTAAACCATGAAAAGTATCAGTTCATGATTAAACCTATGGTTCACCAAAATGCTTGTGTCACAATGATTGGCAAGTTGCTCAAATACATCCCACCACCACGTTAGATGAAAGACATAGCTCAAACCATAATCCACGTCACATACTGAGGCTTGAAGAGTAACTGACCCTGCCTCTTGTCCGACCCTGGTTACACATGCATTCATCATTTTTGTCCTACTGACCTATAGCGAGGCCGGCTCCACAGCCAGGTGCTATCAGCTCAAAAATGTTAGTGGCAAAAGGATGCTAGGGCACAAAGGGTACTCGTGTTAGTATCAAGGAAAGCAAGCACTCAGTAAGAGCTTAAGTTTGCATAAAGTACAAAAAGAAACAAAATGAACATCTTACCAAGATCATACTGATCCCTAAAATCACCATCCCAATCAGGGAGCACAGCCACCTTTCAATACAGAGAGAATAAGGATGTGAGGAAATTTATACCTAAATGTTAACTAATTTCATCATTTAAGACTGGAATACCTTTGCTTGGTTGGACCACAACCTTAATATCTCTATGAGCTATATAAAACCAGTTTGTGAATCACTGGGATGGTTTTGAATTGAATTAATTTTATATTTGCGTCTGAGTGATGACATACATTTAGTAGCTGTCCATTTCTGAATCGATGCCAAGTTCTATTCCACCCTCATTGCTGCCCCCACCTTACTCTGCCTTTCCCTCCAGCCCTTCTCCCCTCTGAGATCCCTGCCTTCCTTGAATTCAGACCTCATATATCCCCAGCTCCCAGTTTTTTTATCAACCCACCTTGCTTCTAAATTTTGGAATTTCTAACAAAAAAATCTCTGCTTCTCTGTTTCTCTGATCTAAAATTCTCCCTAAGCAATTTTGATTAGCATTTTGATATCTCCCTTATCACCTGGGTCATTTTACATATTGTATTAAACACAATTACAAGGGTCTTGCAAATAGATGTCTGGTGGAGAGCATTCTGACTGGTTACATCACCGCCTCGTATGGGGGCTCCAATGCACAGGATCACAAGAGACTGCAGAGGGTTGTAGACTCAGCTAGTTCCATCACGGGCACAACCCTCCCCACCATCGAGGACATCTTCAAGAGGTGGTGCCTCAAGAAGGTGGCATCCATCACTGAGGACCCTCACCACCCAGGACATGCCCTCTTCTTGTTACTACCATCGGGGAGGAGGGACAGGAGCCTGAAGACCCACACTCAACGTTTTAGGAACAGCTTCTTCCCTTCCGCCATCAGATTTCTGAACAGTTCATGAACACTACCACGTTATTCATTTTTTTTGCACTATTTATTTATTTTTGTAATTTATGGTAATTTTATGTCTTTGCACTGTACTGCTGCCACAAAACAACACATTTCACGTCATATAAATCAGTGATAATAAATCTGATTCTAATTCTGACAATTGTTTTACAACGTATTTTGTCTTAAGTTATTGTTGATGGCTCTGTGTAAATATAAGATTTAAAAACAAGATTAGACAACAAAAAACACTTGAGCCTATTTTTCATGCATAATTTGTACAAACATTTTCTGCAGGTTTTTAAATGTTTGCACCCATCTATGGTGGGTGTCCCACCTCTTGGGAAATTAGACCACACACTTTCTGTCTCAGTTCCTTCCCAGCTCAGAAATCATTCTGCTGTCGTACCTCCTGCACATGACGACATCATTGACGTGTGCAGCAGGTGTTTCTGACTAACCAACAGAAGGTTTTTCACTCACTGTTAAACAAGGGCTGTTGGCCCAATGTGATATATTTTTCCCAGCAGGGACATTGAGTCCCCCGTTATCACTGCATCCCCCATATTGATTCTATGTTTTTCTTTTCTGCAGAGAATCTGAACTGATAAATGTTACGGCATCCGTATCCCTCAGTGCTATAACATGGCTCCATGGCCTCCGTGGCAGGGCCTGACTGGGCAGTTCCATAACATGGAGGGCCCCACCGCACAGCACTGCTCTGTTTAACCCTTCCCTCCCCTGATTTTCCCCTTCCCCCCGATTTCTTCCCTGCCGCTCTATTTGTACCCACACCGGTCTATTTTCAGTCATCTTCATATCATTTAACACCAATTAACGAGTTGGCAGCTGCAGGTATCACAAGCACCAGCAATCTATCAATGCACATTGGATTCAACTGGAGAAAACTGCAAGGGTGATCTCTTAAAGCAAGATTGTACAAATATCGCATTTCTATTTGTCATTTGGCAGAATTATAAAGACGCGACATAAATTTATATAATGCCTTCCCAATTTCAAGACATCCTAAAGTGCACCACAAGTATTTAGATGCATTTTGAGGGGCATTCATTTGTAGTGATTCTGGCACCTTAAATATAGTGGTTATATATTGCATTGGATAAGTTATTGTTTGTTAACTATGACACCGTAAAAAAATGTCTGACCCAGTTGGCGACTGTTCCTACCTGCCTATTTTGTTGGCAAGAACACCGAAGAGATTTGTGCCCAGCATGTAGGCAATGGTGGATGGCAGGAAGACCAGACCTATCAGGAGAAACAAACCTGGGTTAACCTAAATGAGAAAGTTGGAGGAAGTTCAGTGTGCATCCATCTTATATGTTACCAAGTCAAATAGTAGATAGTGTTAACAATCTCATACCCAGGTGCAGTTTAGGTGAACACATGGTCTTCATCATCCAGATCGGCAGTGCCTGCTCCTGCATAGCGATGGCCATGTTTGAGAAGCACAGGGATCCTCAAGAAAACAAAACACAACCTCACCCATGAATTCGTACACCTGGATGTGCATGTGACAAATCTGTGCTGAAAGCCTGAACACATACGGAACGTTGCAGAAGCCAGACTAGTCCCTTCACTTTCACCAAATATGTACTCCATAGGGTACATCAGTAGTTCCAGATCATGTGAAAGTGTCTCAGCACTGACATACCTGCATTTATACTGGAACAAGTTTCATTTATGGAGCCCAAAGGACTGCAGAAATAGTCAACTTTCAAGGAAGAACTGAGCTTCAAAGAATTTTAAACCTTAGAGAAAGTCTGGTATTTTACAAGTAAAAGTATCAGCCTACAGCGATATTGTGGATTGGATTATAGTTATGTTCAGCCCTATTGCTCTTTGATCTAACTCTTTGAAAAAAAATTCATTCTCTTATTTTGTATCTTTTTTAAAAATTCATTCTTGGCATCGCTGTCTGGGCAGGTGTTCAGTGCCCATCCGTGATCCGTTGCCCTGAAAAGCTATTGGTGCGTTTCATTCCTTGACTTACTGTTTGTACAAATGAGCACCTTACTGGGTCACTTCAGAAGGTGGTAGTTAAGAGTCAGCCTCACTGGTGTGGGAGTGGAATCACATGGAGGCCAGACTGGGTTAAGGATGACAAGTTTCCTTCCTTACAGGACTTCAATGTACCAAATGGGGTTTACAACAATTTGGCAGCTCTTTGGTCAATTAAACTTTGTGATCTGTGGATTATTAGTCCAGTGGCACCGTCCTTTTCTTAGGCAGCCCCTCAGGATTGATGACTTACTTCCACTCTGGGCTCTGAGAAAGCTAACAAGGCCAGTATGCATTTCACAGACTCTTCCACAAATGGGGCAGGTGGTGGCCAATAGGACAGGTGGATGGGTAGTTTTTGGTTTGCTCCTTCCATAGCTGTGGGCTCCCAATGCAAGGCCTTACCATTCTCTATACCACCGCCAATACTCCTTACCCCACCTAGAGCGGCCATGGGCCAGAGATTCCCAGTGATTAGTGGTGTTGTTGCATTTCTTCAAAGAGGCTTTGAGGATGTCCTTGAATCTTTTCCTCTGCCTGTCTGGTAATCTCTTCCCACAGACAGAGCTTGGAATAGAGCAGGTAATCACTACACTATCATAACCTTTACTTTTGTTAATCTAGGTGCTACAGTCTCTGAAACTGCCATATGCAATGCATAGGTCTGAGACACAGGTACAAACAAGTGTTTGTACAAGGTCCCGGTCATTTTCCTAGATTAACGTTTGTGCTTTATAACTGAACAGAGGTAGCTACACAGTATCTTGGAAACTAGGTTTCCTGTAAATCGATAACCAAGCAACAGATAGATAAGCTAACATTTTCAAAAAAAACTGAAAAAGTTGTAAATAAATCTCAATTGTGTGGTGAGTGCACAAAGAAGTGATCGACTTACCAGTAGCGATCAGAATGTAGGGGTCTCTTAGCAGTGTTAGGAGTGATGAGCCTTTTTGACTCTGTAACCATAGCATAGAAATATCAGTGAGAAGGGCTGCCAGGTAAACCTGCAGGACATTGAACAGGACAATTAGTAGTTTGAATTCTGATAGAAGAACCCTAGAAGCAACTAATTTATAATGAACCATAAAGCTGATTGTAGCATTAACAAGATGAAGGCAAGTTCCAGAACTGAAGTAATGGATATCTTGTTAAAATACTGAACAGATCTTTCAAACGTAAATTCCATGCTGAAATAGAATTGAGTGACCTCCTTGGCTGAACCTCACTTATATTACTTACTTTGTTTGTCAAATTCGGGATGTGGAACAACTAGTTCTGAGCAGAGTAGATGGAAGGAGTGAGATCAGTGTGTAAGTAGATCCAGAATTTTAACATTCAATATTCAACTCCTCAAATTGGGATTTCCACTGTGTTCTTTCTCACTCTACCCTGCCCACCAAATAATCTTCCAAGATCCCGGAGCTTTTCTATATATATCAATCTCATTTTTCAAAATGGAAATACAAGAGACGGCAGATGCTGTCATCTGGAGCAAAAAACAAACCACTGGAGTAACTCAGCAGGTCAGGCAGCATCTGTGGAGGAGAAGGGATGGTCAACATTTTGGGTCAAGACCCTATAATATAAAGTAAGCATCTTAGAGAGCTTAACAGGTTAAAAACAAAAGGATTTTTTGGTCTTCCATTCTTGGTCCAAGAATGCCTCAAATTTAAAACGATGAAACTTGTGTTCTGTTCACTCCATGCCTTTCTCCTTCCTCTCTGTGTAGCCTCTCCCACTGTAAACTCCAAGAACATTCCTCCAGTTCTGGTTTATTGTGGCTCCCTGATTTTCTTCACATTCCCATTGGTAGACGTGCCTTCTACTGCCAAGGTGTTCAGCTCTGAAATTCTGTCGCTAAGTTTCTGTACCACTTCACTGCTCTCATTCTTTAATGTACTCCTTAATAACTATCTCATTAATCAGGCTTTTGATCTCTTTGTCCTAATAGATCAGTGCCTGATGGCATTAGACAGGAACTTGCAAAGATCGATTGGGAGAGGCTGTTAGCAGGTAAAGGGACATCTGGCGAGTGGGAGGCTTTTAAAATTGAGATAGGGAGAGTCCAGGGCCAACATGTTCCTGTTGGAGTGAAGTGCAAGGCTGGCAGGAACCCTGGCTGTTGAGGGATATTGAGGCTCTGGTCAGGAAAGACAAGGAGGCACATGTCGGGTATCAGTCAAGCAAGTCCCTCGAGGAGTGTAAGTGATGCAGGAGTACACTTAAGAAGGAAATCAGGAGGACAAAAAGAGGAAATGAGATATCCTTGACACATCAGGTGAAGGAGAATCCTAAGAGAATCTATAATTATATTAAGAGCAAAAGGGTAACTAGGGAAAGAATAGGTCCCCACAAGGATCAGTGTGGTTGTCTGTGTGTGAAGGCATAGGAGATGGGTGAGGTCTTAAATGAATACTTCTCATCTGTATTTATCATGGAGAAGGTCTGTGGTGGGCAAGCTGTTGGAAAGGATTCTAAGAGATAGGATCTATGAGCATTTAGAGAATCATGGACTGATTAGGGACAGCCAGCATGGATTTGTGAAGGGAAGATCATGTTCCACAAACCTGATAGGGTTCTTTGAGGAGGTGACCAGGAAGATTGATGAGGGTAGTGTAGTAGATGTGGTCTACATGGATTTTAGTAAGGCATTGGACAAGGTTCCACGTGGAAGGCTTCTTCAGAAGGTCAGAGGGCATGGGATCCAGGGAGACTTGGCTGTGTGTATTCAGAATTGGCTTGCCTGTAGAAAGCAGAGGGTTGTGGTGGAGGGAGTGCAATCAGATTGGAGGGCTGTGAATAGTGGTGTCCCACAAGGATCAGTTCTGGGACCTCTACTTTTCATGATATTTATTAATGACTTAGATGAGGGGGTGGAAGGCTGGGTTAGCAAGTTTGCAGATGACACAAAGGTCGGTGGTGTTGTGGATAGTGTGGAGGGCTGTAGAAGCTTGCAGAGGGATATTGATAGGATGCAGAGCTGGGCTGACAAGTGGCAGATGGAGTTCAATACGGAGAAGTATGATGTGGTACACTTTAGAAGGACAAACTCCAAGGTGGAATACAAGGTAAATGGCAGGATTCTGGGCAGTGTAGAGGAGCAGAGGGATCTGGGGGTTCATATCCACAGTTCACTGAAAGTTGCCACACAGGTGGATAGGGTAGTTAAGAAGGCTTAAGGGATGTTGGCTTTCATAAGTCGTGGGATCGAGTTTAAGAGCCGCGAGGTAATGATGCAGCTCTACAAAACTCTGGTTAGACCACACTTGGAGTACTGTGTCCAGTTCTGGTCGCCTCATTGTAGGAAGGATGTGGAAGTGTTGGAAAGGGTGCAGAGGAGATTTACCAGGATGCTGCCTGGATTGGAGAGTATGGATTATGAGGAGGGACTAAGGGAGCTAGGGCTTTACTCATTGGAGAGGAGGAGGATGAGGGGAGACATGATAGAGGTATACAAAATATTAAGAGGAATAGATAGAGTGGACAGCCAGCACCTCTTTCCCAGGGCACCAATGATCAATACAAGTGGCTTTAAAGTAATGGGTGGGAAGTTCAAGGGAGATATCAGAAGAAGGTTTTTCACCCAGAGAGTGGTTGGTGCATGGAATGTGCTGCCTGAGGTGGTGGTGGAGGCAGATACGTTGGTCAAGTTCAAGAGATTGTTAGATAAGCATATGGAGGAATTTAAAATAGGGGGATATGTGGGAGGAAGGGGTTAGATAGTCTTAGGCATGATTTAAAGGTCGGCACAACACGGTGGGCCGAAGGTCCTGTATTGTCCTATGGTTCTATGGTTCTAGGTCATGGAAGCTGGGGAATTCAGGGCAGAGAACAGTGATGTCCTGAAACATCACAAGAGGAGATGTTGGTGGTGTTGCGGTGCATAAAGGTGGATAAATCCCTGGGGCCTGACCAAGTGTATCCTAGGACTGTGGGAAGCAAGGGAAGAAATTGCAGAAGCCCTGGGAGAGAATTTTATATCTTCCTTAGCCATGGGTGAGGCACTGGAAGACTGGAGGGCGGCTAATGTTGTGCCTTTATTTAAGAAGGGCTGCAAGGACAAGCCAGGGAACTACAGGCTGGTGAGCCAAACATCAGTGGTGGACAAGTTATTGGAGGGGATTCTGAGAGACAGAATCTATCTGCATTTGGAAAGGCAAGGACTGATCAGGAATAGTCAGTGTGGCTTTGTGCGTGGGAAATTGTGTCCTTTGAATTTGATTGTGTTTTTTGAAGAGGTGACAAAGAGGATTGGTGAGTGCAGGGCGTAGATGTTGTCTATATGGACTTTAGCAAGGCTTTTGCTGTGTCCTGCATGGTAGGCTGATCCAGAAGGCTGGATCACATGGGATCCAGGGTGAACTGGCCAATTGGACACAAAATTGGTTTGGTGGTAGGAGTCAGAGAGTGGTAGGGGAGGGTTGTTTTTCAGATTGGAGGCCGGTGACCAGTGGTGTGCCGCAGGGATCGGCGCTGGGTCCGCTGTTGTTAATCATATTCGGATGAGAATGTATGTGGGCATGATCGGTATGTTTGTGGATGTCACTGAAGTCGGTGGTGTGGTAGATGGTGAAGAAGGTTGTCTAAGGCTACAATTGTAGCGTTGTAAATGGGAAGGTGAGCAAAGTATGGAATTTAACTCAGACAAGTGTGAACTGATGCATTTTGAGAAGTTAAACACAGGTACAGTGAATGACAGGGTCCTAGGGAGTGTTGTAGTTAAGAGACACCAAGGGGTACATGTACATAGTTCCCTGAAAGTGGTGACATAGGTAGACAATGTGGTGAAGGTGTATGGCATGCTTGCCTTCATTGGTCAGGACACAGAGTACAAGAGTTGGGATGTCATATTGCAGCTGTACAAGTTGTTAGTGAGACATACCTGGAATATTCAGCAGAGTTCTGGTCACCGTACATTAGGAAAGATGTGATTAAGCTAGAGAGGTGCAGGAAAGATTCACAAGGACATCGCCTGAAGGAGAGATTGGATAGGCTGGGACTGTTTTCCCTGGAGTGAAGGAGGCTGAGAGGTGACTTATTTAGCTTTATAAAACCATGAGGAGAAGAGATAAGATGGATTGCCACAGTCTTTTTCCCACTGTAGGGGAGTTTAAAACTAGTCATAGGTTTAAGATGAGAGGGGAAAGATTTAATGGGGACCTGAGAGGCAACTTTTTCACACAGAGGGTGGTGGGTACATGGAGCAAGCTTTTCCTGAGGAAGTGGTAGAGGCGGATACAGCTACAAGATTTAAAGGACATTTGGACTGGTACATGGATAGGAAAGGTTCAGAGGGATATGGGCCAAATGCCAGCAAATGGGACAAGTTCGGGAAGACACCTTCATTGGCATGGACAAGTTGGGCCAAAGGGTCTGTTTCTATGCTTTATCAGAATGTGCGGTATGGATCACCTTTGGACATTTTACCATTTCAGATGGGTATTTAAGTACAAGTTGTCTTAAGTGATTCAGTGGAAATATAAATTGCTGACGGGGAAGGAGCAAAGACTTGGTTACTCACCTCTGGTGCAGGCATGGTGGGCTGTAGAATGCAGAGCTGGAGAACTAAATTGTCACAGAATTCAGTCAATCAATTTTAAAGCAAATTAGCAGTTTCATCAAGTGACTACATAAAGCATGTTATTTAACTGAGTTGTTGGTTAAAATGAATTATTTTTGATGAGCTTTTAAACTACAATCATTTCTAGGTACAATGAATATGCCTTTATCTCTCCTGATTATTTTTCCCTCGATTTATTTATGTGGATCCAAAACTGTGCTTTGGACAGGAGCTGAAGGCAGTCTGCATGCTGCCATTTCCTTATTCCTCTACATGGACACATTGGGCCGAATGGCCTGCCTCTGTGCTGTATGATCCATGACTCTATCTACAGTCACCTCCTTCAGATTCACAGACGTAACTAAGGACAACCAATTGGCAAAGCAGAATGCAGCTCATACACAGTGGTGCTATAATAGACTGGCCAATTTGGAAGTAACAAGTAGCTTCATTTTATAGTTCTTATTTAAAAATATTTTACCTCTTCCCTTGTATTATTCCTTCAGGGCAAGGGGAGGTAACTTGGGGTCAGCTCTCCATCCCTGACAAGTGCTGGCTTGACACTTCTGTTGGCCAGTTTCTCCTCCACAGGGAAAGGGGCTGAACTCTGTACACGTCACTGCCTGATTTCACAGCTCAGGTGGAAACCCAAAGTTGTTGACCCTGGTTAGTTGTGTCACAGAGAACATCCAGGGAAGCTCCTGTGGGAGTGACCAGTGTAGGAGAAGATAGGAGGAGTATTCTTCAGAGTCAGAACTGAGATCCTTTCAATGTACTTGTCCAATTTGTAGAAATCGCTTAGTACGTTCTCAAATTTATATAATTGGCAAAACACTACATGTGGAAAGGTTATCAATGACAATACAGTGAGCGGATCCAGTTTTTTTGGCTCATTGTAAATGCAATGGGAAGAGCAACACTCATCAGATTTTACGCAATCTATTTTGAACAGGCGGTGAACAGAGGGATACAGACCATGTGCAGACAGATGGGATTAGTTAGATTGGTATCATGGTCGGCACAGACATGATGGGCCAGGGGCTTGCTCCTGTGCTGTGCTGTGTGTTCTGTGTTCTATTTACATTGACAGAGATGCACAAAGTCAAAGGCTGTACAATAAAATTAATTAACAGGCTGCTTTTCAATGGCAGGCCCTGTGTTTATTCTGAAACTGCCCACATGACGTCTTCCCAGAATCCCAGCTGACACACTTGAAAAGCAGAATTTTTAAATCGGATTGTGAACAACCCCTGGCTGATGTAGAAACTGGTTCAAACTCTGGACCAGACTAGACTAGACCCAGTGCTGCCTCCTGCGAGGATGATGCAGGGAGTGGCGAGGGAAGTAGGCTGCAGGATAGGTGACCTCTGCCTATCAAACCGCCAAATCAGGTGAAGTAGAACATTTAGTAGGAGCCATTTTGTCCACAAAACTTTCTCAAAATCAGGCCTCTTTATGATGTAACAAAATTATACCAACCTCCATTGAGTAAGGCCAAGGCAGCCAAGGTCAGGAAAGGAGATGACTTTCCTACAAATTCATACATCACGCTTCCAAAAGGTGCTCCGACTGCAAGCAATGAAACAACTGGAATTAATCCACATTCAGACAGCTGCAGGGACCAGAGGGGTAAAATGACCATTCACTTTATTCTATTCTCACTCTTATTAGTAGTGCTACAAATTAGTTCGGAAAGTGCACGAGTGCAGAGCAGGGCGGTGGTCTCGTGGTTCCCCTTCTCTGCTTCGGTTCCTCTTGCTGAGAGAGAATCGTACCATGTGGAGAAACTCATCCTCTTCCGTCTCTAATTCCTTCCTCCCTTCTACCTCCCTCTTCCCTCTCACTTCATCCTCCTCACCCTCCCCTTTTATCCCTCTCCCATTCCTACTCTCCATCCCTCTTTCACAATCTCCCCCCAACCATCTCCCCTCTTACCTGTCATTCTCCCTCCCTCCTCTCTCCCCCTCCCTCCCCTTTCCCACCACCTCCCTCCCCACCCTCCAGCTCCCTCTTCCTACTCCTCTCCTTGTCTTTCCCCATCCTCTTCCCTTCTCCACCTCTCTCCCCTCCCTATCCTTTCCTCCCCCTTCCTTTCCCCCCACCCACTACCCCTCCCTCTTGAAGTTGTGCCTTTTTATTGAGCACCCTTACAAGGAAACACAGGTAATAATAGTTGGTCCTTTCTGTTCCTAGAAATACAACAGTGCACAACTCAATCCAACTGGAAGATGTAAATTACTTACTGAGGACCCCCAATGCCACGCCTCCCAGTGCTATCCCCATGGCTTTGCCTCTTTCATTGTCATCAGTATAATTACTGGCCAACATTCCCAGACCTACAAGGAAAGAAACGGTCCGTTACACAAACATTAACCCTCAGCGAGAAGCAGTGGAAGGTCACCTCATGGGGTAGCATTCTCGGTCTGCCTGTCCATGTTAATCTTCCTCAGAGCTGCAGTGAGTGTGTCACCACTTCTCCATCACATTTCAGAGCCCTGATTATTTGGAACTGTTGACTGGTCTCTGTCAGGATCCTGCTGGTTGAAGTGGGCAGTGTTGGAGTGGGTAGAACTATTTGGTTTTGTTCATTATTTTACTGAATTTACACTACATTTAATTTGTGCAGAACTAGGCAGATAAACAATATATTATGACTGAAAGAAGATAAGCTGACCTATTTGATCTCCAGCACAAGAGGGTAGTGGTGGAGGGCTGTTATTCTGGCTGGAGGTCGGTGACCAGTGGTGTTCCACAGGGATTGGTGCTGGGACCTCTGCTGTTTGTGATGTTTATAGATGACTTGGACAAAAATGTAGATGGCTTGGTTAGTAAGTTTGCAGATGACATGAAGATTGGTGGAGTTGGGAACAGTGATATCGATCAATTACAGTTATGGGCGGAGAAATGGCAGATGGAGTTTAATCCCGTCAAGTGTGAGGTGTTGCACTTTGGGAGGTCAAATGTAAGGGGTAAGTATACAACTAATGGCGGGACCCTTAACGTCATTGATGTACCCGGGGTTCTTGGAGTCCAAGTCCATATCTTCCTGATAGTGGCAATGAAAGTAGATAGATTGGTAAAGAAGGCATATGGCATGTTTGCCTTCATCACTAGGGGCATAGAGTATAAGAGTCAGGAAGTCATGTTGCAGTTGAATAAAACTTTGGTTAGGCTGCACTTGGAGTATTGTGTGCACTTCTGGTTGCCCCATTACAGGAAGGATGTGGAGGCTTTGGAGAGGGTGCAGAAGAGGTTTACCAGGGTGCTGCCTGGATTAGAGGGTATTAGTTATAAGGAGAGGTTGGACAAACCTGGATTATTTTCTCTGGAGCATCAGAGGCTGAGGGGGATTCCTGATAGAAGTATGAGAGGCAGAGATAGGGTAGACAGCCTGAATCTTTTCCCCAGGGTAGAAATGTTGAATACCAGAGAACACTGCTTTAATGTGAGAGGGGGAAAGTTTAAAGGGGGTGTGCGGGGCAAGTTTTTTTTACACACAGTGTGCTAGGTGCCTGGAACGCGCTGCTGGGGTAGTGGCGGAAGTGGATATGATGGTAGTGTTCAAGAGGCTTTTAGACAGGCACATGAATATGCAATGAATGGAGGGATATGGATCATATTCAGGCAGAAGGGATTAGTTTAAGTTGGCATCATGCTCAGCACAGACATCGTGGGCCGAAGGGCCTGTTCCTGTGCTGTACTGTTCTATGTTCTATCTCCATTCTTGATGAATTCATCAACCCTGTCCCCTCCCAACCCCCAACCCACAATTTTCCATTCTGTTCAGTCAATTTCACTGATCTTCTACTCTCAGGACGACTGCTGGATTCTCTCTGGACCAATCTGGTGTCAGTGACTTCTGAACTTTGCTTCCCTCCAAAGTTATGTACACAACAGCTCTAATTATTCCAATTGTGGTGTAGTTGTTGGCTCACCTTGTAGTCCACTTTTTCTGTTTCATAATTCCCCTTCCATTTCAGGAACTCTACTCATCAACCAACCCCCTTGTCTGCTCTGAGCCTGAATGCTGTTCTACACTCAGCAACTGCCTTCAGTGCTTACAATAGGGCATAGAACACTACAGCACAGTACAGGCCCTTCGGCCCACAATGTTGTGCCAACATTTTATCCTGCTCTAAGATCTATCTAACCCTTTCCTCCCACATAGCCCCCTATTTTTCTATCATTCATGTGTCTATCTAAGAGTCTCTTAAATGTCCCTAATTTATCTGCCCCCACAACCTCCGCAGGCAGTGTGTTCCACGCACCCACCACTCTCTGTGTAAAAAACTTACCCCTGACATCCCCTTTATACCTTCCTCCAATCACCTTAAAATTATGTCCTCTTGTGTTAGCCATTGTCGCCCTGGGAAAAAGCCTCTGACTGTCCACTCGATCTATGCCTCTTATCATCTTGTACACCTCTATCAAGTCACCTCTCATCCTCCTTCTCTCCAAAGAGAAAAGCCCGAGCTCACTCAACCTATCCTCATAAGACATGCTCTCCAATCCAGGCAGCATCCTGGTAAATCTCCTCTGCACCCTCTCTAAAGCTTCCACATCCTTCCTATAATGAGGCGACCAGAACTGAACACAATACTCCAAGAGTGGTCTAACCAGAGTTCTACAGAGCTGCAACATCACCTCGCGGCTCTTGAACTCAATACCCCGACTAATGAAGGCCAACACTCCATACGCCTTCTTAACAACCCTATCGACCTGTGTGGCAACCTTGAGGGATCTATGGACGTGGACCCCAAGATCCCTCTGTTCCTCCACACTGCTGAGAGTCCTGCCACTAACCTTGTATTCTGCCTTCAAATTTGATCTCCCGAAGTGTATCACTTCACACTTATCCAGGTTGAACTCCACCTGCCACTTCTCAGACCAGCTCTGCATCCTATCAATGTTCTGTTGTAATATACAGCAACCTTCTACACTATCCACAACACCACCAACCTTTGTATCATCAGCAAACTTACTAACCCATCCTTCCACATCCTCATCCAAGACACTTATAAAATCACAAAGAACAGGGGTCCCAGAACAGATCCCTGCGGAACACCACTGGTCACTGACCTCCAGGCAGAATACGCTCCACCTACCACCACCCTCTGTCTTCTATGGGCAAGTCAATCTTGAAATATATCAGACTTGAAAGGCACAAGATCATCAACTATGACAGGTCCCTGGAGAGTGTTGTAGAACAATGAGACCCAGGGGTGCAGGTACAGAGTGTCCTGAAAGTGGTGACACAGGTAGACAGGCTGGTGAAGAAGATATTTGGCATGCTTGCCTTCATTGGTCAGGGCATTGAGTACAGGAGTTGAGTCATCATGTTACAACTGTACAAAATGTTGAAGAGACCACACTTGGAGAATTGTGTACGGTTCTACCAGAACTGGAGGGCTTCAGTTATAAGGAGAGGCTGGATATGCTGGGATTCTGTTCCCCTGGAGCATAGGAGGCTGAAGGGTGACATTATAGAGGGCAGAGATAAGGTGGACGATCACACTCTTTTTCCCAGGGTAGGTGAGTCTAAAACTGGAGGGCACAGGTTTAAAGTGAGAGGGGAAAATTTAAAAGGGACATGAGGGACAACTTTTCTACACAGAGGGTGGTGGGTATATGGAACGAGTTGCTAGATGACACTGTAGGGGTGGGTACAGTTACAACGTTGAAAAGACATTTGGACGGTTTGTGGATAGGAAAGGTTTAGAGAGATATGGGCCAAACGCAGGCAGATGGGACGAGCTGGGATAGACATCTTGGTCAGCATGGATAAGTTGGGCCAAAGGGCCTTTTCCTATGTTATATAAGTCTCTATTTTGTAAATATAACCAAAAGTGTAACCAATTACTTTTGGCTCCAGTTATAATCCTCACTATATTCACATCCTGTCTTTACAACCTCCACTGACCTTAAGCAGATTCTCTATTTCCAAGAATGTGAGATTTTGTTTACAAAGCACACAATCCTGGTCTTTCATAATTCATAATTCATGTTAAAGCTCAAACTTTCAAAACTGCTTCTGCATCTGGGACCACCCTTCAATCATCTTGTTCTCATTCTTGGATATATGGAGACTTGCTGCTTGTTCTTCTGCCCAAAACACAGCATCCGATAATCCAGTCCGCTTCCCTTGTGTGGTGGAGGTAGACTTAAGAATTGGATAAATATTTAAAAAGGGAAAAGAAAGTCATGAAGCTATGGAGAAAAGGCAGGGAGTGATATTGATTATTGGAGGGAAAAACTGCTGATGATAGAAATCTGAAAAGCTATTTCTGTGTGAGTGAGCCTGATTAGACGGCTTATTCCAACAGGTGTCACAGATATAATGGTCCAAGTGGCTTCCTTCTGTTCTATATCATTCTGATACCAAACTCTCCAAACTGAATTGCAATCAGTTCATTTGACAGTCTGCCACTTTGTTTTAAGACCTTGAAAATCTTTACATCTCTCAATCATTTCTTCTCTCTATAATCTCCAGCCTTTAAAATCCAAACTCAGAAATTGTCCAGTTACTTCCCTTTGATGTTTCTCTCCTATTACTGGCTTCTTGCACTTACCCCTTCACCTGGAGGTCATCAATGTTGAGAAAAATACCTGCTACAGAGGAACACGATGAGCCAATTCCTTGCAGTGTTCGAGCAACAAATAGCTGGCTGTAGGTGTTTGAGAAAGCATACACTGACGAGAAAACACATGGAATTTTCATGTAGAAAGAATAAGAATATGAATGAGCTTTCAAAATGCAACATATTCCTCCACGTCACAGAAGGATACAGATCATTGTTGCAGTGAGGAGGATCTGAACTCATCAGTGTTCTCCTGCCAGACACTCAATAGCCCTTCCCTCCACTGTCCTCCCCATCCTGCCTCACTTCTGTCATTGCACTGTCCTCTAATGTATATCCTTTGACCTCAGTACTGCAGTGTGGTGATAAAATATTACGGTCAGCAGCAGCCCTTAAAAAAGATCTCTTGGAGAACTGTCACTATTGAACCCCTGCTCAATCTTCCATTCATTCCACAAGCTTATTAATTTGAGTAAAACATCTTCCTTAATCTCAAAACCTTGCAGCTTGGTCAAAAGTCTCCTGTACAAGATCATTTGAAATGTTTTCTGAAAGTGAGTACAGAGTATGAACTACATCATCATCCAGCAGTGTTCCATGCATAACATCTACTGAATATTATGCAAGTAAGAGTCTACTCACTTATTGTTGACACAAACAATATCACAAAGCCAGTGAACATTGGAGTGTGATATCCGATTCTGAAAGAAAGAAAGTAGGTTTCATTCAAAGAATGATGAGGACCTCAGGATCTAGGAGAATCCACATTGCTACCTTCATTGTTGTCATGAGGACAACGTTTAAATATTGTACCTTGGATATTCAGTGTGAAGGTAACGCCTTTGTGTATTCCAACAACTTCATGACTGCAAGGAAGGTAGCACATTCTGACTTTGTAGGAATGCGATTCCAAGTACTTTATACGAAGTAAGAACAGCTAGCATAAACAACAGAATACAACAGGCACGAGGACAAGAGTTTATAGGGAAATGGGCCAAGTGCTGGGGAATGGGATTAGGTTGAATATATCTCTTGGTCGGCGTGGACAAATATGGGCTGAAGAGCCTTTTTCCATGCTGTACGACTCTTTGACTCTATAACAGGCTCCTGCTATCTTGGCTGAGAAAATTGGTCAGTTTGTTTATGCAGAGGCTTCTTAAATTTCAGACCCAATAATGATGACAGTTGATTCAGGTTTTGGGGATGTACCAACATGACCAGTGTCAGTTGTAAAGCAGGAAGAAGTGAATTTCAACCCTTAGTTCATCTGGTTAGAAGCCGGGTTGGAAGCTACCCATGAGCAGCCTGGAGAGCAGCTGCAACACCTTGTGTTAGACTTTTCCATCAGCCGAGGAATGGCCAAGAAAAGAGTGACATGAATTACAGCCTTTAGCAAGAAGCCCTGCGCTGTATGGCTGAAAACCCTTTGCAGTAGTTCCTCAGGAATAGGTATAACTCACCGCACTGTGAATTCTCTGTTGTGGCAATGAACAGGAATTGTAAAGAAGCCTTTTCCACAAAGGCAAGGGTGGATTCCCTCCCAGGTACCATGGCTCAGCCAAGACTGTCTTAGGAACTGCCCATTTATTGTGGCAAGTGGGAAATAAGTGAGGCCAACCGGATGCTTCAATCACATATAGGATGGCAGTTTCGCTACAACTGGTCATCTGTCGTGTGGGACACTGCGACCTTAAGCCCAATAGTGGAACGAGATACTGGGATACCAGAGCATGGCACAGCACATTGGTGTTTTGTGCAGCTTGGTCCCCAGCTCACTGCTGCTGGTTCAAATGTTTTCTCGTTTACCTGTTAGTCAGTGCCCCTACAAATGGATTCACCAGGAGCTGTACAATGGCCTTGGAAGCAAATAACAATCCAATGCGAACATTTTCCTCTGCAAGAAATAATTCATTCCTGCTGCACTGAGTCACTTCAGTGGTTGGCTTTAAGTCAAGAGTGGCTGCCTGTGTAGTGTTCCTCTGTTCAAAACCTTCATTCCCGGTCTCAGGTGCTGCAGTGCTCTTCTCAAGTGCAAGATTCATGTCATTAGAATGGGGAAAGACAGGGAGTGGTGTGGGAGGCAGCTCTAGTGGTGTTGAAGTATTAATTTCTGCTTGATGTTTTTCGTACAAATAACTGGGGATGATGGGCACTGGAATAGAAAACAAATCAGTCCTGTAAACACACATTAAACAACATTCTATTGGCTACAGAATAAACAGTTATACAGTCTTAACTTTTTCCTTTTGAAGCAATTGTGGATATGATTTACTGTGAGGCATCTTTAGGTCATGGCAGGGGCCATCTACATGCAAAGCTTTCTTTTTTTGATAGTACGTGGGAAACTTGTTCGGTGCTCTGAAACTTTAGAATACAGCTTTAACCAAAGGCTTTTTGCAACAGTTATGGGATGGTTTTTGGAGACACCTTCCACTGGAGATATCTAAATATGTTGTTGCATTATTTAAATATAAGAGGGGAAAATGACTACATACAAATAATTGGTTCTCTTCATAAGATGCCCTACAGAGTCAGGAGTGGGAGGTTGTAGATTTTAACCATAATTTCCCTCATGATTTCTTTCTGCAGTAAAGTTGTGGTGATGGTGAGATGCAGATACAAGCCAAGGCAAGCAACTTCCTTGGAGAACACCTCAGAAGTTAAACATGAAAGTCTGCTAAGCATTGAGCTTCTTTAGCACATTTAGATAACTTGGCACCTTTTGAGAACTGTTTATAGAGCTCAACCAGTCTCTATTAAAAATTGGAGGCCATAATTCAGTTGGGATTGGGGTCACAAAATTAAAAAAAACTCTCACATTCACAGGGGTTAATATTCTACCAGCGAGTTCCTAACGCAGGATGACTGTAGCAGGTATGATTCGTAAGTTTCTGGATGACACAAAAGTTGGTGGTGCTGAGGAAGGTTATCTAAGGCTATGGGGGGATATAAATCAGATGGAAAGTTGTGGGGAATGCTGGCAGATAGAACTTAATCCTGACAATTACGAAGTTTGGAAAATCATATCGGAGTAGGACAAATACATTAAATGGTCGGGCACTAAGGAATGTTGATGAACAGAGTTCAAGTCACCTCTCATGATGCGTCGCTCCAAAGAGAAAAGTCCTAGCTCACTCAACCTTTCCTCATAAGACATGTTCTCTAATCCAGGCAGCATCCTGGTAAATCTCCTCCGCACCCTCCCTAGAGCTTCCGCATCCTTCCTATAATGAGGCAACCAGAACTGAACACAATATTCTAGGTGTGGTCTAACCAGCATTAACTTGCGGCTCTTGAACTCAATACCCCAACTAATGAAGGCCAACACACCATATGCCTTCTTAACAACCCTAACGACCTGTGTGGCAACCTTGAGGGATCTATGGACATGGACCCCAAGGTTCCTCTGTTCCTCCACACTGCTAAGAGTCCTGCCATTAACCTTGTATTCTGTCTTCAAATTTGATCTTCAAAAGTGTATCACTTCACACTTTTCCGGGTTGAACATCTGCCACTTCTCAGCCCGGCTCTGCATCCTATCAATGTCCTGTTGTAATCAACAGCAACCTTCTACACTATCCACAACACCACCAACCTTCGTGTCATCAGCAAACTTACTAACCCACCCTTCCACATCCTCATCCAAGTCATTTATAAAAATCACAAAGAGCAGGGGATCCAGAACAGGTCCCTGTGGAACACCACTGGTCACTGACCTCCAGACAGAATACGCTCCATCTACCACCACCCTCTGTCTTCTACCGGCGAGCCAATTCTGAATCCACACATCCAAGTTTCCCTGGATCCCATGCCTCCTGACTTTCTGAATAAGTCTTCCATGAGGAACCTTATCAAATGCCTTACTAAAATCCATGTTCACCACATCCACTGCTCTGCCTTCATCAATGTGCTTTGTCACATCCTCAAAGAATTCAATCAGGCTCGTGAGGCACGACCTGCCCCTCACAAAGCCATGCTGACTGTCCGTAATCTGCCTATGCTTCTCCAAATGTCCATAAATCCTGTCTCTAAGAATCTTCTCCAGTAATTTGCCCACCACTGAGGTAAGACTCACTGGTCTGTAATTCCCAGGGTTATCCCTACTCCCTTTCTTAAACAAAAGAACAACATTTGCCACCCTCCAGTTATCTGGCACTACTCCTGTCGCCAGTGAGGATGCAAAGATCATCGCCAAAGGCGCAGCAATCTCTTCCCTCGCTTTCCATAATAACCTTGGATACAGTATATCCCGCCCAGCCCCAGTGACTTATCTATCCTAATGTTTTTCAAAAGTTCCAGCACATCCTCTTTCCTCACGTTGACATGCCCCAGCGTATCAGCCTGTCATACGCCATCCTCACAAATGTCAAGGTCTCTCCCCTACCTCTTCCAATTCCAGGCACGTGTTTCCTCTTTTATCCCTGATCGGTCCTACCCTCACTCCAGTCATCCTCTTATTCTTCACATACATGTAGAATGCCTTGGGGTTTTCCTTAATCCTACTCGCCAAGAACTTCTCATGCCCTCATCCAGCTGTCCTAAGTCCATTCTTAAGCTCCCTCCTGGCTACCGTGTAATTCTCCAGAGCCCTGTCTGATCCCTGCTTTCTAAATCTCAGGTAAGCTTCTTTCTTCCTCTTGACAAGATATTCTACATCTCGTGTCAACCATGGTTCCTTCACTCTACCATCCCTACCCTGCCTCAATGGGACAAACCTATCCAAAACCCCATGCAAGTACTCCCTAAACTACCTCCACATTTCCACTGTGCACTTCCCCAAGAACAACTGTTCCCAATTTACGCTCCCAGGTTCCTGCCTAAGAGCACCATAATTCCCCCTCCTCCAATTAAATACTTTCCCATATCGTCTGCTTCTATCCCTCTCCAAGGCTATGGTAAAGGTCAAGGAGTTATGGTCACTATCTCCAAAATGCTCTCCCACCGAGACATCTAAAACCTGATCAGGCTCATTGCCTAGTACCAGGTCCAGAATGGCCTCTCTCCTCTAGTCAGCCTGTCCACATACTGTGTCAGGAATTCTTCCTGGACACACCTAACAAACTCTGCCCCATCTATCCCCTTTACACTAAGGAGGTGCCAATCATTATTAGGGAAGTTGAAATCACCCATGACAACAACCCTGTTATTTTTGCATCTCTGCAAAATCTGCCTCCCGATCTGCTCCTCAGTGTCTCTGCTGCTATTGGGGGGTCTATATAGAATACTCCCAATACAGTGATTGCTCCCTTCCTATTTCTGACTTCCACCCACACTGACTCAGTCGATGATCCCTCCAGGACGTCCTCCCTTTCCACAGCTGTGATACTGTCCCTGATCAGCAAAGCCACCCCTCCACCTCTTTTACCTCCGTCCCTGTCCCCTTTTGAAACATCTAAACCCCGGAATATCCAGCAGCCATTCCTGCCCTTGTGACAGCCAAGTCTCTGTAATGGCCACAACATCTGTTCCCACTTTACGTGCCCAAGTTCTTACCCATGCTCTAAGTTCATCAGCGTTGTTCCTGATACTTCACGCATTAAAGTAGACACACTTCAGCCCATCCAACTGACTGCGATTTTGCCCTTTCAACTGCCTATCTCCCCTCACAGTCTTTCTACACTCTGCATCTACTTGTACACTAAATGAACCTATCACTCAGGTTTCCATCCCCCTGCCACACTAGTTCCCATCCCCCTGCCAAACTAGACTTACTAGGTGAGAACCTCATGCCCTTTTGCATAAGACGTTTAGGCTCCTCAATATGTTAGCATGTCTAATTCCTCTGTGTGTGAAAACCTCAACCACCTGTGCATGAGCCTCATCTCCTCAGTGTATGAGTTTCTCTCCTTCACAGTGTGAGAAACACAATCCCTCAGTGTGAGATGCTCAAGTCCTCAGTAAAGGAGAAACAATCCCTCAGTATGTGAGAAAGTGGACTCTTACACTGGGACTTGGCCACTTAATGCATGAGAACCTCAGACCCACCAATGTCGTTCATTATCTCTCCTCCAGCTGAACACAAAACGTGATGCTTTATTTGACATTCCTCAGGTAAAATTAAACTTGAACTTACCAACAACAGTTAGCAGAGTATAGTCCAGGAAGAGTGCTATGTAAACAAGAACCAGCACCATTGTTTTGGATTGCCTTGCCTTCCTGAACCATTGCCATATTCTCAACTCTTTTAACCATGTCACCATTTTGGTCCTGGACAGGAGATTTGATCACCTCTTTGGAAGGCCTGAAACATGTCAAAACATTGCTCATCAGATGCAGACAGCAGCAGCCCCTGCACCTAATTAACAACATTAAATACTCTCGGATAACGATGGGTATGAAGGAAAATCCAATCAGAAGCAATCAGGAAGTCTAGTTCCTCTCTGCCTCAGCTGAGACTGTCACATTCCCCACCTGACAGAAGGCCTCGTGGATCTGAATGGTGATTGGGATTCAGTTTTGACGTTTTGGTAACATCACTCCAATCTTGGAGTTAAAATAGTTCCCAAGCAATTTAGTTTCTAGTTGCTCCAGTTCAGAATAATAAACCCCATTCTGTGGTTAAAAAGCAAAAAACTGCAGCTGCTGGAAACCTGAAATAAACCCCAAAATTCTGCAAATTCTCAAGGTCAAGCAACATCTGTGGAAAGAGATACAGAGTCTGTGGTGTTGGTTCCAGTGTTCACTTCTTTTAAAATGAGTACAGATATAAGGGGAAAGGATTCAAGAACTGAACCTGAAAAATGCATTGTAACTCAGCGAAGAATAACACAAATTGAGTCAAGCTAACATATCAACATTACAAGGAAAGTACGGTGTGGCTCTTAATCTCCAGGATCAAGAGTTAATTTATACACAGTCGAACAGAGCTGTGAGCTCATGGAAGTAGGTCACACCATCTCTTGAGGGTAAGTTAGGTTGTATTCAGTTTTTGTTTGGGGTGTTCACTTCACGGGAAAGGCCAACGTTTATTGTCCTTGTGAAAGTGATAGTGAGTCACCTTCCTGAACAGCAGCAGTCTGGTAGTGGCACAGTTAGCGTTACGCTATTATAGCACCAGCGACCCGGGTTCAATTCCGCCGCTGTCTGTAAGGAGTTTGTACGTTCTCCCCGTGTCTGCGTGGGTTTCCTCCGGGTGCTCCAGTTTCCTCCCACATTCCAAAGGCGTACGGGTTAGGAAGTTGTGGGCATGCTATGTTGGCGCCGGAAGCGTGGCGACACTTGCGGGCTGCCCCCAGAACACTCTACGCAAAAGATGTATTTCACTGTGTGTTTTGATGTACATGTGACTAATAAATAACTAGCTTCTGCTGAATGTACCTCCATACAGCTGTTGTGTAGGGACAAAGAAGGCCAGTAATGTATTTTCAACTTAGGATGGTGTGTGGTTTGGGGTGTAGCCCGTACGTGGTGGAGTTCCCCACCCCTGCTGGCCTTACTTGTCTATAGTGTAGAGGCCTGGGTTTGGGAAGTGCTGCTGTTGGAGTATTGCACATGAGTAATCACAGTGTATTTTATACATGGGACTCTCTGCACCCTCAGTGCTCCCATGGTGGATGAAACGAACGCTGAGGGTAGTGGCTGGGGTGTTGACCAAGTGGACTGCATTGTCTTGGATAACGCACTCATTTAGCAGATGGAGACGTGCCTTGTAGATACCGTTATGACCTTGAGATACACAGTGAAGAAGGTTGTGAAAGGATACAGAGGGACGTAGATCAGTTGGAAAGCTGGGCAAAGTAGTGGCAGATGGAATTTAATCCAGACAAATGTGAGGTAATGCATTTTAGGATATCAATTACTAACAGGACATACATAATAAATGGCAGTGACCTAAGGAATGTTGATGTTCAGAGGGACTTTGATGTGCAAGTTCACAGCTTCCTGAAAGTGGCGATACATGTGGAATAGGGTAGTGAAGAAGGCATTTGGCACACTTGTCTTCATAGGTGAAGGCATTGAATAGAAGAGTTGGGACGTCATGTTGCAGCTGTAAATGACATTGGTTAGACTGCACTTGGAGTAATTTGTACAGTTCTGGTCACCCCACTACAGGAAGGATGTGGTAGCATTAGAAAGAGTACAGGAGAGATTCACCAGGATGTTGCCTGCAATGGAGGGCTTTACTTGTAAGGAAAGATTGGATGGGCTTTGGTTATTTCTCACTGGAACATAGGAGGTTAAGGGGTGACCTCATCGAGGTTTATAAGACTATGAGGGTAGATAGTCAGCCTTTTTCTAGGGTGGGGGAGCCTAAAACTAGAGGGCATAGGTTTAAGGTGAGAGGGGAGAAATTTAAAGGAGATTTGAAGAGCAAGTCTTTCACAAGAGGCTAGTGGTTATATGGAATGGGCTGCCAGAGCAGGTGGTGGAGGCAGATACAATTATAAAGTTTAAAAGGCATTTTGACAGGCACTTGGATAGGAAAGGAGCATCCAGGAGGGTTTCTTAACTCAGTGTGTAGATAGTCCAATGAGAGGAGGGGCCATACTGGACCTGGTGTTGGGATATGAGCCTGGCTTTCAGTGGGAGAACGGTTAGGGAACAGTGACCACAGCTCTTTAAAGTTTTAAGATATCTATAGATAAGTATAAATATGGACCTTGTGGGAGAGCATTAAATTGGAGCAGGGCAAATTACAAGAGTATTAGGCAGGAACTAGGGAGAGTTATCTGGGAATAGCTGTTTTTGGGCAAGTCCACATCTGACATGTGGAGGATGTTTAAAGACCAACTGCACAGAGTACAGGACAGGGATGTTCCAGTAAGAAGGAAGGACAAGGATGGCAGGTAAGGGAACCTTGGATGTTGAGAGAGGTGGTGAATTTAGTCAAGAAGGAAAAGGAAGCATATTTAAGGTTTAGAAAGCTAAAATCAAATGCAGCCCTAGAGGATTATAAAGAAGCTAGAAAATAACTCAAGAAGGGAATTCTGAGAGTCAGGAGGGGCCATGAAAAGTCCTTGACAAGCAGAATTAAAGGAATCCTAAGGCATTCCATACATACATCCAGCAAGAGGATAACTAGGGAGAGGGTAGGACCAAGGAGGGAACATGTGCTTGGAGGTGGAGAATGTGGGCAAGGTCCTAAATGAGTACTTTGCGTCAGCATTTACCAAGGAGAAGGATGTGGAGGACAGTGAGATCAGTGTGGAGCGTGCTAATATGCTAGGAAATTTTGAGATAAAGAAGGAGGTAGTATTGGGTCTCTTAAAGAACATTAAGTGGATAAATCCCCAGGACCTGATGGGATATGCCCAAGTTATTGAGAGAGGCAAGAGATGAGATTGCTAGGGCCTTGACCAAGATCTTCATGACCTGTCTAGCCACAGGTGAGGTCCCAGAGGACTGACAAGTAGTTAATGTTGTTCCATTATTCAAGAAAGGAAATAAGGATAATCCTGGAAACTATGGACCAGTGAGTCTCATGTCAGTGATGGGAAAGCTATTGGGAAGGATTCTTAGGGATATGATTTTTGAGCACTTGGAAAAGCATGGCCTAATTAGGAACAGTCAGCATGGCTTTGTGCAGGGCAGGTCATGTCTTACTAACTTGATTGAGTTTTTCAAGGAGGTGACGAAGGTGATTGATGAAAGTAGAGCTGTGGATGTTGTCTACATGGATTTTAGTAAGACATTTGACAAGGTCCCTCATGAGAGGCTCATCTAGAAGATTAAGATGCATGGGATCCACGGTGACTTGGTTATTTGGATTCAGAATTAGCTTAGCCAGAGAAGACAGAGGGTAGAGATTGATGGCTGAAGGTGCGTGACTGGTGTTGTTCTGCAGGGATCTGTACTGGGACCTCTGCTGTTTGTGATGTATGTAAATGACCTAAATGAAAACGTAGATGGGTGGGTTAGTAAGTTTGCAGATGATACAACGATTGGTGGTATTGTGGATAGTGTTCAAGGTTGCCAAAGGATACAGTGGGATATGGATCAGTTGCAGATATGGGCAGAGAAACGGCAGATTGCAGTTAATCCGGCCAAGTGTGAGGTGTTGCATTTTGGGAGATCAAATGTAAAGGGACAGTACATTGTTAATGTCAAGACCCTTAACAGTGTTGGTATACAGAGGGATCTTGGTGTCCAAGTCCATAGCTCCCTGAAAGTGGCCGCACAGGTTGATAGGGTGGTAAAGAAGGCGTATGGCATGCTTGCCTTTATTAGTTGAGGTAGTGAGTTCAAGAGTCAGGAAGTTATGTTGCAGCTTTATAAAACTCCAGTTAGGCCTCATCTGGAGTATTGCCTTCAATTCTGCTTGCCCCATTACAGGAAGCATGTGAAGACTATGGAGAGGGTGCAGAAGAGATTTACCAGGATGCTGCCTGGATTAGAGTGCACTTGCTGTAAGAAGAGGTTGGACAAACTTGGGTTGTTTTCCCCGGAGCGGTGGAGGCTGAGGGGAGACCCGATAGAAGTTTATACGATTTTAAGAGGCATGGATAGAGTAGACAGCTGGTATCTTTTTCCCATGGTTGAAATGTCTAATACTAGAGGACGTGCACTTAAGGTGAGAGGGGGAAAGTTCAAAGGAGATGTGTGTAGCAAGTTTTTTACACAGAGGTGCCTAGTGCCTGGAATGTGCTGCCAGGGGTGGTGGTGGAGGCAGAAACGATAGAGGCATATAAGAGGCTCTTAGAAAGGCACATGAATGCGCAGAGAATGAAGGAATATGAACATTACATAGGCAGAAGAGATGAGTTTAGTTAGGCATTTAATTACTAGTTTAATTAGTTCAGCACAACATCATTAGCCAAAGGGCCTGTTGTTCTGTGTTCTATGTTCTATGGGTAGAGGGATATGGGTCTAATGCAGGCAAATATTAGCGTCACGGTAGCATAGCGGTTAGCGCGATGCTATTACAGCGCCAGCGATCGGAGTTCGATTCCCGTTGCTGTCTGTAAGGAGTTTGTACGTTCTCCTGTGTCTGCGTGGGTTTCCTCCCACATTCCAAAGACGTACGGGTAGGTTAATTTGGGTTTAAAAAAATGGGCGGCGCGGACTCGTTGGGCCGGAAGGGCCTGTTGCCACGCTGTAAATAAAATTTAAAATTTAAGTGGGATTCGCATAGGTAGACTTCACGGTCAGCATCGACGTGTGGGGGTCAAAGGGCTGTACAACTTCATAATGTCATGTCAGGAGGTGAGTCACTTGATGTGGCAGAACAGCAGAATTTTCAGCTGATCTGTTATTTGTGTGGGTAGCATAACTTTACAGCATGCTGTTTAGTACGCTTGTAATCTTGTGTTGCAGCTTTATTTAAGTTGAGCCATTGTGTTTAGGTACAACTAGTCCTGCTCCTAGCACGGTCTTCTGCAATCCTCATTCAACCAGGCTTGATCCCTAGCTTGATAGTAATGACTGTATGAGAGTTAATTTAGGCCATGGGTTTACAGATGGTGGTGAGAATACAGCTCTGCTGTTGCTGATGGCCAAAGGTGCCTCATGGACGGCTGGTTTTGAACTGCTGGATCTGTCTGTTCATTACATTTGGTGTGATGATGGTGTCATACAATGTCTTTGTCTTTACATGGGCTGAGTGATCATCCCTTCCACCAGTGCTGTTGTAGCTAGATAAACTGGTGAGGTTGAGGTCAAGTACATTTATCTCTCATGTTGCTCACCACCTGTCACAGATCCAGTTCAACAACTTTGTTCTTGCAGACTCAGCTGGCTCAGTCACTGCTAAGCCACCCTTAGTGATGGACACTGAAGTGTAGTGTCCCTCCTGGAGTATATGTTGTGTACTTGCTACAGTCAATGCTTCTTCCAAATGGTGATCCACATGGAGGAGCACCAAGTTCAACAGCTGAAGCAGGAAAGTTGGTAGAAATCAGGAAGAGCTTTCCTTGCCCATATTTGATGTGATGCCATGAAATTGCATCAGGTCTGGAGTCTATGCTGGGCTACTCCCTCTCACCTGTATACCACTTTCTCCATCTCTGATGGGTCCGTCCTGCTGGTTGAACAGGATGTACCCAGGAACTGTGATGGAGTAGTCTGACACATTGGCTGTAGGGTTTGATGCTGTAAGTTTGACTGTGTCTGGCTGCTACTCTATTAGTTTATAGAAGAGCTCTTCTAATTTAGATACCTGTACCCAATTGTTTGTGAAGAGGACCTTGCAAAGTCAGTTGGGTTAGGTTCAACTTTGCCACCTGATTTTGGTGCCTGGGTCATTATATCTTTAGCTTGTTGCTGAAAAATCCTTTGGTCTGTTAATATAAAACATTCAAGATTTAAGGATGTTTAGCTTCTTTGAATTGGATGGGCATTAAAAGGTTTAAGGAATCAGATTCACTTGTTCTGTGTGATGCTGTGGAACTGACTTGTTGGACTGTCAGAAACATGGGATAAATTGGAAGTGAGAATGAAAGGGTAGAAGCCAGTGGAAGTAGAAGACTGAAATATTAGAGACCACAAAGCATACCAGCTAAGGAAAGTAGGATTCTGAGTAAAGGATTATCATCCGTTTGTAGACAATTGAAATAGAGGCATTAAACATTCACCCATAAGGCGAAACCTAACAGCATAGATGGCAGTGATGCTTCACTCCCTGATGAGCTCAATGCCTTTTATGCACATTTTGAATGGGAGAATAACACTACACCTGTGCGAATCCCCACAGCATCCGGTGACACTGTGATCTGTCTCGGAGGTTGATGCCAGAACATCCTTCAAGAAGGGAACCCTCACAAGGCGTCAGGCCCTGGCGGTGCACCTGGCTGGGTACTGAAAATCTGAGGCAACCAACTGGATGGAGTGTTCAAGGACATCTTCAACCTCTCACTGCTGCAGTCGGAGGTTCTCACCTGCTTCAAAAGGGCATCAATCATATCGGTGCCCAAGAAGAGCACGGTAAACTGCCTCAACAACTATCGCCCGGTAGCACTCACTTCTACTGCGATGAAGTGCTTTGAGAGGTTGGTCATGGCTTGAATTAACTCCTGCCTGAGCAAGGACCTGGACCCGCTGCAATTTGCCTACTGCCGCAACAGGTCTACTGTGGATGCAATCTCACTGGCTCTCCACTTGGCTTTGGAGCACCTAGACAACCGCAAAACGTATGTCAGGCTACTATTTATCGATTACAGCTCAGCATTCAACACCATCATCCCCTCAATATTAATCAACAAGCTTCAGAACCTGGGCCTCTGTACCTCCCTCTGCAACTAGATCCTCAACTTCCTTATCGGGAGACCACAATCAGTGGATCGGTAGTAACATCTTCTCCTCGCTGACAGTCAACATAGGCACACCTCAAAGATGCGTGCTTAGCCCACTGCTCTGCTCTCTCTACATTCATGATTGTGGGCCTAAGCACAGCTCAAACACCATCTATAAATTCGCCGATGACTCCACTGTTGTTAGCAGAATCTCAGATGGTGATGAGGAGACGTACAGGAGTGAGATAGATCGGCTGGTTGAGTGGTGTCGCAACAACAACCTCACACTCAACATCAGCAAGACCAAGGGATCGATTGTGGACTTCAGGAAGGGGAAGTCAGAAGAACACACACCAGTCCTCATTTGAGGGGTCAGCAGTGGAAAGGATGAGCAGCTTCAAGTTCCTGGGCGTCAACATCTCAGAGGATCTATCTTGGGCCCAACACATTGATGCAATCATGAAGAAGGCACGCCAGTGGCTCTACTTCTAATGAAGTTGAGGAGATTTGGTATGTCACCAAAGACTTTTGCAAATTTCTACGGATATATGGTAGAGAGCATCTGACTGGTTGCATCACCACCTGGTGTGGAGGCTCCAATGTGCAGGATTGAAAGAAGCTGCAGAGGGTTGTAGACTCAACCAGCTCCATCACGGGCACAACCCTCCCTGCCATTGAGGACATCTTCAAGAGACGGTGCCTCAAGAAGGTGGCATCCATCATTAAGGACCCTCACCACCCCGGACATGCCCTTTTCACGTTACTACCATTAGGGGGAGGTACAGGAGCCTGAAGACCCGCACCCAGCATTTCAGGAACAGCTTCTTCCCCTCCGCCATCAGATTTCTGAACGGTCCATGAACCCATGAACACTACCTCGTTATTCCTCTTTTGCACTATTTATTTATTTTTGTAACTTATAGTAATTTTTATGTCTTTACGCCTTGCACTGTACTGCTGCCGCAAAACAACAAATTTCGTGACATATGTCGGTGATAATAAACCTGATTCTGATAGAGGCTTAATGTAATAGAATATTATAGCACAGGACTACCAAAGCTTGTCTCAATGTGCCTGTCCTGGCTGGTACCCTAAAAGAGCTCTTCATTTCCCATTCTTTCTCCAAAGCCCTGCTCTTTTTTCTTTCCAAATATATAAACAAATACTTTTCAAAAGTTACTGTAAAATCTGCTTCCACTACTCTTTCAGAAAGTACGTTCCCAATTGCAATAATTCACTCTGTTGAAATGTACTTCCTATATAAAGGTAACCATTGAATCATACCTATCTTTAAGGAATTTTACTTATTAACATTTAAGTTAAGTACCAAAACAGTGTCATTTAATAGTCCTGTACTTACCCTGTCCACAATACTCTATGCAGTGTGCCTAAGGTTTGCAGAACGCTGTCAGCTCCAGTTTATGGTCTGTGCTGTTTCAGCTGCAGATGGATATGAAGAGAGCAGTAAAGAGCTGTGTCTTTATGAGTAGATTGCAAAAAAGGATTCCAAACAAACATAGTCTAAATGTCCAATCTTCCCTGCGTCATTGCAGGAGGAAATGAGTCAGATACAGGGCGTTCTTTGGGCAGAACAAGGTAAATTTAATATTGATGTAATTAGTTTGCTCAACAAGATAATTTGCATTCAAACCTATTTACCTGATAATTTCAGACCTTCCACTAATTACTTGAAGACTAAAGCTTCCAAAACAGAGAATTTTTGGTAACTTAGATTCTTCTTGTTAATTCAGACAGTTATGAATAAGATTTAATTTTTTACTGTTACAAGCCAGCAACAAAAGAAACACACTGAGTCATGTATAAGTGTTAAAAACTATTTTATTAATAACTACTTATGATAATAAGAAAAATAAAAGTAAAAATGTTAGAATGTTAGAAGTAAAAATGTTCGATCTTAAACATTAACCCCAAAAACTAAACTCGAAGTATGTGTGTGGCAAATTCCCAAACTCCAAGTCCCGGAATAGTTCTCAAAGTTCAGTTCAGCAAGCCGTAAGGTGAAACGTGAGCAAAGGCTTCTTCAACAACCACCGTTGACTGAAGACAAAACGTAGAGAGAAAATAGAGAGTAATTACGAAATCCAAATATTCCACTTTGGAACTCATACAACACCTCAGTGTCTACACAGCAGTGACCACTCCACCACTTTGTTCCAAAGTATCTGCCACCCCGAAAGGCATTCGAGACGTGGCCATCCACACAAATACCTGTTTCCTTCTACAGGTTAACAACAAAGTGGACTCCACCGGATTATTCCAAAAATCCATTCGTGGATTGTAGTGACAGACACAGTTACTGTTTATCATCCATCGATAGAGACTAGCAGGCTGGTCTCTCTCTCTCTCTCTCTCTCTCTCTCTCTCTCTTCTCCTCTGACTGTCTGCTCCAAAAACGTCATTACGTCCTTATCTTCTGTTGTTGTCATCATGCCCCCCCACGCGCACACACACACACACACACACACTACTGTGCTCTATCTTAAAGGAACATTCACCAATAGTAACCTAGTCCGTAACACACCTCCCACCTAAAAAGAATTTTTTAAAATGTTATTTTCAAGAGCAAAAAAAATTTTAACCGCGCTTACAGTTAGTAATGTGTTAATAATTATCATTCTACACAATTACTGAATATCAGATTAGTAAAGATACATGTCTCCCATTTAACACCGGGAAAGTCATGGCTGACTGCCTTCCATGTGACTATGTGACATATCATGTGTTCATATTTCCATTTTATCCATCTTCAAACAAAATTAACTTTCTCATGTGTTGACCTTGTTGCAATTGGAACTGGTCCAATTTTGTTTCAAGGTGTCTCAATTCAGTGTTGTCTACTAGTTTCACTGATACAATGTTTAGATTGTCATAATCTTTAACTGAATTTTCAGACAATTTACTGTCAACAATTACTGCCACAGCTGCATTTATTCCAAAACAAAAGCTTTCAATCTGGCAGGCTTTCTGCAGGCTTTTAAATTTCTGAACATTGTTCTCCTGGCAATTTTAAAGTTTCTTTTTCTCGATGTCCAGACACAAATTCAAAACCTAAGGATTCCTGCACTAACTGTGTCACTGCAAACAAAAGCAAATGGTCTCCTTCATCCCAATCCTCTGGCAATGGGCGAACACAGTCCACAATTACCTTCAAAAAGGGTTCACCAAAAACAGGAATAGGCTTCAAAGGAACCACAAGGGAACTTTGATTCGGTTTTCCTACCATCTCATCACTTGGGAGTGCTTTTTCTCTCAATTCAGTACTCTCAGGGTCTTTAGTCTGCTCCACTATAAATCCTTTCTTGGACAGAGACAAATCTTTATATTCAGGCTCAATACAAGGATCTTGATCCTCCAGTGAAGACAAAAAAAGTCTCAGACAAGTCATCATAATTTGCCTCCTGTTTAGGGCTGTCACAGGGAACAACATCAGGCTGCACAGAACTATCGACCTTGACTAATTCTTTAGCTCTAGCTCTAACAATACTCTTTCACTTCATTGCTAACTCATGCTGTCTCTGTTTATCCTTTTCCTCAAACTCTATCTTCTTTTGTTCCAGCTCTAGTTTCCTTTGTTCTGCCTCAGCATCAAACGTCAGCCAAGTTTGTTCTAACTCTAGTTTCCTTTGTTCTCGTTCAGCCTCTATCTTTGCTAGCTGAACCTGGGCCTCAGAAATCGCTGGTTCACTCCCAGGAAACTGTTTTAACACTTCCTCCTCAAATGCCTTCTTCTCCACATAATGGCCAGCTATCAGTCTCTTAATATCTGCCTTTTTCATAAATCGCGTTACTGCCTCAAGATGTAGCTCTGCAGCAATTTTCACCAAATCAGGCTTCCTCATCCCCTGCAATCCTCCAGGAGTTGGTTTTTTCAAAAACGTATCCATTGTTGCTGGTTTCCACTCAGACAAACCAATTAAAAAGAATTTTATCAGACCGACCAAAATCAGTCGTTCACTAAGACCCCTATTTGTTCAAACCCAGACCTCTAGTACCAGTCTTGAGTTCTATTTCAGACCACCCTCGTCAATCTTGGGATCAATCCCAGATGACTCTTGTCAATCTCGGGAACTATCCTGGACGACACTCGTCAATCTTTGGATTTATCCCGGATGAGCCCCCAATTTTGTTACGAACCAGCAACAAAAGAAACACACCAAGTCATGTATAAGTGTTAAAAACTATTTTATTAATAACTACTTACGATAATAAGAAAAATAGAAGTAAAAGTGTTAGATCTTAAACACGGGCGGCACGGTAGCATAGCGGTTAGCGCGATGCTATTACAGCGCCAACGATCGGGGTTCGATTCCCGTCGCTGTCTGTAAGGAGTTTGTACGTTCTCCCATGTCTGTGTGGGTTTCCTCCGGGTGCTCTGGTTTCCTCCCACATTCCAAAGATGTACAGGTAGGTTAATTTGGGTTTAAAATGGGCAGTGCGGACTCGTTGGGCCAGAAGGGCCTATTACCACACTGTAAATAAAATTTAAAAAAAGATCTGAAAATTAACCCCAAAAACTAAACTTGAAGTGTGTGTGTGGCAAATTCCCAAACTCCAAGTCCAGGAATAGCTCTCAAAGTTCAGTTCAGCAAGCCGTAAGGTGAAACGTGAGCAAAGGCTTCTTCAACAGCCACCGTTGACTGAAGACAAAATGTAGAGAGAAAATAGAGAGTAATTACGAAATCCAAATGTTCCACTTTGGAACTCATATGACACCTGTGTCTACACAGCAGTGACTACTCCATTCCTTTGTTCCGAAGTATCTGCCACCCCAAAAGGCATCTGAGACGTGGCCGTCCACACAAATACCTGTTTCCCACTACAGGTTAACGACAAAGTGGACTCCACCGGATTATTCCAAAAATCCATACGTGGATTGTAGTGACAGACACAGTTACTGTTTATCATCCATCGATAGAGACTAGCAGGCTGGTCTCTCTCTCTCTCTTTCTCCTCTGACTCTGACTGTCTGCTCCAAAAACGTCATTACGTCCTTATCTTCTGTTGTCATCATCATGACACACACACACACACACACACACACACACACACACACACACCACTATGCTCTATCTTAAAGGGACATTCACCAGTAGTAACCTAGTCTGTAACAGTATAGTTTGTGTTAAGAAAAATAGTTAATAACACAGTTAAATCATGGATATATGATGGTAATGAATGCAAGGCGGGTGGAATTTTTGTCATTGGAATAAAAGTACACCAGGATACTACCACAGATACCCAGATCACCTTTAACAGAATTAGATAGAAAGGTAAGACATTTATCTTTCTACACATGGACAATTTTCTCACCTTTAGAAGCTGCAAAAAGATTGCAGTGTTTATCCAGAGCTCTTGGTTACTGTTGGTGATGATCTTTCATTTATTAATATGAAAGTGGCTGCTGCATCTGCACAGAAACTATCTTGGTCAGAACAGCGATCCGAGCAAGTGTGAGATGTTGCAGTTTGGGAGGTCTAATGTAAGGGGAAAGTATACAGTTAATGGCAGGACCCTTAACAACACTGATGTACAGAGGGATCTTGAGGTCCAGGTCCATAGCTCACTAAAAGTGGCCACACAAGTAGATAGGGTGGTAAAGAAGGCATATGGCGTGCTTGCCTTCATTGGTTGGGGCACTGAGTACAAGATTCAGGAAGTCATGTCGCAGCTATATAAAACTTTGGTTAGGTTGCACTTGGAGGATTGTGTGCAATTTTGGTCGCCCCATTACGGGAAGGGTGTGGAGGCTTTGAAAAGGGTTCTCAAAAGTTTACCAGGATGCTGCCTGGATTAGAGGGTATGAGCTACAAGGAGAGGTTGGACAAACTTGGGTTGTTTTCTCTGGAGCTTGGGCTGAGGGGAGATTTGATCGAAGTTTATAAGATTACGAGAGGCATAGATAGGGTAGACAGTCAGAATCTTTGTCCAAGCGTAGAAATGTCAAGTACTAGAGGACATGCATTTAAAGTGAGAGGAGGTAAGTTTAAATGAGATGTGTGGGGCAAGTTTTTTTTACACAGGGAGTGGTGGGTGCCTGGAATGGGCTGCTGCGGGGGTGGGGGGGGGGTGGAAGCAGATACGATAGTGGAGTTTAAGAGGCTGTCAGATAGACACACGGATATGCAGACAACGGAGGGACACGGATCATGTACAAGCAGAAGAGATTTAGTTTAATCTGGCATGGTTTTTGTACTGAAGAGCCTGTCCCTGTGCTGTACTGTTCTATGTTGTAACAAAAGCAGAAATGCTGGAAGAACTCAGCCAGTCAAGCAGCATCTGTGGAAAGAAAAAACAGTGAACATTTTGGGTCAATGATCCTTCCTCAGAACTTCTTGATCAGTGTTGATAGTCTCACCTTACATCCACTTTAGATAACTTCACCTGACAATATATCTTCAAAATGCAGGTATCTTAAGATAAACTATGTGAGGTATCTTATCTTTTCACTGTTTGCACCTCCAGTTTTCAGTTATTCCCTCTTCCTATATTGTAACTTTTTTTTCTCCAATTCCTCTGCTTGGTTTCCTGAAATCCTTTAGCTCCCAATCCCATTCCCATTCCCTCCCTTTCACCTGGACAGCTAGGCATGTACCCGCTGGAGTTTAGAAGAGTCAGAGAATCTTGTCTGAAATATGTAAGGTCTTGAGTCATCTTGACAGGGGGATAGAGAGATATTGCCTCATGGTACAATATAGAAGTAGGGATCACTTGTAGCAAAATTTGAGGTCTTCAGATGGTCAGGAAAAACCAAACCTCTCCAGCACATGCAGGAGATCCCAACAAGAATAAAAGGGAAAAAAATGACAACGAGGTAACAGAAAAGTATTTAATCCTAACTAGATGAAGATTACTTCTAAACCTCACCATTCTATTTCCTATTCAATTTCCTCTCCTGGATCTCTCAGAGAAAACTGTATTCCCAGATATATCATTTCTCTTTGTACTAGGTATTCATCTTATTGACTTCTCATGGAGTCTGTCCTTAACTATATGCGCCATCAGTGCCTGTAATATCTTGACTCTTATCTGTACTTACTTGTCCTGTACACATAATTGGTATATTTTAAAAAACTGATATTGAGCCTTACTCTCAAAGAGCCTGAAGAGAGATGCCAGAGAAAGAAATTAGTAAACTGCAAATAGTGTAAAGAGACAGTGCTCCATGAGGTACATCATGTGACACCCTTGCAACTCACTATGTTGAAACATGGAAACATTACTAAACAACTTCACAAATTTCACCACTGCCTTGCAAGATTGACAGTTGTCACATGGCAATTTGGATATGAATTAAACCAGATACCAAAAAAAATCACATAAGTGGAAATGTTTGCAAATGAACAACATTACTGACTGCAATATAGCTAACATATATCATATTATAGTTAGACAAGCATACTATTTACATAATTCCACTTTACAATCTTGTTTAATAGCATGAATGTAGGTAACCACAGTTGATGCTGCCATCTCATGGTCATTTATTGCTTTCATGCAGTGAGTGCAGAAGCATTGTCAGAGCAAATGTTTGATTATTCATTCATTGCAAATATTTTTTGTGGAGTTCCCATTAATGCTATTTATTTTTTGATTTTCAGTAACTTCAAAAATTGGATCTAATACAAAGTTTTGCAAATTGTCTTTCTAATATCATGTACATAGAAATGGATAGATTTCTGGATATCAATGGAATCAAGAGATAAGAGGAAAATGGTAACTGAGGGAGAGGATCAACCATGATCTTGCTGAATGGTAGAGCAGATGAGGGACTGAATGACCTATTCCTGCTCCTGTTTCTTATGTTCTAACTTACCTCAATATCATTAAGACCTTATGAGCTTCCTGTAATTCCTCTCAAAAGGGGATTGTACAACCTAGGTTGGGAACACTGCTTTATAACATCTCATGTTGTACCATATTTCAAATGAATTTTAAAAGCAGTTGTTATATAATCTATTAAGGTTGAAACATGAATGTAATCTCTTCTCATTTCCATTGGGGAATAACAAATAACAAATGCAAACTGTAAAAAACTGCTTTAAATAGGATTGTTGGTACTACTTAACAATTTGAAATAAATTGGATTTAACCAACCAAATCGTGTATCATTATATAGAAAATGTATACTTCAGAGCAGATTAAATGTAATTCAGGAAAAAAGAGCTTTGTGATTTTTGTGAAAACAGTTATGTTGTTTTAAAGGATTGGATTATAACCTGTCTATATCACATTGTGCCTTGTAAATGCTAGCTCACTTGCCCTTTCACCTTCAGCAAATGTTCTCAAGAAAAAGACAATGCTGGTGAGGGAAGTATTTACTGTACTCCCAATCTGAGCAAAGCCATTTCAGACGTTTCAGCAGTTAAGACGGGTCTGAAGTCGCAGACAGGCAGACTAGGTAAAGTGGCAGATTCACTTCCTTGAAGACATTACTGAATCAAATATATTTTAAATAATATTTATCATATCTATTTTCATTTCATAGTTCCTTGAACATTAAAAACAAAGCAGCGGACGCTGGAAATCTGAAATAAAAACAGAAAATGCTGGAAACACTCAGCAGGTCAGGCAGCGTCTGTGGGAAGAGACATAGGGTTAACATTCCAGATCAAAACTCCTTCATTGCAATAGTTTTCAGATTTCAATTCCAGTTGCATTATCCACAACCGAACGCTGTGCGGAAATCCAACCCATCTGCATGCACATCTGCCCCGCCTCAGGCCAGACCAATGTGGGTCCGGGCTAATTTTCAGCACCTGAGACAGCAGAGCGCACATGCGCACCGACGACTGCAGGCGCGCTCCGCATTGTGCGCCTGCGCACTCGGCTTTGTTGTCGGTGGCGGGTGCGCGGGAGGACGTAAGCCCGGGAGCATGCGCAGTGCGTGGCACCCAGGCCGAGGGACAAGATGGCGATGAAAGCGGTCGGTCGAATGGTGAATGGAGCCATGGGCGACGTGACGGCTCAGGGGTCGCCGCTGGCTGCCCGGGAGCACGCCCAGGCCGTCAGCAGGGACTACATGTCACAGCCGAGGCTGAGTGAGTTGTAATGTTCGGGGGGCGGCCGGTGGAGGGGGCAGGAGGGGGAGGGATTGACAGCAGGTGGTCACCTGGTGTTTCCAGTCAGGGGCTGTTGGAGGGGAATCCGCTCTGTTCCTCCTGCGTGGACCTCATCGGACCTCACGTACCTCAGGTTATCGGGAGCATGACACATTCCATTATCTTGTGGTGTCTACGGGGCAGGAGGGGGACTTCTGATGGTCACCCAGGCGTGTAGCCCCTTGCATCCTCTGCAGTGCCTTCAGTAAATGGGTACCCGCACACTGCAGCAAAAGGGAACAGGAAATATGGGAAAACATCCTCAAAATGTTGGAAATATTCAGCAGGTCAGGCAGCATCTGTGGTAGAGGTAAAGAGCTAGCCTTGTTGGCCGTTATCTTTTTGTGTGTTTTCTACTATGTTGAGTTTTAGTAGAATTTGGGAGATGGACAAGCCAGATTATTACACAGGTGGATTTAGAGGGAGTGGGTGTCGATATCTATTTACCAAATGTCACACATTGCCGCAATGTGTGAGCATCTGTTTGAACATTAAAATGTATAAAAGTTGAAGTGATTCTTGAAAAAACACTATATCGTTCATAAAAGACAGTGAGAAATGAGTACGAACTCTTTGTCGTCCATAAGTGTGTTGTATTTGGCATCTTATCTTTGTCAGAAACAGAGCCAATATAAATGAATATTGAAGCAGAAATTTGGCTTTGCTAGATCATGGTAGGGAGGATCCTTCATGTGGGAGCTGTCCCAATATAATTTGCCCTTCATGTCTCTGATTTTTAGTGTTTATCCAACATCTAATTTAATTCTGAATTGTTGCAGTTTCTTCTTCAACCACTAACATTAGAATTGTTATACTAAATATATTTACAGTATCCTGCTGCATGTCTCCAAAAAGAAGGCATCTCATTCTACAATTGGTTGTTTATATTGGCCCACTTCTATCAACCCCGTACCATTATTGATAATTTTAATACCAAATGAAAAATGTAAAATGAATATCAAAAAGCAATTGAACATTGCAGATTGAGATATTATCCATGGAACCCATGAGTTCTGACAAGTAGTCTCGACATTAAAAAATTACCTGTTTTTCCTTTAAATTTAGAGCTGTTTTATCCACATGTTCCATTCCTGTTTCACAATATACTGATTAAACAAAACATTTTTATGTGTGCTGGGGTTTGATCACAGCTTTTCTGGCAAGTTAACTTCTGTATTTAATGCAGTCAAAGTGGAACTGGAATTTTAAACCAATGTGGAGCCTTGTATTGTTTGTATTCCTTTCAGTGTTATTAAGTGATTACTGGCAGTCATCTCTGTTGCATTCACATTAGCATCACACTAATGTTACAAAAAATTCTGATACAAGTTGCCAAATTTAAAACAAAATTGTGAACCTTGGTAACGTACTTAATTACACTACAACCAGCACCAGCTGCAGTATTCCATATGTATTTTGTAAACAACAAATCTTTTAACTTCTCATAATTTAACTTTGTACAAATTGTGGCAAAATTACACAAATGTATTTTGCCACCCAACAACTAAATTCTTGATCTTATAATACTTAACTGAAGAACTAATCGAATTTTTCACTTTGCAGCTTATAAAACTGTTTCTGGTGTTAATGGGCCGCTTGTAATCCTGGATCAAGTAAAGGTACTGAGCTCAATGTTCTCTGTGTAGAATTACATAGGCATTGTAATGGAGAAGTTTAGCTTTCTCCTGTCTGTTGTTTGCCCTTCATGTGAATAATAGCCCTAACCCCAGACATGTGTCCTGTTCTTATATCTCTTCATTCCCATTCCGTCAGTCTGCTCTAGTCTAATGGTTTAATTTAATCTCTTAATTGAGATTTGGGTGATTTTGCATTTTGTTTTGCTCTTTACCTGAAATCTTTTAGAATTAACTTTTGGCTAAAGCCTCCAATCTTAGCCCCCTCAAACACTAGAAGCTGTCCAACTGCTCTGTCTATGCTTTCATGATTTTTTTCATCAAATCATCTCTTAATTTCCTTTTCAATAGCATTGTTTTTCTGATACTTGACGTATAGTTTCACTGTTTGGTGGTTTATGCTTCTTCAACTTTGCAACCTGCTTTTTAAAATTTACTTTGACCTCTATCCTTTCTGTCAACTTCTCTTTCCACCTCGCCCCACTCAACCAGTACTTCTACAAAATCTGCTCTGTTGCATCCTAGTTCCAAAGTTTGCTTGAATTTCTATTTTGATATGAAGTTGCATAATTACAAGCTCAGCAGTCCTGAGGTGCAGAGCCACATTTGACTTCTGCAGTTGATCTGTTTTGTTACTTCGAACTAAATGTCAGTATCCTTTCCATTTTAGGCACACTGCCATAATGGTCCATTTACTGTCTTGCTGTATAGAATACAAAAGTTAGGATGTTACATTGCAACTTTACAAAACATTGGTTAGACCACATTTGGAAAATTGTGTGCAGTTCTGTTTGCCACACTATAGGAAGAATGTGATCAGGCTGGAGAGTGTGAAGCGGAGATTCACCAGGATATTGCTTGGATTGGAGAGTATTATCTATAAGGAGAGGTTGGACAAACTTGGATTGTTTTCCCTGGAGCAGAGGAGACTGAGGGGTGACCTGATAGAAGTACGTAAAATTATGAGAGGCATAGATAGCGTAGATAATTAAAATCTTTTTCCCATCACAGTGGCATAGATTTAAGGCGAGAAGGAGTTTTAAAAGGGATTTGAAGGGAAAGATTTTTTTACACAGTGATTGATGTCTGAAACTTGCTGCTGGAGGAGATAGTGGAATCAGATACAGTCATTAAGTTTAAGAGATATTTAGACAGGCACCTGAATAGGCAAGGCAGCGAAGGATATGGACCTAATGTGGACAAATGGGATTAGCGTAGATGGACAAAAAGATCGGCATGCATGTGGTGGTGCCTGTTTCTGTGCTGCCAAAACTGGGCAGAAACATTTTGTAAAAATTCAAGTTACTCCAGTACTGTGTAAGGTTAGTGAATGGTAATGAGGCAGGCAGAGAAACTCAAGATGGATCCAGAGGGGGTTAAGTTCAGTTTACACAGTCATTACTTTAGCTGCTGTCTGGTGATGGGGGTGGGGGGTTGCGTGGTTGAAGAAAACAGGGTTGTAGATATCTTCTGAAATTGTTGAATTCCATATTGTGTTCGGGCAGCTGGAGAGTGCCTTATTGGGGAAAATTGAGTTATTTAGCCATGCTAAATGATTAAAAATTATTGGATAGGTCTGGGCATCACACTCCAGGAAGGATGTCAAGCACAGACTACAGAAGGATGGTATTTTTGATGAAGGTCATTAGTTATTTGGTGGCAACTAGAAAATTAGGGATTGGTTGACTTTGAACACAAAAGATTGAGGAGAGGCCCACGAGAGGGATTCATAATTGAATAGTTTAGCAAATAGGTTGGTCTGCGAGGGGAAAATAATGTCATAAAAATGTTTTTAATGTTTACAGCCTGCTACCAGAGAGGATGATTGAATTGTAGTGTGTTAAAGGTAATTGATCTGTACTTGAAAATAACTAATTTGCAGGGTTGCAGAGAGAAATCTAGGATATAAAACCAAATAGGAAAACTCTTTTAATGGTCAAGATGGGCTCCTCCTTTGGTGATTCTAGAAAGAGACCTTGATTAATAATAATTGTGTGCTTGAGTCCCACCTTGCTATATTGGGAATTTGCATATTTCATACTAAATTGACAATGATTATTCTATTTGAAAGAATTGGTGAAATTTCAATGTTACTATAATACCAGGTGAGGTTATGTAAAACATTTCCACCTGAAGGATTGTCAGAAGGCTGTTAGTAACTTGATTTTCTTCCAGTTTCCCAGGTATGCTGAGATTGTGCATCTCACACTTCCAGATGGCACCAAGCGCAGCGGGCAGGTACTGGAAGTCAGTGGCTCGAAAGCAGTAGTTCAGGTAATGACAATTCATTGAATTCGTCTTTAACCAATTTAAAAGATAGCATTCAAGGCAGCAGGCTGTTAGATGGGAATATAACACTGAACGTGCACACAGCTTGTTCAGAATTTGAAAGTAGTTCAGGTTCTGGTCCTAAAGAAGGGGAAAAGAATTTTGTTTTCCTCTCAAGTTGACTGAGCAACATTTTCTTTGTAGTTTTATTTCTGGTACTGATCTCTAAACAATGATCCTTCCTACATGGTGTTATCTTTCTTTTCACTAAGCCTATGTGCCGATATTGAAACGGCTGAGGTCTTTTTCTCTTCCTCCTCTATGATTGTATTAAAATCTGTACTACCGATGGATGTCAGTTGTATCTTACACTTGATATTATTCTCCTGTTTTCAAGGTAATGTAATGCACATCTGTAATATTTTTCATTGGTGTAAAATCTCATCCAGTGAGTCAGTGAAATGAGACGCATACACATGAACCAGTACCTTCTTTCTATTCCATTTAAAAGGTGTTTGAAGGTACCTCTGGTATTGATGCAAAGAAAACAAGTTGTGAATTTACTGGAGATATCCTGCGCACCCCAGTGTCTGAAGATATGCTTGGTAAGTGTTACATTATAAAAATTTTAATCCCATGTTTGGAATGTCATTAATATATTGATTTTTGGCATGAGTCTATTTATAAGCTGTCATTGCTTTTAATCAAAATTGGAAGTGGATGTCTGTGCAGATATGATCATGGGCAAGGTCTATAGGTATTTGTGGTACATTCAGTCTCTTGTTCTCTGTCTCTGCATGTACAGTTCTGAATTGTCCCCAGTTCAGGCTACCAGTTAGTCTAGACAGTTATTGAAATAAAACTGGGACACTCAGTCAAAAATGTATCTACAAATTCTGGTTACAAGCAGTTTGTCAGTATCTTTTTGTTCAGAAAGTGAAAAACAGCTTTTGCCCCGAAGAAGTTAGAGGCTGCCTCCAGGCGTAGAATTATTCAGAGAGGAATTTGTAAACTCAGAGTTGATTCTTTATCAGTAACTTGTTTCCTCATTTTAAAAAAAACAGAAGTAGGAGCTGCTCACTGTGGACTTGAATGTGTTTATTATTATCTTTATGGTGACTAGGTGCAGGCTATGGATATGGAGCACTTAGCATCTTGGTCACCAGTGTTAGGATCAAATGCTTCATGGTAAACCCCTCTAAAAATCTGACCTGAATCAAGAAAAGTGGATCCAGCCAGCTGCACAGACTTGGGAGGGGCTTCTATTTGGGCTGGTGCACATCAGATAATCAGAACGAGCTGAAAATCTAGAAAAATAAAAAATATTGGAAATACTCAATTGGTCAGGCAGCATCTAGGGAGAGAGGAAGAGATAATGTCTCGGGTTGATGACCTTTTGTCAGAACTCAGAAAAGTTTTAAAAGAAAATCTTGTTTTAAATTTGCAGGGAATGGGGAAAGATGGAGAGAAAGGGAATGTTTGTAAGAGAATGGGGACACAGTGACTAAATTATGCAAGTGGTGGTGCCAGCTGAAAAAAGGTGTGAAGGCTTGTTAGTAGCAGCTGAACTTTCTGGAGGTGTAGGTAGAGGGAGTTGAATGTGAATACAGGAGCAGGGGATGGTGGAGTGAGGATGGGCGCGATGTTGGAACAGACGTGAGAATATGGAACAGCAGTTGTTGGGAATCTGAAGTTAGAGAATGCTGGAAGTGCCCAGCAAGTCAGACAGCATCTGTGGAGGAGGAAAAACTGAGTTAGTCACGGATTGATGAGCCAATCCTGATGCAAACGGGAAACAAGGAATCTGAAATTATTGAATTCAGTGTAAGTTCTGTTATTTGCACGGTCAGATGATGAGATGCTGTTCCTGAAGTCTACGTTGGATTTCACTGGAACAATGTAAGAGGCTAAAGCAGAGGTAAGAGAACAAAGGTGACAGGTAACTGGAAGTGCTCACTGCCATTCAGCACCCTTGTGTACCTAATGGAGGTGAACACCGAATGCAGTACATTAACTTGGAAGAAGTGCAAGTGAATTGCTGCTTCACTTAGAAGTTATTTCATTTTCTGGATGATAAGAGAATAAGTAATAGTTCAGGTGTTGTACCATCTGTGGTTTCATGGAAAGGTACCTTGGGAAAGGGAGTAGGTATTGCAGGAGATGCATGAGAGAACCAGGTAGTAACATGGGGGACAGTCCATTCTGAATGCTGAAGGGGGAGATACTGCATGTCTGTGGTGCTATCTCAATGAAGATGGCAGAAATTAGACTTGTTGAATATGGATGCTGATCATTGAAAGGTGAGGATAAGGGGAAATCCTTTTCTTGCTCTAGGTGGGCAGAGAGAGGTGGGAGAAGTGCAGGTAAAGGAAGTGGCAAAGCTGAGAGCCCTGGTTACTGTGGTGGAAGAATAGCCATGGTTAAGGAAAAAGGGGAGACATTGCAAAAGCACAGGTGTGAAAAGTGTCCTCATCTGGTAAGGACAACCTATACTCATTTTAACTAAAGCTTTTGCAACTGGCAAATTGGATTTGAAATTAATGTCTAGGAGGCCAAATTGGCCATTCTATAAAACTTATGATATCACTGGATACTACTGTCTAGAACCTAAATGTATTTGATAATATTCAGTGTGTCGAGGTGGTGAGAAATAACAAAAAATGTAATTGCTTTCATTCCAGGTCGTGTATTTAATGGATCTGGAAAACCAATAGACAGAGGTCCCACTGTCCTTGCTGAGGATTACTTGGACATTATGGGTATGGGCACATTTCTGTTCTGAATATTGTACTCGTATCTATTGCAGTTGTATGAAATTATTGCTACGAATGTCTTTCCCCAAACCCTCAATCTTGAAATGGCTTATGCTTGCTTTTCAACCCTGACTCTAGACAACCCAGCAAAGTGGAAATATTATCCCTTTTATCTGTCCTATCAAGTACATAAGAATTTAAAATATTTCAATGGGACCATCTCTAGTTCTTCTCAACTCCAGACAGGATTGGCTCAGTCTTAATCTCTCCTTGCAGAACAAACCACCATAACCTTCTGCACAAACCCCACCCCCCTCCAACTCCCAGGAATCAACATGGGGCTTTGTTACAGTCCCCTCTGTCACAAATGTATCCGTTAAGTAGGGAAAACGGATTTTTATACAGTATTCCAGATGCTCACTAGGGCCCCATAAGATTGCAGTGTCAAATCGTCTTGCAATAAAAGACAACCTATTGTTTACCTTCCTAACTTCTCGTTAACTTTAAGTGATCTCTGTATAAAGGCACTCTGAACACCAAACACAGCTTTCAATCTTTTACCATTTTAAAAAAAACACTTTCTGTTTTTTGTCACCAAATTGATGACCTTGCATTATAAGTCCTGCTGTTCATTAGGGTTCCAAATGTACCACTGCCTTCACCTTGTCATCGCTACCTTGTACTTCCAGCAAGATTTTGAATTAAGCAATAAGGATAAACTAGTACACAGCTTTGTAGTGCTTGGTCCCAGAGGGAAAGAACTTGCTTAAAAAAAATATAAAGCACAACAGAATAAAATTATCTTAACAGCTTAACAGTTGACCATTTTCTGAAATGAGTCCAGCCATCTCATCCACATATGCTTGGACATTGAGAGCACATTACTATTGACACATGGCCAATGACTAGTATATAATTTGACAACTGGCCAATGCAAATCTAATATGCAAATTCACGATTGGCTAATGAGGGTGCAACACATCATAAAATGTGCTGCTGCTTGGACAACAGTCTAGTCCATTTTAATTGGGGGCAGAAGAGAAGGGAGGTTTTACTCTTCAATCAGCACCCCACAATACGTGTCATTAGTTTTGGTCTGTACCACAAATCCATGTCACGCAAAGTACAGCTTGTAATAGAAGCTTATTTGCAAAATTATCAGCGTTGACCTAGGCCCCTCCCATTGATCTAAGTGATGAAGTCAGAGCTGAGAGGAAGGTGGGCATCTCGGGGGTGGGTGGGTGGGGGGGAGGTGGTGAGGACAGAAAGATGAAAATAATCATAACACTGGTAGTTGCAAATACTCTCATTAAACTGGTGATTATTGTTTGGCCAATGAGAATGCAATAATGTAATGAATTTTGAAGTAAGACATCACAAACAATGGAGCTATTTCCTGAATATGACCCAGATCGGGAGTGCAGCTCATTGGTGAAGAGAATTGTGCCAGTGACTCTAGCTACAGAGAAGTATTATGAGTGGAGTCGGCAAACAAGATTGCTATCCTTGGACCTCCCCTTTAAAAAAAGAGCCACAATCTGATGCACAATCTAACACCTACCATAGCTGTAGTCTCCTATTTCTATTGTTGTTCTGATACATTCGTGAGTTTATTATTGTAGGTATACATTGTATTGTTTTATTGTATATTCACTGTTTAATAAATATTGTAATACCTCTGCTTATCCACAATGAATCTCTCGTGTATGGCTTGTAGGAAAAATACTGATATCAGTAATGCATCACTATGTACACAATGACTCCATTTGGAACTGATTCATTTAACACTCTCGCACCCGGGATTGCATGCTAAGTGAGCTACCAGTGTAGTCTGTGGCAAGATGCCCTGCTGCAGCAAAATCTGTACTCAGGTCTTGTACCTGATCACACTTAATTGTATTTTTACGCTGTTGGCATTTCTTAGGTCAGCCCATAAATCCCCAGTGTCGCATCTACCCTGAGGAGATGATTCAGACTGGAATCTCTGCTATTGATGGCATGAACAGCATTGCTCGAGGACAGAAAATTCCCATCTTTTCGGCAGCTGGTTTACCACACAATGAAGTATGTTATAGTCTGCTGTGTCCTCTCAAAGTAATCAGAGGAAAATATTAAGTGACAATTGAATAGTATTTTTGAGAGAATCTGTTGGTGTTCACTACACAATGATTGTCATGTCAACGTGTTGACAGTACAGACATTGCATGGGCATTGCAAATGTGTAAATTGAAGTGGGGAGTTTCGCTTTCTCTAGCTTGTGTTAGAATGATCACTAGGTTCTCTGTGCTCCTGATGGCAGCATATTTAACACTGGTGTATTCCTGATTTGTCTATGAACAGATTGCTGCTCAGATCTGTCGTCAAGCTGGTCTTGTAAGGAAATCCAAAGATGTTCTAGATTACAGTGAAGAGAACTTTGCCATCGTGTTTGCTGCAATGGGTGTAAGTGTTCACTATGTTATCGCCCTCTGCCTCCACTGTTTTCTGAAAGCTGGCCTAGAGGAAGTGACATGCAAGGTAGTTTTCATTGGAGCAAAAAGGTGCATTGAACATCAGGAAAGTCTAGAGATTTGTTCAGTACTGTCCCAGAGGCAACCGGACTGCAAGAATGTTGGCAATTAGTGTCAAATGGAGAAAGCTACTCTTGTATCCATCAGATGCTTTTTGGTTGAAAGTCCACTGTTTTGTCAAATCAAATAAATGGATCATTAGTTCATTTTCTGAGGATAAGAAATCCAAAATTGTTAGCAAAATATTTCAGTTTCCTAAAAGTGGAGCAGAACAGCTGCTGCTATCAGAAAACTGCATAGGTAGTGTCATGGACCAAATGTGGGGCTGTTAAGTTTTATCCCAACTCTGTATTTCTTTTATCTTCCAACTATGCATCTTTTTAAAACAAGTAACGAGCTGGAGGCTATTTGTTATCCGAGGCTGAACCAGTTGAAGTTCTTGGAAACTAGTATCATTTCTGGATCACTAGAGATAATGGGATGAATGTCCTTTTCACATACCGTGGTTTTATTCACTGCAATTAGATGATCACCATATTGATAGCATATCCTACGCTCAGAAGTACTGAGCAGCAATAGGACCTGCTCCTTTGTTGTGTAAGGAAAGGCCTGAAGTTGGCAGTACATGTAACCAGGCTAGAAGTAGAGAAGCAGGTTTTGAATTCTACTTTCACAAACCAAATGGCCCTGTTAGGCCCACTGTTTCTGCCTGCTTTTGCCGTACCAAACTCACTGCCTCATATCTTGACTCCATCTCCTTTGGTCCAGTCCCTTCCCACCTACATCCATGACAGCTCATGCTCTCCACCATTTCGATAACTTTCAATTCCCTAACCCCCACAGCCTCATTTTCACCATTGACATCCAGTCCTTGTACACTTCTGTCCCCCATCAGGAAGGCCTTGGGGCTCTCCATCTCTTTCTGGAAACAGACCCAACCAGTTCCCCTCTACTACCACCACCACCACCACCACCCTCCTCCGTCAGGCAGAACTTGTGTTCCCCTCAATAACTCGCTTCAGCTCATCCGACTTTCTCCAAGCCAAAGGTGTAGCCATGAGTACTCACATGGGCCCCAGTTATGCCTGCCTTTTCTTTGGCTACATGGAGTAGTTCGTGTTCCAAATCTTCCCTGGCACCACTCCCCAACTCTTTCTCTGCTACATTGACCACTGTATTGATGCTGCTTCCTGCACCCATGCGGAACTCGTCAATTTTTTCAACTTTGCTTCCAACTTCCATTCCTACCCTCATTCATCGGTCCATCTCCACCTCGCTTCCCTTTCTTGATCTCTGTCTCCATCTCAGGAGACAGATTATCCACCGACGTCTACTACACATCCACTGACTCCCACAGCTATCTCGACTACACCTCCCACCCAGTCGCTTGCCAGGGTGCTGTTCCTTTGTTAGTTCCTCTATCTCTGCTGCCTCTGTTCTTGAGATGAGGCCTACCACCCCAGGACATCTGAGATGTCCTTTTTCAGAAAATGTTGCTTCCACCTGCCCCACTGTTATTTATGGAGTCCTCACCCACATCTCTATTTCCTGCACTTCTTCTCTTGCCCCATTTCCCCCATAGGCAGAACAGGGAATGAGTTCCTCTGGTCCTTACCTAACACCCCATCAGCCTATGTATCCAGTATATCATTCTTCACAACTTCTGCCATCTACAATGGGATCCCACCACCAGCCACATCTTCCTCTCTGTTTTCTGCGGGGTTCAATCTCTCTGTGACTCCATTCCTCCCCACCCATCTCCCTTCCTCCCCAGGTGCACTCCCCTGTAACCGCAGAAGTTGTAACACCTGCCCCTTGCCGCCTCCCTCATCATCCAGCCCTTCTGTGTGAGGCAGTCTTGGACATGCGAATCCCCAGGTGTTGTTTATTGCATCTGGTGCTCCCTCTATGGCCTCCTTTACGTCGTGAGACCAGATCCAGATTGGGCAACCACTCTGCTGAACACCTTCACTCCATCTGCCGTGACTGCCTGATCTCCCGGTTGCCAGCAATTGGCACATCTGTCCTCAGCCTCCTGTACCGCCAAGTTGAGGCGACACATACCATATGTTCTGTCTGAGTAGTCTCCAGTCTGGTGGCCCCTCTCTGTCCTTTTTTTTTCTCTCTCCTCCTGATCCACCTGCCCCCCCCCACCTCTTTCCCCTTCCCCCACCTTCTACATTTAACCTACACACTCTTTCCTCCCTTTATTCCATACTCCACCTTCCTCTCCTATCAGAATCCATCATCTTCAGCCCTTGGTCACTTCTACCTATCATCTCCCGGCTTCAGGCACCATTCCCACTCTTCTCTCTCCCCCCCACCCCCCATCTGTCTATCACCCCCTCACCTGGATCCACCTATTGCCTGCCAGCTCTTGCTCCACTCCTTCCCTCCACCTTCTTATACTGGCTACCTCCCCTCTATATTTCAGCTCAGATGAAAGGTCTTGATGTGAAATGTCGACTGTCCATTCCCCTCCAGATGCTGCCCGACCCACTGAGTTCCTCCAGCATTTTGTGTGTTGCTCCATATTCCAGCATCTGCAGTCACTTATGTCTCTAGGTCTTAAAACCATTTTTTACTTGGAATCTGTTTTCAAAGTGAACTACAACACACACTTATTCAGCCCTACAATGTACTGTGTACACTGAAAATGAAATGTAACGTGATGTTATGTGCATAATTTAGTTAAGGTATTTGGAGAAAGACTCTGTAATTGAGATTTATGACAATATTACGTCTTCTAGGTAAACATGGAGACAGCCAGGTTCTTCAAGTCAGACTTTGAGGAGAATGGTTCAATGGATAATGTGTGTCTGTTCCTGAATTTGGCTAATGACCCAACGTAAGTTTTCGCTGGAGCTTCATTGGTAAATGAGGGGTATAGAATCTCACTGCCCTAAAGAGTTCTGTAATGGAGAAGGCACATCACGGCCTTGAAACTTGCTGCAAAACGTTAGGAAATTCTGGTGCTTGAGCTGACCCTTGTGTAGAGAGTTGAAGGTTACTACATTTATAGAGCTTCAAGCTGAAAATGCAAATATTGTGTTGTGCTTATCAGAATTCTAGATCACCAAGGCAAGATTATATTTTTTTTCTTGTTAAAGGGGTAATTTAATTGATATTTTGAAGATGACGAGGAGATTTAACTTTCCAGAGACATATTGCTGATTAGGGAGTTAAATTGATGAGAGACTATCTGGTGTCCTGCTGATGAGAGTAAAGCTGAAGCGATTTGGACAGGTTTATTGCCCAATTTGGCCCTTTGATTTACTAAAACCACTGATAACTCCAGCGGTTAGTGTAATGCTATTACAGCGCCAGCGACCCAGGTTCAATTCTGGCCACTGTCTGTAAGGAGTTTATGCGTTCTCCCCGTGTCTGCGTGGGTTTCCTCCAGGTGCTCTGGTTTCCTCCCACATTCCAAACACGTACAGGTTAGGAAGTTGTGGGCATGCTATGTTGGTGCCGGAAGCGTGGCGACACTTGCGGGCTGCCCCCAGAACACTCTACGCAAAAGATGCATTTCACTGTGTGTTTCGATGTACATGTGACCGATGAAGATATCTAATCTAAAAAAAACTGAACTATTGACTTATCTCCCGTAGTATTGAACGTATTATCACTCCACGACTTGCACTAACAACCGCTGAGTTTCTGGCATACCAGTGTGAGAAGCATGTGCTGGTTATTCTGACAGACATGAGCTCTTATGCAGAGGCACTTCGAGAGGTAAGTTCAGACAAGCTTTAATAAACTTTCTAAAAATGCTGCATCGCAATCTCATGGTTTCTATAGTAGTTTGGAGGTGTATATTATCTTTGTGGATCTTAACATTTTATTCCACTATTGCTTTGCCAATAAAAGTTTCTTGGAAAGCTACAAAATGTGAAACTGCTGTATTTTAGGTAGCACATGGTATTTACTGACATTGTGTGACTCTGCAGATTAAGAATGTATACTCAGAATTGTATTGCTTTAGTTTTGCATATTAGGTTCAGGATATTGTTAAAGTTGATTTCTGAATCTGTCAGGAGGTGAACATTTGCACTAAAGTCTTCAGTGGCTCCTTTGAAGAGCAATCCATGTTCATATGTCTAGTTTTTCCTCCAAGTATTTATCCAGTCCCCTTTTGAAAGTTATTATTGAATTGTTTCATCTAATATCAAACTAATATTTTATATACGTTTAGCATAACTATTTCACTTCTGTACATCTTGTTTGTATCTACAAACCATATTCCAGGAGCTAAATGATCACTTGTAAACGTTACAGATTCAGCATATTATAAAATTGAAGAGATCTGTGGTGTCTTTTCTGTTGTACTCGGCATACTATGGTTAGAAAGTAGTCCAAGTCCCTACAATAAACGTAGCTGACAAGCTATTTAATGTGTTATTGTACGGTTGCCCATTGGGCATGCCAAGAATATATTGTCCTGTTGTGTAATCATGGCAGGTTTCAGCGGCTCGAGAGGAAGTACCCGGTCGTCGTGGTTTCCCAGGTTACATGTATACTGATCTGGCCACCATTTATGAGAGAGCTGGGCGTGTCGAGGGCAGGAATGGTTCCATCACGCAGATCCCCATCCTGACCATGCCTAATGATGGTGAGCAAATCAGTGTGAAGGTGATTACTATTGCTATCTCTGGTAAGGTGTCAAAATCCAATGACTGAGTGGATTTTAGAAAGCCAGCAAGTTGTAGTGAAGGGAAGTAAGCAAAAAGAAATTAAGGAAAATTGTTAACTTTGGAGTGAGTCGGGTAGTTGGATGAAATTGTTTCACCCACAGATTAATCAAACTGGAATAAGTAAGAGAAAGAAGGACATTCACTTTATTTTTTTTCATACAAAACGTTTGCAAAAATTTTCTATAACTCCCTATAAATAATTATCAGAAAGTTGTTCCATAATCTTTTCTCTCAGGCTATTCTCAAAATTGTGGGTCTATCCTACTAAGTCTATCTTAACTGTTAAATTATTGCAGTACCTAGTCTTTGGAAAAATGTGTACTACTTTACAGTATTAGTGGATCTTGTCCCATGGTGAAATGGCCGTTTTCTAAAGTACGAGTCTCCTGTGATTCAGAGTCTGGGAACGTGGGCATGCTATATGTGGAGCAGTATCTCCAGGATTAGCAGTTACTTTGTGAAATTTCACATTAACAAAAAAGTGAATGGCAAGTTCCACTAAAGTACAAATATTTGCCTTTCTGACAAAGCAGAGGGACACTTACTGTACACTACTTAAATTGATTAATTACCTGCTGGTTCAACACTGTGTAAACTGGTACCACAGGTGAGAAAATCTGCTCAACTGCCTATGACCAGGCAAACCATCCAAAAATAAATCTAATTGGATCCAGCTGTTTATTTCCAATAATTAAGGATTTATGTTCTCTCCTGCTCTTAAATCTAAAAATGTATGCTTCTGGTGGTAATGGATTTTAATAATTTTCTCCTATTTGATAGATATCACTCACCCCATCCCTGACCTGACTGGCTACATCACTGAAGGACAGATCTATGTAGATCGTCAGTTGCACAACAGACAAGTAAGTCTTTTTAGCTCTTCTGTTCAGAGTCACAAACACCCAGTTACAGCATTCACTCTATAAACAAAATGTTATGACAGACAAGTTTATCTTCCAGAAACTAAGTTCTGTGACAGGAAGTAATGGATTAACTTGGACTGTAATATTTGATAAAGTGAACATCAATAGCCAGTTAATGAAGAAGCCTTCTGCTCGTAACTTCCTCCTTTGCATTAAACAACTGCCACACTCTTTTGTCTATGTTCTCGCTCCATAACTGGAGACAGATTATCTACTGACATCCTTTACAAACCCACTGACTCCCACGGCTACCTTCACTACACCTCTTCCCACCCTGTCACTGGCAAGGGTGCTATTCCCTTCTCTCAGTTCCTCTGCCACATCTGTTGTCATGATGAGGCTTTCCACTCCAGGACATCCGAGATGTCTTTTTTTTATACAGTAAATGGGGTTTCCCCTCCACTACCATCAATGCAGCCCTCACCTGCATCTCTTCCATTTCCCACACATCTGCCTCACCACCCTTCCCTACCCCTGCCCAGCATAACAGGGATAGGGTTCCTCTTGTCCTCACCTACCACCCCACAAGCCTCCGCATCCAACGCATCATTCTCCACAACTTCTACCATCTCCAATGGGATTCTACCACCAGGCACATCTTCCTGTCTCCACTTTCCACAGGGATCGCTCTCTCTGCGACCCCCTGGTCTGCTCCCCACCCATCACCCTTCGGGCGCTTATCCCTGCAGCCATGCTAAGTGTTGCACTGGCCCCCTACACCTCCTCCCTCACCACCATTCAGGGCCCCAAACAGTCCTTCCAGGTGAGGCGGCACTTCACCTGTGAATCCGTCAGTGTCATTTATTGCATCCAGTGCTCCCGGTGCAGCCTCCTCTACATTGGTGAGATCTGACGCAGTTTGGGGGATCACTTCGTCAAACACCTTCACTCCATCTGCTGCAACAGCCAGGATCTCCTGATGACCAGCCATTTTAATTCCACTTCCCATTCCCACACTGACATGTCTGTCCACGGCCTCTTCTCTTGCTATGTTGAGGCCAGATGCAGGTTGGAGGAGCAACACCTCATATTTTGTCTTGGTAGTCTCCAACCTGACAGCACTATCAGTGATGTCTCTAACTTCTGGTAACCACTCCCCTCTGTCTTCCTTCCTGCTCTTTTCCCCCCTCCCCTTTGTTTTCCCTCATTCCTGTGGCTCCTTCACCCCTTCTCTTTCCCCACTCCCACCCTCACGACCTGCCCACCTCCTTCCCTTCATTCTGTGGCCTACTGCTGTTTTCTCCTATTGGATTCCTTCTTCAGCCCTTTAACTCTTCCGCCTATCACCCCCAGCTTTTCACATCATTCCTTTTCACCCCTTCCTCCCCCACCAACCTACCCTCCCCTCTTAACTGGACTTGCCTATCACCTGGCAGCTCGTGCCCCTCCTCCCCCCCCCCCCCCCCCGCCCCCCCCTTACTCTGGCTTCTGCCCTCTTCCTTCCCAGTCCTGATGAAGGGTCTCAGCCTGACACATCGGCTGTTCATTTCCCCCTCCATAGATGCTGCCTGACCTGCTGAGTTCCTTCCAGCATTTTGTGTTTGTTGCTCCACATAACCTTGTATACAATTCATCCCTATGGTCACCCTGGTTTTACCCTGTCAGAGACATCCCACTCTCCCTGCAGCTTAACTTCTTTTGTCTCCTTTCCAGTTCTGGTGAAGGGTCTTCGATCTGAAACATTAACTCTGTTTCTCTTCCCACAGCTGCAGTCTGACCTGTTAAGTATTTCCAGCATCTGCAGCTTTTTTGATTTTGACTCTCTTCTTTCTTTTAAGGAGGAGGCCCTTCTGGTTTGAGCACTTTCATATTTATGATTTTGCTATTGTTTTGTGCTGCTGCCCCATAGATCTATCCACCAATTAATGTGCTTCCTTCACTGTCGAGGTTGATGAAGTCTGCTATCGGAGAGGGAATGACACGGAAGGATCATGCGGATGTTTCCAACCAGCTGGTGAGGAGCAGCTGTCACTTGTTAAGCTGTTTGAGCTTGCTAGGCCAGTCTATTAGATGGTTGATTGGTACCTAAACTTGATTCACCCATTTTAGTACTCTTGCCTAACAATCATGTCATTTTTGCAAACCTTGATTGACCTAGGCTCAGATTTTGAGGAGTTCTGAACAGGACAGCTCTAATACCTTGCATGAACCTAATATTAAGTAGAATACCTGGGAATGTATTTATTATTCTGTGGTAGCTGAATTATTTTCATTTTCTCCCCATATACATGCAACCGTGGTTCAGTGATCATGGGTCAAGTTACATTTACATGATGATTGATTGGGCTGACATTTAAATGTATTTTTATATCTGTTTGCTAGAGTTGCTATCATGCACTCAATAATTAAACAAGTTATTTGTAGATCACAGCTGATATTGCAAGGCAGAGTGAGTGGGAATAAGGAGTAGAGGAAAACAAAGGTCCTCTTGAGTGATATAAAGAACTTCCACATGTGCAGAGATGTAGCAATGCACAAAGGAGTGTGGAGAGGGCGTTCAAGAATGTGGGGAGAAAGTGGCATAAAATTCTGTCAATGTTGGCAGTAGACTAGAGGGAAGATTAAACATGGTAGACCAGGGATAGGAGGAAAGAAGATAATTGATTTGGGATGTCGTGTAGCATTTACAGAGTATGAAGGATTAGGGAAATGTAGGCCTGAGGGTTGAAGTGGGGTTGTATTTGAGAATGACAATTTTGCAGTGAGTGCACTGGCAGATGCAAAGCAATAAAGACTGATAAAGATCAGAGTTATAAAGGAGTGTGTGTTTTCTTGTGTGGGTTTTAAGTGTTAAAATTTTCAGTGGGTATTAACCTTGGGTGGTGAAGGAAGGCTTATGTAGGAATAGTGACAACAGAGATAGAAATTCTGGATCATCGGGGATAGTCATTTTGAGAGGTGGAAGAAAGTGGCCTTATCAATAAACTGGAAGTTTGAAGCTTGGTTCTGGGAATTGACCTAGAATCTGAGAGTATTGAGGCTAGGAGTTACTTTGTTGAGTTTCTGATTAATTTTTTTTCTTCCTTTATAAATAGTTAAGACAAGGAAGTAGAAATTTGTTTTTGGTTGCTAGTGCAAAAAAAAACAGCTAGAGAATTGGCCCTACCATTGTACTCTTCTAGTATTAGATTTCATTGAATTGGAGTATAATGGCTGGCTGATAAAAGTCTAGTGATGAAAGATTAATTTGTACCCAAGGTGTTCGACGTTGCTTATGCTGCCTTGGTATTCTGATGAGACATGCACCAGTGTTTTTCTCTTTGCAGTATGCGTGCTATGCCATTGGTAAGGATGTCCAGGCCATGAAAGCTGTGGTTGGAGAGGAAGCTCTTACTCCTGATGACCTACTGTTTCTGGAATTCCTTCAGAAATTTGAGAAGAACTTTATTGCTCAGGGTAATGTTTCATTTAAACTCAGAGTTGGGGGATACTCCATGTTTATTTGTGCCACACCAAAGTTTTTTGGCTCACCTTCCAACCATGGCCTTAAACAATAGTTTCATTGCCCTCCTTAAAAAGTGTGGTCTCAAATGAGCATTTTAAGCTTTTAATAAGACTGTGTATGAGCCACTGCATTTGGAAGCCCAGCACACATGGTATTTAAATCTCCTACCTCAGTTGGAGAATCACGTTACTGTTAAATAACAGATGGGATGTTGGATACTGTGTCAGAGTCACAGCAGGAAAACAGGCCCTTCGGCCTACTGAGTCCATACTGATATTTAAGCACCCAGTACATGAGTCCTTTTATTCTTCCCATTTTCTCATCAACCCACCTACACACTATGGACAATTTGCAGTGGTCAGTTTACCTACCAACCCATGTGTCTTTGGGATGTGAGAGGAAATGGGCAGGAGTGGTTGAAATATGGGCAGGGCTAGCAACTCTATCCTGGAGTACAAGATTTTCATGTGAGATGGGGGTGTAAAAGAGGAGGTGGCATTGCACTGTTAGTAAAGCAATGCATTACTTCAGTATTGAGGGAGGATATCCTAGATGGCTTCTCAAATGAGGCTATATGGGTAGAGATTAGGAACAAAAAATGTCACTTTGTTGGGGGTGTATTACATATATTCCAACAGTCAACAGGAGATGGAGGAATATAGATGTAGGCACAGAGCAGAGATGGATAATAACCCTATCTTTATCACACCAGGGGATCTCAGTTTCCCAACTATAAACTGGGATTGCCTTGGCCTAAAAGGGTGGAGTTTTTGAGGTGTAACCAAGAGCTTTTTGTTATGGTATGTAGCTAGACCAATAAGGGACCATTACTGAACCTTGTCCTGGGGAATGTGGACGGTAGTGACCATAAGTCCGTATTTTTCAAAGTGTTTGTGGAGAAAGTTGGGAATAAAGGTCTTGAATTGGGAGGAAGGCCAATTTTATTAAAACAAGACAGGATCTGACAAAGGTAGCTTGGGAGCATCTACTTGCAGGTAAGTCAACACCTGTACAGTGGGAAGCATTCAAAGAAGTAGTGAGTTCAAGGCTATCATGTTCCTGTAATGGTGAAAACAAAGGGTAACGAGTGCTGGGAACCCTGGATGTCAACCGATATTGATGGTTGGATAAGAGAAAAAAGTAAGTATATAGCAAGTATAAAGAACTAAATATGGGGGGAGGCCAGTTATGAATATATATATATATTTTTAAAAGTGTAGGGAGGTGCTTAAAAAGGAAATTAGGAAAGCAAAGAGGGGTGACAAAATATGATTAGCATACAGGATTAAGGTAAATCTGAAGGTATTCTGTAAATATATAAAGGACAAAAAAAAACAAGGAACGAGTAGAGCCCATTAGAACAGATAAGGGCATTCTGTACGTGGAGCCAGAAGGTCTAGATGAGTTCATAAATTAATACTTTTCATTGGTATTCACAAAGGAAGTGGACTTTGTATTTGGAGGATTCATTGAAGGGCAAGGTGAAATTCTAGCATGTGTCTCCATAAATAGAGGAGATAATACCTTGGCAGGTTTAAATGTGGGTAAGTCCCAGGGCCAGATGAGATTTATTCCAGGCTGCTATGGGAGATAAAGGAAGAGATCGCTGGCGCTCTGAGATTTTTACATCTTTGCTGGCCATAAATGAAGTAGCAGATGACTGAAGGACTGCAAATAAGGCCCTCCTTTTCAAGAAGGGCAGTGCAGCAAATGTGGTTTATAAGGATCTCAGTAAGGCCTTTGACAAAGTCCTGCATGGGGAAACTGGTCCAAAAGGTTGATGCTGATAGGACTTGGCAAGTTGGCAAATTGGACCCAAAATTGGCTTGGCAATTGGAGACAGGGTGATGGTAGGGGGTTCTTTTTATGACTGGCTGTGACTAGTAGTGTTCCATGGGGATTGGTGCTGTGACTTTTGCTGTTTGTAATATACGTGAATGATTTGGATGTGGATGTAGCAGGCTTGATCGGTAAGTTTACAGATGACATGAAAATTGGTGGAGTTGTTGAGGTGTGGAGGGGTAGTCTTTGTCTACAGGGTGATACTGATGTGTTGGTAATATGGGCCAAAAAACAGCAGATAGGGTTTAATCCTGTAAATATGAGGTGATGTATTTTGGGAATACTAACGAGGCTTGGACGTACACCATGAGAGATAAAGTCAGAGGGACTTTGGTGTGCAAGTCTAAAGATTCTTGAAGGTGGCAGTGCAGCCAGATAATGTGGTTCAGAAGGCATATGGGATACTGGTCTTCTTTAGTTGGGACATTGAGTACAAGAGCGGGGAGGTTATGCTCCAACCTTATAAAATGTTAGTCAGACTTCAGCTGGAGCACTGTCTGCAGTTCTGGTCACCACACTATAGAACAGATGTGATGGTGCTGGAGAGGATGCAGAGGAGATTTCCCGTGATGTTGCTTTAGGTGGAGCAGTTCAGTTATGAAGAGACTGGAGAGGCAAAGTCTGTTTACAGTGAAGCGGAGTAGGTTAAGAGGGATATTATTGAGGTAGAAATAATATTGAAGGGTATAGATAGGGTAGTCTGCAGGAAACTCTTTTCCCTTTATCGGAGGTGAATAAAACTAGAGGACGTGCCTTTTAGGTTAAGGAATGGGATACTTAGAGGGCATTTGATAGGGGACCTTTTCCACCCAGAGAGTGGTGAGTACCTGGAACACTGCCAGAGAGAGTGGTGGAAGCAGAGTTGCTGACAGTATGCAAGATGTGTCTGGACAATCACTTGAATCGCCTAGGCATTAAAGCTACGTGCCAAAATTTGGAAGATGGGGTTAACACGGAGGGGTGCCCACTGGTCAGCGTGGATGTGGTGGGCTGATTAGCCTGTTTCCATGCTGTATGACTGATAGCAGAAGAAAGCCACATGAACACGGGGAGAATGTACAAACTCCACACAGCACCTGAGGTTGGGATTGAACATGGGTCTTTGCTAGCTGTGTGGCAGTGGTTCTGCTTGCTGAGTACTCTGATCTGAAGAAATGAAAGTTTGATTTTTTTTTCTTGTTGTTAACTTAAAAATGGATTTTAAATTTTATAACTCTTGTAGACACTCAAGGATAGATGGTGGGTGACATGACTGCATCTTTCACTGGAGTCATTGAGTTTTACAGCACAGACACAGGCCCTTTGGCCCAACTCGTCCCTGCCAATCAATATGTTTATCTGAGCTAGTCCCATTTGCCTGTGTTTGGTCAATATGCCTCTAAACCTTTCCTATCCATGTATGTGTGAACATCACCAATAGCCTGTCCTGGTCCAACCACGTAAATGCCATGGCCAAGAAAGCTCACAAGTACCTCTACTTTTTTTAGGAGGCTAAAGAAATTTGGCATGTCCCCTTTGACACCCACCAACTTTTATTGATGCATCATAGAAAGCATCCTATCTGGATGCATCATGGCTTAGTATGGCACCTGCTCTGCCCGGGACCACAAGAAACTGCAGAGAGTTGTGGGCACATCACAGAAACCAGCCTCCCCTCCATAGACTCTGTCTATACTTCTCGCTGGCTCGGTGAAGCAGCCAGCATAATCAAAGACCCCACCCACCCAGGACATTCTCTCTTCTCCACCCTCCCATCAGGCAGAAGATACAGGAGCCTGGGGGCCCATACCACCAGGCTCAAGGACAGCTTCTATCTTGCTGTTATAAGACTATTGAACCGTTCCCATATATGAGAAGATGGACTCTTGACCTCACAATACATACCTTGTTATGACCTTGCACCTTATTGTCTACCTGCACAGCACTTCCTCTGTAGCTGTGGCACTTTACTCTGTATTCTTTTTACCCTGTACTACCTCAATGCACTGTGCAATGAATTGATCTATACAAATGGTATGCAAGGCAAGTTTTTCACTGTACTTTGGTACAAGTGACAATAATAAATTAATACCTGTCCAAATGTCTTTTAAACATTGTAATTGTACCTGCCTCTAGAGCTTCCTCAGGCAGTTCATTCTATAATCCCACCACCGTCTATGAGAAAAGGTTGCCCCGCAGGACTCTTTTAAATCTTTTCCCCTCTCACCTTAAACCTATGCTGTCTAGTTTTAGAGTTCCCTACGCTGGGAAAAAGACTGTGACCATCCATCTTACGTACACCCCTCATGATTTTATATACCTCACCCTCCTATGTTCCAGGGCAAAAAGGGCCCCAGCCTCTCATTATAACTCAAGCCCTCCAGTCCTGGTAACATCCTCTTGAATCTTTCTGCACTCTTTTTAGCTTAATGACATCCTTTCTATAACTTGGTGACCAGAATTGCACACAAAACTCAGTGTAGTCTCACCTACGACTTATACAGTTGCAACATCCCAACTACTGTACTCAATGTCCTGACTGATGAAGGCAAGTATGCCAAATGCCTTCTTCACCAGCCTGTCCACCTGTCTCCACTTTCAAGGGAACTATATACCTGTGCCCCTGGGTTTCTGTTTTGTGGTCCTACCACTTACTGTGTAAGTCCTGTTATGGTTTACCAAAATGCACACCTTGCACTTTGTCTGAGTTAAATTCTATCTGCCATTCCTTGGCCCACTTTCCCAGTACATGCAATCTTAGATGATAATCTTCACTGTCTACCACACCACCAATGTATTCTGATAACTTCATACCTTTGAACTGTGTATCCAAAAGCTTGGAAAGTGTTGTCTGTTCACCAGGTCTCTCTTTAATTTTGTAATTTTATTTCTTCAGGTGCCTATGAAAACCGCACTGTGTATGAGACCCTGGATATTGGCTGGCAGCTATTGCGCATCTTCCCTAAGGAAATGCTAAAACGAATCCCACAGAGTATCCTGGCTGAGTTCTACCCAAGGGACTCTGGTGGAAAGCATTAACTTCTCACTGTGTGTTAGTGTGCTTTTTATTTTGTTATGTAACTTATTTATTTTCATTTGTGTATAAACTCTTGGAAAGTTGTGTTTGAACAAGGTGAACATTTGTGTCTATGCTGGTGTTTTATTTTGAGATCATTCAAGTGGAACACAATCAGAGCCACCTGCTTTAGGTTCCTGCTGGTCCTGTGGGCTCCTAACCCAGGCAGGGTTGCACTTCCTGCACAAATTGAGATTCATAAAGATTTCAGAGAAGCTGTTTTGAGAGTGATTGACATTTTCCATTGTTATTTCAAATCTGTGAAGGGTCCTAAACTAATTTCCTCAATGTCTCGCAAGCTGCTAATAACCTAAATGATAATTCGCATTTATTGCTTTCGTGTGTTGAGTCATCCTGCAAAATAGTGAGAATCCAGTAAATAATCAAAACAATTAAAACGTGTTGTTTAAATCCCTAACATTCTCATGACAATCTCGGTTTTCTTGTGCTTGAGCTGCTCTGTGCTCTAATCTGCACCTCTTTTTAGGGATGATAAACTATATGATAGAATTTTGAAGGGGGCTAAATGTTTACTTAGCAGGAGACTTTTCTGATACTACTTAGTGGTGTTAAGTATAAGCAGGGAATGACCCTCCACCTTGCTTGTTTAGTTTATTTGGAACATAGGTGAGGCAACTCCCTGACTTAAGAGTACTGGAGGTCTTTTGTATATTGATCAATTATTCTGAATTTAGAACTGTCATTTGCTATTTTGACAAAAGTTGTAGAATGCTTCAGATAGTGCACTTCTCATTCCATTATGATGAGTTGCTGCAGTAATATGGTAAGATATTATTTGCTGGTGAGTTTTGTTAGGCTAGCTAGACTGCAATTATTTGAATATTTACCCCAAGTCTTGTTCTTTGTGCTGGGGATTTGAACTGACACTGTGAGTTTTCCCTTTAAAATTTTGACTGTTTACATATGTTTGTCTTTTGTTTTAAGTACAGGTATTTTTAAAATGTGATGTCATTTAAAATGTAAAGGGCAGATGCTTTCCATTCCAACTCACAATTCAACTCTCTCTTTATCAGGACCAGGCCTGAGTTAGGGTCTGTTGCATTTGAATTCTATTTAGTTACAGGTGTTTCAAGCCAATTGGACTGTAATGTCATCTGTCTCCAATGTAGTTATCTTAGTATGTTGGTTGCTTGTGTGGAAGATGCAGGCCTTTTACATTGCCTGCAGGACACATTGAATACTGTTTTTTTCCTGTGCTCATACTGCCTGAAAATCGTTGTGTATTAATACTGCTGTTCTATTGAAACCCTTATGAATGCAGGTGGTGGTGGTAGTTTTGGTCATGTCTGACTGTCATGCAGCTATTTTGATTTATCTCCCTTGCATTTGCTCAATGAGATGTACAAATTGTTTTGTTGTTAGATGCTATAAGTAAAGTTTTAAATTGTTATATTCCATGCATTCCACAATTCTGTGTATAATTGATCCTTTGGTTTAAAATTGAAATTGTCAGTAATATATAAATAAATGTCAATAGAACAATGTGTTGATTCTTAATATGCATTTTAGATGTTGAGGTTCTGAAAGCTATATATTTATGTCAAAGTGTCAGCTTTTGGGTTTTTTTGAGCTTCAAGGAAAAACATTGCAATTTACAAAGCACAAAACCTTCTGCAAATGATTTTCATGTTGAGTACAACTATTTTGAGAGACTACATCAAGATTTTTGTGTGCTAATGCAAGGCATATTTGCAGGCTTTAGAGATTGGGAGTATTGTGTACTTAAGTTTTAATCTTTTTTATACACTATACTGTAAACAGGATTATGCCTCTTTATTATTGCAAAGTAGATCAACTTTTTGACTTAACTGTGTCCCGCAGAGGGAGAAAGTAGAAGCAGCCACGACAAGAAGATCATAAGAGGACTGCCTTTAGTCATAAAGTTAGATAACATAAGTTCTGCTCGTTAATCTTGGACATAAGTTTGCTTACTAATTCCAATAAATGTGGCAGGGAATGTGTTGTTACTGTTTTTGCTGGAATATATTCTAATAAAGTGGAATCCTTCAGTGGCCATAAAGTATGCTGACACACTATTGGGAAACTATCTCACATCCTGGATTAGTACGCTAAATATTGGTCAGGCCACTTGAACTCCACAGCTCGTCAGATAGTACCATGCGATCTTTTGCATTGACCTTTTCCACTTGGGGTTTCAGTTTAACATGCTATGCATGTTCAGTAGTTCCAGAGTATGACACTTGGAGTGTCTGACTAAATTTTGGTGCTCAAATCTGGTGAGGTAGGGAGACCAAAATGTAACTGAGTTGGAGATATGTGCAATATGCCATTCAACATTCCCTATGCTGAAGGCATCAACAAGACTGTGACATAGTTGCCAGTACTATTATCGTTCTAACCTTCTGGTAATGTTTGCGTGACTGACTTCTTAATCTAAAACTAATTGGGGTTGCTGATAGGGTCAACATCTGTCACTAGAAATGGCTGCTTATTGCAGATTGGCTGTGTTACTGGTGATTTTTAAGCAGACGTGCTTTCCATTTGCTTACTGTATACTGGCAGCATTGCTTGTTGCTAGAAATGCCCACCTGCATTGGAAAACAGGCTGCACAGCAGAATCGGAGTGAACGAGGCGGCTCTCGCTTTCTGCGTGGGTTGGTCACGGGAGGCTCTTAGTGCCTCTCTCTGGCGCTTGGGCTCGTTTCGTGGGAGGAGGCCTGGGTTCCAGGGAAGTTGGGACAGGCCCCGTTTCCATGGATACAGGCGGCAGAAGGTACTTAAACGGTAGCCGCCTCAGCAGAGGGAAAGGAGTAGTGACCGAGGAAGGAAGAAGAATATCTCGCCTTCGCCACGAGTGTGCTCATTGGATTGGCAGGGAGGGATAACATAATCCAAAACACAGAAAAAAATGATTAAAATAAATAAAATTCTACAGATGTGATAGGAAGAGTGGTGAGAAAGAGGGGCTGAGTGACACCAAACAATGCCGATGCCGAGCAACAGAGCCAGGATAGACCACGGGAGGATGCACAAGGTAAATCCCATCCTCTCACGATGATATTATACAAGGGAAAATAAACTTTCAAATCGAGTTACTCTCGTTTGCAGAGAGGTTTTTGGCCACCGGCGGGCTAGCTGAGGTAGAAATGAAACGCTGACCGCTTGTTTCTCTGCGAAGTGGTTAAAACTTGGAATCTTTTTGAAAGTACTTTTTAAAATAAAATGAAAACTGGAACAATAAGTCTCAAAACTATTACATTTTAGCAAAATTAACGTGATGAAGAGGCGGTGGTCATTAATTCTTTAAACCTATCTCAGTTTCAGAAACTTAAATTGTACTGGAGACATTTTATTCTGAGTTAAATTACGAAATCTATTTCAATTTCGGAAAGAAATTGTAATGAAAACGAGATAGGATTCTTAATAGTTTTATATGCATTTTCCGATGACAGAATCGCTATTAAAAGTGTATCAAAAAACCTACATAATTTTTTCCCAGCCCACTAAAGTGCCTTGGAATTTTATGTTTAAAACACTAAATTCAAGCTAATATTTTCCCTTGGCTCCTGATAAGTAGGTTGTGCTTTAACACTCTAAATTAAGTTTACAAGGCTACAATGACAGATGGGTCTCTCATAATTGGGTTGATCATATAATGATGAATTGTCTTCACTATCTGGGCAGTAATCTGGTTAATTAAACTGCCCACTTTTGATGAAAATGCTATTTTTTTCCATTGTATTTATTTTGTCTGGATAGTGTAATGCATGTTACATGATGTCAATGTGCAATTTTTATATTTTTAAGCTCAGTGCATAATTGTGTACCCAATTCTGTTTATAGAGTGGTCCGCATATAACTGAATGATGTTCAATGAAGATGAGCATAGTTGGATATTTTGAAAGAAATAGAAACAATAACAATAGAGTGGTAGAGCAGGAAGACAGCAGGACAACTGATAGAGTCATAGAGTAAAACAACATGGAAACAGGCCCTTCAGCTCAACTTGTCCATGCTGACTGTGGTGCCCACCAAGCTAGTCCCATTTGCCCACGTTTGGCCTATATTCCTCTAAACCTCTCCTTATCTATGTACTTATCCAAATGTATTTTCAATATTGCCATTGTACTTACCTCAACCACATCTGTGGGAAGAGAAACACAGCCAACGTTTTCAGGTTGACCTGAAGCTTTGACTCTGTTTCTCTTCCCACAGATGTGGCTTGACCTGTTGAGTATTTCCAGCATTTTCTGTTTTTATTATGTGAGACATTGGGGCAGATGACCAAAAGCTTGGTCAATGAGGTAGCTTTTAAAGAGGAGAAGTAGACAGAGTAGTTTTGAGAGGGAATTCAAAAGTTAGGCTTTTTGCAGCTGAAGGAGCAGCTGGCCATTAGTGGTAGAGCAATTTTAAATTTGAGGATAATCAAGAGGCCAGAATGCAGATACCTCAGGGTTGTAGGACTGGAGGAGATAACAGTGAGTAGGGAAGGAGGAGGCTATTGGGTTATTTGAAAACGAGGATGAGAATTTTTAAAATTATATGTTGCTGAACTGAGAGCCAATGCACGTGAATAAGCACAGGACAATGAATTAATAGTCTTGTTATATAGGGATGTTTACAGAAAATAGAATGAAGGAGGCCAGTTGTCATTGAAATTGTCCAGAGGTAACACAGACACAGATGGGGATCTTGGTAGCAGATGGAATGAGAGAGGGAAAGAGTTGGGCAGCTCTTGGATTCCCTTAGCAATGGTGTGGATCTGAAACCCATCTTGGGGTCAAATATGACAGCAAGATTGCAAACAGTCTGGATAAGTGTCAGACAGTTGCTTTGAAGAATCACGAGAGTAAGCTCTAAAGCATAAAGCTGTTAGGTGAAATCTGTGACAGATGATGGGAGAGCCAAAATGAGGGATAAACTTTTTTTGACCTTGTCCCTGGATGCAGATTTATCTGCATTGAGGGTATTGGTAGGAGTGACTACAACTCTGGAGGTGAAGACTTATTTCCACAGTGAGGAGAGCTGCCATTGCGTCGCATGGCACTTCTGTCCTGAATGGGATAGAATCAGATCAGATCTGATAGTTCAAAAAAAGGTTGATCATCCTTTCAGCAGAATCTGTAACCTCAGGGTCGGGCATCTGTCTCACTCTACCAGTACCAACAAGCCAGGAAATCAACCCTGTTCATTGAATAGTGCAAAAGAACATATGGGGGAATAACACAATATGTTTAAAAATGAGCTAACCCGATGAAGCTGCCACCTAGGACTATGTACGCTGATCAGTGAAAGCAACATGCTATATGCAGAGCTAAGAGATCCCACACAACCACAAATCTGCTCAAAGCGCTCCACCTCTGCCATATCCAGTCTTGAATGCTGGTTGAAAATGAACTAACTAACAAATTGGAGGGAAAGGCTTTGTGGGGCCTATCACACAAAAAATGAGTAGTTGTTTGATCTTGGATTCCTTCTGAGACACCCACGTTCACAGATAACCAACCTTTGGCTAATTTGATATTTCCTGATATTACTCCATGTGATATCAGGAAATGGCTACATCCTAGTTGTAGGACACAAGGCTTTTGTCTTTCATCTAGCCGTACTTTGGCTAGTAGAACTGTTATAACACTGCCGTATACCTGAGAAAATTAAATTGTCCAGTTATGTCCTTGGAACAAAAGGAAATGCAGGACAAATCCTGCCCAATTACTGCATCATAAATCTACTTCTAATCATAAACTGGTAAAAGATAGTCAACAGCGCTATCAAGCTCCTTAATGAAGATGATTGTTACATACTCATCTTAGACCCAGGATGTCACTGTGGGTCTTCTCAGGATTGTGTCTTAGTTGCAACCAACTTTAGTTGCTCCTCGGTGAGCTTACAGCCTGATCTGAAGATATTTGCTGGTGATTGCGTTGTTCAGTTCTATGTGCAATTCTTTGAATAATGAAAGAATACTTATCGGTAAATGGCACAACCTTGGCAATGTTAAAGTTTAGGCTAATTAGGGTCGAGCAACTTATGCAACATGGAATAACCAATTGCAACAAAAGGAATTCTGATCATATCCCTTTGACACTGAAGCCTGACAATGGTCAAATGCAAAATCATCATACCAAGGAGTACAACTGACCAGGAGCTTAATATATCAGTCTAATTAATACTGTGGCCAAACGAGCAAGTCAAACTGGATGTTTTGCAATATAATTACTCAATTCCTGAACTTTGCACTATTTTTAAAAGATGTCAAGTGGAATACTCTCTACATCCTATCCTATTCCATTCACTGGTTCATTTCCACAACACTGTTATGGCTGCATTATCTCTTACCTACAAGATACACTGGAGTAACTCTCTAATGCTTCTTTGACAAATCTCTATGACCTAGAAGGTCAGGAACAGCAGGTGCACATGAACACCAGCATTTCAGAATCCGTCTCCAAGTAACACTTGGATTGCTTTTCAGTCATTACTGTTGGATCAAAGTTCTGGGATGGACTACAATACTTTAATTAATCAGATACACTGATGAGATTTTTGGAGAAATGCTTCAAATTTTATGTATATAATTTTACTTGATGGCAAAGCCGATTAATGGAAATTGGACTAAAATCAGCTTTAGCAAAGGTATTTCATGAATACATACTCCTTGATTGTGGTAATTTATTCCAGATAACAATACCAGATGATGTGATTTCAAAATTAGTGACGACTGACAAAATCCTCTCAATAAACTGGTGTATTGAACTAGGATTTTGGGAAGAAGATTAAATTGAAAACATTTTTTTAAATAAATTGTCAGTCCTCTGTAACATATTAACCTGAGAAAGGTAAAGTAACCTTGGCCACATTGCTTATTGCACTTAGTAACTTCCCAGCAAATATGATGGTGTAAACACTCTTATAAGCTAATGATCTGCAGAACAGTACAGTATTTCTCTCAGTCTTGTATTTTAAAAAAAAGACTGTATTTCCATTTCAATTATCCTTATTTTGTTCCACATGTTGCCTACCCTATAACTTCTCATCATTTTAATCATCAGCAACTTTAGTATCCTGCTAAGTTTGTTCAGCCATGTATGTCTGACAATACTGATGGCTGCTTATAAAGTCATAGAGTAATACAGCATGGAAACAGACTCTTCTGCCCAACTTGTCCATGCCAACCAAGGTGCCCACTTAAGCTAGTCCCATTTACCTGCGTTTGGCCCACTAAACCTTTCCTATCAATGTACTTATACAAATGTCTTCTAAAAGCAGTTATTGTACCTGCCACAACTATTTTCTTTTGCAGCTCATTTCATATATGCTTCATCCTCTGCATGAAGAAATTGTCACTCTGGTCCCTTTTAAATCTTTCCCTTTTCTCCTTAAACCTATGCCCTCTAGTTCCCTTTCCCTGGGAGAAAGACTGTGTGCATTCACCCAGTCTATGCCCCTCATGATTTTATACAGCTCTATAAGGTCACCCCTCATTCTCCTACACTTCAAGGAATATAGTCCCAGCCTGCATAACCTCTCCCCGTTACTCAGGCCCTTGAGTCCTGACAATATTCTCGTAAAAAAAATCAGCCATGGTTGAATGGTGGAGCAGACTCGATGGGCTGAATGTCCTAATTCTGCTCCTATATCTGATGGTCTAAATCTTCTATACATTCTTTCCAGCTTAATGACATCCTTCCTATAACAGGGTGACCAAAACTGTACACAGTACTCCAAGTGTGGCCTTGCCAACATCTTGTACAACTGCAACATGATGTCCCAACTCCTATACTTAATGCCCAGACTGATGAAGGCCAGCATACTAAATGCCTCCTTCACCACCCTGCCTTGCTTTGAACTATGTACTTGCACTTCTAGGTCCCTCTTTTCCACAGTATTCCCAAGGGCACTACCTTTCACTGTATAAGTCCTACCCTGGTTTGACTTCCCAAAATGCAACACCTCGCACCTTATCTGAATTGAAAGCCATTTGCCATTCCTTGGCCCACTTACCTTGCTGATCAAGATCCCCCTGTAATTTTTGATAACTTTCTTCACTGTCTACAATACCATCTGTTTTAGTATCACCTGCAAATTAACCATGCCTTGTACATACTCATCCAAATTGTTTATATAAATAACAAATAACAAAGGTCTTAGCACCGACCCCTGTGACACACCACTTGTCACAGGCCTCCAGTCAGAGAACCAACCTCTCACCATTACCTCCTGCTTCCTACCATTGAGCCAATTACAAATCCAGTCAGGTAGCTCTCCCTGGATCCCACGCGATCTAACCTTCCAGACTAGCCTACCATGCGGGACCTGTCAAAGGCCTTGCTAGAGTCCATATACAGATCAACCACCGCCCTGCCCTCATCAATCCTTGTGGTTACCTCTTCGAAAAGTTTAAAAGATTTATCAGACACGATTTTACACACACAAAGTCCTGCTGTCTATCTCTAATCAGACCTTGTCTACCCAAATACTGGTAGATCTGTCTCTCAGAATTCCCTCCAGTAACTTACCCCTCACTTATGTCAAACTTATCGGCCTGTAGTTCCCTGGTATGTCTTTGCTGCCCTTCTTAAATAATGGTACAACATTAGCCACCTTCCAGTCTTCTGGAACTTCACCTGTGGCTAAAGATGAAGCAAATATCTCAGCAAGGGCCTCTAGCTCCCCACAAGGTCCAAGGATGCATTTTGTCAGGCCCTGGGGATTTATCCACCTTAATGTGCTTTGAGGCCACCCATACCTCCTCCTTGGTAATTCGTATGTAGCTCAAAACATCACTCATTTACTTCCCTTCCTTAGCATCCATGATCTTGTCCAGAATAATACTGACGAGAAATACTCATTAAAAATCTCACCCATCTCCTTTGGTGCCATAGGTAGACAGTCATGCTGATCTTTGAGGGACATATTTTCTCCCTAGCCACCCTTTTCTCTTAATATATTGGTAGAATCTCTTGAGATTTTCCTTAATCTAGCCTGCTGAATCCACATCATGCCCTCTTTTTGCCCTCTTGTTTTCCTCTAAAGGGTACTCCTGTCTTATACACATTGAGGGATTCAATTGTTCTTGATTGCTTAAACCTGATGTATGCCTCCTTTCTTCTGACAAGAGCCTCAACATCTCTTGACAGCCAGGGTTTCCTAAACTTGTCAGCCTTACCTTTAACCATAATAGGAACTGGCTGCTCCTGGACTTCTAGAGGCCTCCCACTTGCCAGCTGTCCCTTTACCTACAGTCTCACCCAATGGACCTCTGCAAAATCCCATCTTATGTCTCCAAAATTGGCCCTGCCGCAGTTTAGGACCTTAACCTGTGGACCAGTCCTATCCTTCTCCATAACTATTTAAAAACTAATAGAATTATGGTCACTGGTTCCAAAGTGCTCCCCTACTGACACTTCAGTCACTTGCCCTACCTTGTTCCCCAAGAGGAGGTCCAATGTTGCACCCCCTCTAGTAGGGCCCTCTATATATCGATTAAGGAAACTTTATTGGACACATTTTAAGAAATTCCATCTCCTAATCCCCACAGCCAAACCACGTCCTGAGTTCGTCCGCCTTACCTGTTAAATCTCTTGCATTGAAATAAATGCAGTTTAAACCAGTGGTCTTTCCCCTCTCTCTGCTGTTCTCCTGGCTATCTTGTCTACTAAATTTGCTCTTGTTGACTGCAGTATTTGCTCCTGATTTGTCATCTGTCTCACTACTGCTCAGGGTCCCACCCCACTGCCAATCTAGTTTAAACCCTCCTGAGTAGCACTAGCAAATCTCCCTGCCAGGATATTGGTCCCCCTCCAGTTCAGGTGCAATCTGTCCCTCTTGTACAGGTCACCTTTGTCCCAGAAAAAAATCCCAATGATTCAAGATCTGAATCCCTGCCCCCTGTACCAGCTCCTCGGGCATGCATTCGTCTGGCCTTGTTTCCTATTTCTGCCCTCACTAGCATGTGACACAGGGAGTAACCCAGAGTCATTGCCCTCAAGGTCCTGCTTTTTAACCTCTTTCCTAACTCCCTATATTCACTCTGCAGGACCTCATCCCTTTTGCTACCTACATTTTTTGTATTGGTATTAGTTTATTATTGTCACTTGTGCTGAGGTACAGTGAAAAGCTTGTCCTACAAACCGATCGTACAGGTCAATTCATTACACACTGCAGTTACAATGAGTTAGTACAGAGTGCATTGATGTAGTACAGGTAAAAACAATAACAGTACAGAGTAAAGTGTCACAGCTACAGAGAAAGTGCAGTGCAATAAGGTGCAAGGTCACAACAAGGTAGATCGTGAGGTCAGAGTCCATCTCATTGTGTAAGGGAACCGTTCAATAGTCTTATCACAGTGGGGTAGAAGCTGTCCTTAAGTCTGGTGGTACGTGCCCTCAGGCTCCTGTATCTTCTACCCGATGGAAGAGGAGAGAAGAGAGAATGTCCCGGGTGAGTGAGGTCTTTGATTATGCTGGCTGCTTCACCAAGACAATGAGAGCCCAAGGAGGGGAGGCTGGTGTCCGTGGTGCGCTGGGCTGTGTCCACAACTCTCTGTAGCTTCTTGCGGTCCTGGGCAGAGCAGTTACCATACCAAGCCGTGATACATCCAGATAGGATGCTTTCTATGGTGCATCGGTAAAAGTTGGTAAAAGTTTGTACCAATGTATATCAGGTGAATGCTAATATTTCCATACACATTCCTTCAGATTCAAAGCATCCAAGCTGATCATGATTCTCAATTCCCTTTTCACCAGATGGTGTGAAAGCTTTAGGACCATTTATTGGATTTGTAGCAGGTCTCATATGGTTTATCCTGGTGCTAAGAGGTGACAAAGGTTTTTATGCCTTTGCTCACACATTATACTTTACCACAGTGCCTGAATTTTATACTGAGATTACAAATTATGCAGTAATTAAAGATACATGACTGATGACAGAGTAATGATGAAATGCTATTACCATACTAATATTAAACATTGTAAACTGTAATATTAGTATGTGTCATATGTGAGTTTTATAAATAAACAAATCTCCTACAGCTTTGACCATAGTGTAAGGTAACAATTTTGTAGTAACGTGTTATTGAACCCAATAACACTTCCAAGTTTGATAAATTTGGTATTTAGGCAATTATATTTAGGCTATATAATTGTAAGAATGAATCCATAGATAGCATCCTATTTAAAGAGACATAAATGGCATACAGCTCTGCTAGTGATATCAAAATAAAAGGGGAATAGTTGAAATTCAGCATGTATCCTGCATGCACCAGGTTTCAATTAACAAAACTTGAATTGTTTTTATACATTTGATCCATTACTATAATATCTATACTTCAACAGAATTTTGTCTGGGGTCATGAATGGTACCATGAAAGAGCTTTCATATGAAAACAACCCTTGCTTTGAGGCAAAGGCAAAAGTATTGGAAGAAATCTCAAACATTAACACTAATGTACTGGTACAATAAGTTACTGTAGTTATGATATCTTGCTGAATTTCCAATATAGTAATCCAGTTAATATAGTTAAGTCTTGCAACAACTAATCCACACCTGGTGTACTGCACACAGATTTGGTCTCTCCGAATCCACTTACTTGCATTGGAGGCAGTGTAGAGAAGGTTCTCTAGGTTGATTCTTGAGTTGAAGGGATTGTCTTCTGAACAAAGTTTGAGTTTAGAAGACTCAGAGGTGATCTTACTGAAACATGTAACATTCTGAGGGGTCTTGACAACATGGATGCTGAGAGGATGTTTCCCCTTGTGGAAGAATCAAGAACTAGGGAACATAGTTTCAGAATAAGGACTTACACCTTCAGTTTGGAGATGAGGAGGAACTTCTTCCAGATGATGGTACATCTTTGGAACAGTCTATCCCAGTGAACTGTGGAGGCTGAGTCATTGAATATATTCAAGGCAGGGATACACAACATTTTGGATAGAGGGTATAGGTTTAGGGTTAGGGATATGAGGCTCAGAGGGAATTTGAAGAAGAATTTTTTCACCCAGAGTATGGTTGGAATTTGGAATGCACTGCCTGAGTAGGTGGTGGAAGGCAGGTAGTCTTACAACATATAAGAAGTACCTAGAGGAGCACTTAAATCATCAAGGCAGAGAAGGCCATGGACTAAGTGCTGGTAAATGGGATTGGTGTAGATAGGTGCAAAAGACAAACTGCTGGAGCAGCATCTGTGGGGGGAAAAGAATTGTCGACATTTTGGTTTGAGACCCTGAATTGAGCTGATGCAACATCTTGACCCAAAACATCAGCAATTCCTTTCCTCCCACAGATGCTGTCTGACCCACTGAGTTCCTCCAGCAGTTTGTTTTTTGTTCCAGATTCCAGCATCTGCAGTCTCTTACAACATAAAACATAGCACAGAAACTGGCCCTTCGGCCTGCGATGTTGTGCCGAACTAATGAAACTAGTAATTAAATGCCTAACTAGACTAATCCTTCCTGCCTACACAATGTCCATATCCCTCCATTCTCTGCACATTCATGTGACTATCCAAGAGGCTCTTAAATGCCTCTATCATATCCGCCTCCACTACCACCCCTGGCAACGCATTCCAGGCACCCACCACTCTCTGTGTAAAAAAACTTGTCCCACATATCCCCTTTGAACTTACCCCTCTCACTGTAAATGCATGCCCTCTAGTATTAGACATTTTGACCCTAAGAAAAATAAACCATCTGTCTATCTATGCCTCTCATAATCTTATAAAATTCTATCAGGTCTCCCCTCAGCCTCCGCCGCTCCAGAGAAAACAACCCAAGTTTGTCTAACCTCTCCTCATAGCACATGTCCTCTAATCCAGGCAGCATCCTGGTTAAACTCTTCTGCACTCTCTCCAAAGCATCTACATCCTTCCTATCATGGGGCGACCAGAACTGAATTGAGTGCAATACTCTTGTGTCTCCTTAGTATAGATGATGGTTGGGCTGGACATGGTGAGCAAGAGGGCCAGTTTCTGTACTGTATAACTCTGACTCTCACCACAATATTGATATCTACTGTACTCATTCAGTGATAGTTCTGTACTCATTCTTTTTCACACAGTAAATTTATTTCCAAAATTTGAAGGTAATTACATAATAAAGAGACTGTAATGCTGAATTTAAATCATTGCTATTATCTACATTTGTAAATCAACAAGAAAGTTTCAAACATCACCAATGCTATGGTGAAATTCTGAAAACCGTATGTGTGGACCTTTAATTTGGTATCCTATTTAGTGACAAATTGCAGATTGACAATGTCTCCGCATGGAACAAACAGATGTGCAGCAGGAAGTGTATGTGGAAATATAATTGCATGGTAGGAAATTGAGCAATTGATTTCTAGGAATCTCTGTTATTGATTAACAGTGGCTGATCTCCAGCTGTTTAATATGAAAAGCTAAGATTTTGTGTTTTCATGAGCGGGTTCAGATATATCGAACTTATAGAATCATAGAACCGTAGCACAAAACAGGCCCTTCGGCCCACCAGGTTGTGCCGTCCATCAAACCACCCAAACACTATCTAACCCTTTCCGCCCGCATATCCCTCTATCTCACATTCCACCATATGCCTATCCAACAAACCCTTGAACCTGTCCAATGTATCTGCCTCCACCACCACCCCAGGTAGTGCATTCCATGCACCAACCACTCTCTGGGTGAAAGACCTCCCCCTGACATCTCCCCTGAACTTCCCACCCATAACCTTAAAGCCATACCCTCTTGTCCTGAGCATTGGTGCCCTGGGAAGGAGGCGCTGACTGTCTACTCTATCTATTCTTCTCAATATTTTATATACCTCTATCATGTCTCCTCTCATCCTCCTTTCCAGTGAATAAAGCCCTAGCACCTTAAGCCTCTCCTCATATTCCATACACTCTAATCCAGGCAGCATCCTGGTAAATCTCCTCTGCACCCTCTCCAACGCCTCCACATCCTTCCTATAATGCGGCGACCAGAACTGAACACAGTACTCTAAGTGTGGTCTAACTAGAGTTTTGTAAAGCTGCATCATCACTTTGCGGCTCCTAAATTCAATCCCACGATTTATGAAAGCTAACATCCCATAGGCCTTCTTGACTGCTCTATCCACCTGTGAGGCAACTTTCAGTGAACTGTGAATATGAACCCCCAGATCCCTCTGCTCCTCTACACTGCCAAGTACCTTGCTATTTACCTTGTACTCTGCCCTGGAGTTTGTCCTTCCAAAGTGTATCACCTTACACTTCTCCGGATTGAACTCCATCTGCCACTTGTCAGCCCAGCTCTGCATCCTATCAATATCCCCCTGTAAGCTCTGACAGCCCTCCACACTATCCAAAACACTGCCGATCTTAGTGTCGTCCGCAAACTTACTAACCCAGCCTTCCACCCCCTCATCTAAGTCATCTATAAATATCACAAAAAGTAGAGGTCCCAGAACCGATCCCTGCGGGACACCTCTAGTCACTGCCCTCCAATCCGAGGGCACTCCCTCCACCACAACCCCTCTGCTTTCTATAGGCAAGCCAATTCCTAATCCACACAGCCAAGCTTCCCTGGATCCCTTGGCCTCTGACCTTCTGAAGAAGCCTACCATGAGGAACCTTATCAAACGCCTTACTAAAATCCATGTAGACCACATCCACTGCACTACCCTCATCAATCTTCCTGGTCACCTCCTCAAAGAACCCTATCAGGCTTGTGAGGCAAGATCTTCCCTTCACAAAGCCGTGCTGGCTGTCCCTAATCAGTCCATGATTCTCTAGGTGTTCATAGATCCTATCCCTTAGAATCCTTTCTAACAGCTTACCCACCACAGACGTGAGACTCACTGGTCTGTAATTCCCTGGACTATCCCTACTACCTTTTTTGAACAAGGGGACAACATTCGCCACCCTTCAATCCTCTGGCACCATCCCCGTGGACAAAGAGGACTCAAAGATCCTTACCAGCGGTTCAACAATCTCCTCCCTCACCTCTCGAAGCAGCCTGGGGAATATCCCGTCAGGCCCCGGAGATTTATCTGTCTTGATATTATTTAACAACTTCAACACATCCTCTCTCTTGATAGCTACAACCTCGAGAATATTACCCTTACCAGCACTCCCTTCCGCGTCATCAAGATCCCTCTTCTTGGTGAATACCGAAGAGAAGTATTCATTGAGAACTTCTCCCACTTCCGCCGCCTCCAGGCACAATCTCCCACCATTGTCTTTAATCGGACCTACCTTTAACCCTAGCCATCCTCCTACCCTTCACATACGTGAAAAAGGCCTTGGGATTTTCCTTAACCCTACTAGCCAACGCCTTTTCATGTCCCCTTCTAGCTCTCCTCAGCCCTTTCTTAAGTTCCTTCCTTGCCACTCTATATTCCTCACGGGCCCTGTCTGAACCTTGCTGCTTATACCTTATGTATGCTACCTTCTTCTCCCTAGTCGTTCCACCTCTCTTGTCACCCACGGTTCCTTCACCCTGCCATTCCTTCTCTGCCTCACCGGGACATATTTATCCCTAACATCCTGCATAAGATCCCTGAACATCGACCACATCTCCATAGTACATTTCCCTTCAAAAAGGACATCCCAATTTACACTCCCAAGTTCTCTCCTTATAGCCTCATAGTTCGCCCTTCCCCAATTAAATATCTTCTTGTCCTCTCTGCACCTGTCCCTGTCCATGACAATTTTAAAGGTTATGGAGCAATAGTCATAAATGACAACATTTCACAGGGCATGTGATATAGAGTTACTGTGTTAAGGGAGAGAAATTGTTTAATAAAATAAGGTGATGGGCAGTAGTATCTAGCATGTAAACAAGAGGTTCCTAATATTTAATTTTCAGTAATAATTAACATTGTCTGCAGATTACTGGAAACATTATTACCCTTTTCAGAGTGCCAACCCTGCGCTCTTGATAGGTCCAGATTTGCACCACGTAGTTGCTGTCCTGCTTATACCTATCACCCTTGTATCCAATGCACGTTAGCAGCATCTATTACATGTATCTTGCACATATGCAATACATATATTCAGCACCTATCTACTACATAACAATTAACTGGTAATGCATGTTGATCTTAAGCATACCATAGGCAGTATTTTACCAAAGGAAGTCGTTGACGTAATGATCATTTCTTCTTTTAAAAGAAGAGTAGGTAAATATTTGAAGTAGGGAAATATATGGAACTATGAGTGAGGAACATAGAACATAAAACAGTACAGCACAGGAACAGGCCTTTCGGCCCATGATTTCTTTGCCAAACCTAATGCCAAATTAAGCTAATCCCTTCTGCCTACACATGATCCATATTCCTTCAATTCTCTACATACTCATGTGCCTATCTAAAAGCCTCTTAAATGCCACTATTGTGTCTGCTTCCACCACCATCCCTGGCAGCGCGTTCGATACACCTACCACTCTGTGTGTAAAAAAAATTGCCCTGTACATCTCCTTTAAACTTTTCTCCACCTCACCTTAAACCTATAAAGAAATGGAGATTATAGTGAAAAAGAAATCACTACTGCAACTTTTCATATTATATTTTAATGATCTGGATGACGGAGTTGATGGCTTTGTGGCCAAGTTTGCAAATGATGCAAAGATGGGTGGCGGGGCAGGTAGTGTTGAGGAAGCAGGGAGTCTGCAGAGGACTTGGACAGGTTGGGAGAATGGGCAAAGAAGTGGCAGATGGAATACAGCATAGGGAAGTGTATGGTTATGCACTTTTGTAGAAGAAATAAGGGCGTAGACTATTTTCTAAATGGGGACTTGGGAGTCCTTGTGCAGGATTCCCTAAAGGTTAAATTGCAGGTTGAGTCGGTGGTAAGGAAGGCAAATGCAATGTTAGTATTCATTTTGAGAGGACTAGAATATAAAAGCAAGGATGTAATGCTGAGGCTTTATAAGGTGTTGGTCAGACCACATTTGGAGTATTGTGAGCAGGTTTGGGCCCCATATCTAAGGAAGGATGTGCTGGCAATGGAGAGGGTCCAGAGGAGGTTTACGAGAATGATCCAGGGAATGAAAAGGTTAATGCACGGAGAGCATTTGATGGAGTTTAGAAGGATGAGGGGGATCTCATTGAAACCTACTGAATATTGAAAGGCCTGGACAGAGTGGACGTGGAGAGGATGTTTTCAGTAGTGAGAAAGTCTAGGACCAGAGAGCACAGCCTCAGAATAGAAAGACGTCCCTTTCGAACAGACATGAGGAGGAATTTCTTTAGCCAGAGGGTGGTGAATCTATGGAATTCACTGTCACAGACGGCTGTGGAGGCCAAGTCATTGGGTATATTTAAAGCGGAGGTTGACAGGTTTTTGTTCAGTGAGGGCGTCAAAGGTTACAGGGAGAAGGCAGGAGAATGGGGTTGAGAGGGAAAAATAAATCAGCTGTGATCGAATGGCAGGCCAGATTTGATGGGCCAAATGGCCTAATTCTGCTCCTATGTCTTATGGTCTTATAGAACTAACAGACGCAATAGGCATATCATGACTTTATCGTAATTACCCTGATTACAATACATATGAATTGCATTCCATGTACATAAGCATATGCTCTGCTGCTCCTTCAAATACTGTATGGTTTTTTTTCCCAACAGGTACAGCAGATCTTATCGGAATTTCATCTCCGGAAAGAAGAGCTCCTTGAAGTGAAACGGCGAATACAGCAGGAGATGGAGAAAGGCCTCAGGCTGGAAACCCATAAAACAGCCAGTGTGAAGATGCTACCCACTTATGTACGTTCAACTCCAGATGGCTCAGGTAGAAAAACTAATATCCTGAATAACTATATGTTAGCACATTCTAAAAATATGACAATTAGAAGTCCAATAAATACAGTATAAAACCTGCCATAAATAACCTGAATCTTGTTATTACACCTGCATTAGAAAAATCAATCCCCCTTAGCCGACGAAGGGAGCTGCCTGATAATGTTAATAGTTCCATAGCCCTATAAAATTAGAGCAATGCACATTATTGGAAGACAAGATATTGAATATATTTTTCTCATACTCCCAATTTTCATATGTGCCAAATATATGCCCAATACTTTCTTGAACTTGCCACAGCTTTTGTATATATTCAGTGTGTCCCAAGACACTTCATAGCCAATGAACAATAATTTGTATTTATATATCCCCTGTAATTTATTGAGAAGCTACATAGTGTTATCAGACAAAATGTGACTCATGAACACAAATGCAGCCTCACCAACATCTTGTATAACTGCAATGTAACATCCCAACTTCTATACTGAATGTCCTGAGTGATGAAGGCCAGTGTGCCAAAAGCCTTCTTCACCACCCTGTCTACCTGCAACGCCACTTTCAGGGAACCATGTATGTGTAGTCCTAGGTCCCTCTGTTCTATAACACTCCCCAGGACCCTATCATTCACTGTGAAAGCCCTACCCTCATTTGTCTTCCCAAAATGCAACACCCCGCACTTATCCAAATTAAATTCCATTTGCCATTCCTTGGCCCACTTACCCAGCTGGTCAAGATCCCTCTGTAATCCTGATAACCACCTTCACTGTCAACAACACCACCTATTTTAGTGTCATTTGCAACTTACTAACCATGCCTTGTACATTCTCATCCAAATCATTCATATAAATGACAAATAGCAATGGGCCTGGCACCAAGCCCTGGGGGACACTACTAGTCATGGGGCCTCCAGTTCAATAAACAATCGTCCATCATCACCCTTTGCTTCCTGTCATCAAGCCAATTCTGTATCTAATTAGCTGGCTCCCCCGGATCCCATATGATCTAACTTTCCATAGCAGACCACCATGCAACCTCGACCCACTGCAATTTGCCTTCCACTGAAATAGGTACACGGCGGACACCATCTCCCTGGCCCTACACTCATCTCTGGAGCACCTGGATAGTAAAGGCACCTATGCCAGACTACTATTTATTGACTAGAGCTCCACTTTCAATACCATCATTCCAAACAAACTCATCTTCAAACTCCTAGTCCTGGGACTAAGCACCTCCCTTTGCAACTGGATCCTTGATTTCCTGACCAACAGACTGCAATCAGAAAAGACTGGCATCAACACCTCTGCCATGATCCTCAACACTGGTGCCCCACAAGGTTGTGTTCTCAACCCGCACTTTACTCCCTACACACTCACGACTGTTATGGCCAGATTCTGCTCTAACTTGATCTATAGGTTTGCAGATGACACACCATAGTGGACTGAATCTCAAAACAGTGATGAGTCAGAGTACAGGGGGGAGATAGAGAGCTTAGTGGCATGGTATCATGACAACAATCTTTCCCTCAATGTCAGCAAAACAAAAGAGCTGGTCATTGACTTCAGGAAGTGGGGGGGGCACATACTCCTGTGTACATCAATGGTCCTGAGGTTGAGAGGGTTGAGAGCTTCGAGTTCCTAGGAGCAAACATCACCAATAGCCTGTCCTGGTCCAACCACGTAGATGCTGTGGCCAAGAAAGTGCACCAGCACCTCTACTTCCACGGGAGACTAAATTCGGCATGCTCTTTTGACCTTCACCAATTTTTATTGATGCACCAAGAAGGCATCCTATCCAGATGCATCACAGCTTGGTATGGCAATTGCTCTGCCCGAGACCGCAAGAAACTGCAGAGAGTTGTGGACATAGCTCAGTGTATCAGGAAAACCAGCCTCCCCTCCATGGACTCTGTCTACACTTCTCACTGCCTCGGTAAAGCAGCCAACATAATCAAATACCCCATTCACCCCAAACATTCTCTCTTCTCCCACCAGGCAGAAGATACAAAAGCCTGAAAGTACATACCCACAAGGTTCAAGAAGTGCTTCTTTCTCGCTGTTATAAGACTATTGAACGGTCCCCTTGTACAATAAGATGGAATCTTGACCTCACAGTCTACCTTGTCATGGCCTTGCACCTTATTTCTGTCTGCTCTGCACTTTCTATGTAACTGTAACACTTTATTCTGCATTCTGTTATTGTTTTTCCCTTGTACTACTTTGATGTACTGATGTGGTGAAATGATCTGTATGCATGGCATGCAAAACAAAGTTTTTCACTGTACCTCAGTGCATGTGACAACGATAAGTCAATTTAACCTATTTCTTCAAAAACCTTAATCAAATTCGTTAGTAATAATCTCCCATGAGCAAAGCTGTGCTGACTATCCCTGATCAACCCGTCTTTCCAAATGCTTGTATATCTTATCCCTCAGAATCCCATGTAGTAACTTATGTACTATAGATGTTAGGTTTACTTATCTATAGTTCCCAGGTTTTTCTTTGCAGCCCTTCTTAAATAAAGGCACAACATTAGCCACCCTCCAGTCTTCCGGCGTTTCACCTGTCGCTAACAATGCTTATATCTCAGCCAGGACTCTCGCAATTTCTTCTCTAGCTTCCCATGGTATTCTTGGATATACCTGATCAAGCCCTGGAGATTTATCTACTTTCATATGTCTTAAGACTCCAATACCTTCTCTGTTGTAATGCAGACTATCCCTAAAACCTCCCCATTAACTATCTCAAGGTTCGAAACCTTCACGTCCTTCTGCATGGTCAAAAGGAAGGAAAAATACTTATTGAGGACCTCACCCATCTCCTGCAGCTCCACACAAAGATGTCCACTTTGGTCTTTGAGGGGCCCTATTCTCTCTTTAGTTACACTTTTCCCTTTAATACATAAAATTTCTTTGGATTCTCCTTAATCTTCTCTGCCAAAGCGATCTCATGCCTCCTTAATGCCCTTCTGAGTTCCATCTTGAGTATAGTCCTGCAACCCCTATACTCCTCCTGGGATTCACTTGATCCCAGCTGCTTATACCTGACCCATGCCTACTTCATTTTCCTGACCAATATCCCTCATCATCCAAGGTTCTCAATGCCAGCCTTGCTCTTCACTCTAACAGGAACATGAAGATCTTGAATTCTCATTTTTAAAAGCCTCCCACTTGCCAGACGTCCCTTTGCCTGCAAACAACCTACTCCAATCAACTTTTGCAAGGCCCTGTCTAATACCATCAAAATTGGCCTTGCCTCAATTTAGAACTTTAACTTGTGGACCAGATCTGTCCCTTTCCATAACTAATTTAAAGAGGATTAAATTCAGAGGATTGTCTGAGCAGATCATTGGCTGCAGAAATTTCATGATGAATCACAAGAAGGTTCCACTAAGGAAGGAGGCCTTTTGACCCATGGAGTCCATTCTAGCTGTATTTTTTTCTGTATTTTTGTTTGCTTTTGAAGTATTTATTAGTTCCCCTTTTAACACCACAATTAACTCCGCCTCCATCACTGCCAGTGCATTCCAGATTCTAATGAATTGCCAAAGATTAGCCAGTTAACCTTAAGATTTAAGAAGTTGTTTGGCCCCAGCCAGCACATCTTCACCATGGATCCAATTGCTTTATACCATCTTCTCACACTCGGGTGACCTGAGGGCCCTTTACTTCTTTGAACAGAACTGACCAGTACCCCTCCACTACCAATCTTCTTCTTTACCTCTACTCACTTTTACCAAATCAAAGGTGTAGTATGAGAATCCCTATAGTTTCAAGCTATGTCTGTTTTTCTGTGGATTATATGGAACATTTCATTTTTCAGCTAATCTCACTTCCAGTACATTTATGTTTGTATTGATGCTGCTTCCTGCTGTCATACAGACATTGAGTTTCATTACCTTAGCTGCGAATTTCCACCCTGCTTTGGAACCAGTGTCCATCACAAACCCACAGACACCCATTGCTACCTTGATTATGTTTCATCCTACCCTGCTACCTGTAAGGACTCCATTCTATTCATCCACTTTCCCTCTCCCTGTCACATCCATTCTGATGATGTCACCTTCCACACCAGCATTTACAATATATCGGTCTTCTTCCTCAACTTTTCACCAGAGCTGGCAGGGCATCAGTATCTGTTCCATTTCTCACACTTTTATTCTCAACCCATTCCCCCCCCACCCAGAACAAAAATAGGGTTCCCATTGTTCTCGCTTTTCTCCCCTCCCAAGTCCACCATTATTGGATCATTCTGTGTATTTTCCAACTCCTTCAAAGTGAAGCCACTACCAGATACATCTTCCCTTCACCTCCCTGTGAACATTCTAAAAGGATCATTCCCTTTGTGGCACTCTGGCCCCATTCTTCCATCTCTACCCATACCCTTTGGCCCATGATGTTATGCCAAACTAGTAATTAAAAGCCTACTAAACTAGCCCTTCCTGCCTACACATCCATACCCCTCCATTCTCTGCATATTCACGTAACTATCTAAGAGCCTCTTAAACAACTCTGTCGTATTTGCCTCCACTACCACCTCTGGCAGCATATTCCAGGCACCCACCACTCTGTTTAAAAAACTTGCCCTGCACATCTCCTTTGAATTTACCCCCTCTCACTTTAAATGCATGCCCTCTAGTATTAGACATTTCAACCCTGGGAAAAGGCTGTGTTCTCTATCTATGTCCCTCATTATCTCAATCAGGTCTCCCCTCAGCCTCTGCCACTGCAGAATAAACAACCCGACAAGTTTGCCCAATCTCTCCTTATAGCACATACCCTCTCATCCAGGCAGCATCCTGGTAAACCTCTTCTGCACCCTCACCAAGGCCTCCACATTCTTCCTGTGATGGGGGTACTGGAATTGAATGCAATACTCCAGGTGAGGCCTAACCAGAGTTTTATAAAGCTGCAACATAACATCTTGGCTCTTGAACTCAATGCCTCGACTAATAAAGGCAAGTATGCCATATGCCTTCTTTACCAACCTATTAACTTGTGCAGCCTTGTTCAGGGAGAGTGAGTGGATGAGAGTGAGAGAGAGTAAATAGCTCCATTTAGTCCATGGGAGTGAACCTGTGCTTTCAGTTTTCTGTTACTTTAATTCTATATCTTATTCCCACTCTGATCTCTCTGGCCTCCTACACTGTATCAGTGAAGCTAAGAGCTTCAGGATGGCACCTCATTTTCCCACTTGGCAAATACAGCCTTGAGGACTTAACCTCAAAGTCATCAATTTTAGGGTGCAGTCATTCCAGCTTTGTATCGCACATTTCCAGTGTTCAGTTCTTTTTACCTCTCTCTCCTAATGAGATTACCATTAGAATTAGGAGCAAAAATAGGCCATCTGCTGCTTCGAGCCACCATTCGCAAAGATCATGGTTAATTTTCTACCCCTGCATCACTCTCCTGCAGTATCCCCATATCCCATGGTTCCTTTAATAACTAGAAATCTATTGATCTCTGTTTTGGATGAACTTGATGACTGAGCGTTGACTGCCCTCTGGGCTACAGAACTGCAAAGATTCTTCACTCACTTAGTGAAGAAATTTCTCTAACTCAGGCCAAAATGGCCTACACTTTATTCTGAAACTGTGGCCCCTGACTTTAGAATCCTGAAGACATTTTGTCATTTTCAATGAAATCACCTCTTGCTGGAGAACACAAGCCTGGTCTGTTCAATCTCTCCTCATCATCAAAGTGGATGACTTCATATTTTTCCACAAGATATTCAATCTGGAATGTTCTTGCTCACTCACTTAGCATGTCTGTATCCTCTTGAAACTTCTTTACATCCTCCTCTTGCTCATTCATTTCATTCATCTTCTAACTACACCTCCTCCACTCATATCTTTTGTTATTCAGCAGCCTCTTTCATTCAATCTCCCCTGGCCTTCTCCTGTCCTTTCTCTGCAACTTAAAACTTAAATTTCCAACTTAACCTAGTTCTGATGAAAAGACACCAACCTGAAGTATGAACTCAGTTTCTCTTGCTTTTTCTGAGTATTTCTAGCATTTTCTAGTTTTACTTCAGACCTACAGCACCTGCAAGATTTTGCTCTTGTTGAACTGGGAGGGAGCTCTCATCAGGGACGGATACATGAAGTGAGGTGGTGCAAGAAGGAGGACTGGATGGAGTTTGATACAAAAATTGGAGATGACACTATTTGTGATGAGGTGATATCAAGGTCAGCAGGTATTCAACCATATGATTTGGAAGATTTGGAATATTTACATGGTTGAGTGAGGATAGGAGAGAAATGAAGTTGGAGGGCAAGAAAACAAGACTATTTGAGATGGAGTTTGAAATCACTAAGGGTGAAACATTACATAGGAGGAAACAATGGAAATATTATGATGAGAACCATAAAGTCTACCTCCCTTTAGCTTTTAAGCTTTCTCTTCAGAAATCTCACAAAGTTGAACTTCGTAAAAGTCTGAAAAGGTCTGAAAATGCATATTTTAAATTTTTGATTAATTAAGCTGAACTTCCTTTAAAAACATGTCCATATATGTACACTGAGAGATGTATTATTGCCTTGTCTTCTAGAGGTGGGTGATTTCCTGGCATTGGACCTGGGAGGCACAAATTTCCGTGTGATGTTGGTGAAAGTAGGTGAAGATGAAAATAAAAGTTGGAAAATTGCTACCAGCAACCAAATGTATTCCATTCCCACTGATGTCATGACTGGCACAGCTGAAATGGTAAGAATTTACTGACTTATTACTTCAGATTGATAAAAATGCAATCAAAATTTAAATGAACAAATCTCCTAGGGCTTTATTTTATTTCAATGCTTCCATAGCAATATTGGACCTTGCTTTTCTGAGCTATAATATCAATGATGAATTGCGCACTCTCCCCTCAATCATGTTTTCTGTGATTATAATCACTCTTACTAACATTGCTTGCATGCTCTTTATAGCTCTTTGATTACATTGCTGAGTGTATTTCCAAATTCCTGGATCAATACAACATGAAAGACAAGAAGCTGCCTCTGGGATTTACGTTTTCATTCCCTGTCCGACATGAGGATATTGACAAGGTGAGAGAGTTCGTGGAGATCATTAGTGGCACTGGTACTGCATGTAGTACAAGAAACACTTACAAGTACACTGTAACATATAACAACTTCCTTTATCCCCAAAGATTCTGACTATTCCTATTATCATCATTTCACCTCTGGGACCTGCCTTTAAATAGATTCAGATCAAAGGGAATATAAATCTCTGTGGGCTAGGAAGGTGGTTTGAGCTTTTTCTGCTTGGATCCACTTACCAGTCCATAATAGTTGGCAATATGTCTGCACTCTCAAATGAAAAGATCGCATATATCCATCGAAACAGATTACACGGATTCCCTTGTGCAAAATAACGCATTGTATCCACACTTCCCTTTCTTTACAGGGGATCCTTCTGAATTGGACAAAAGGGTTTAAAGCATCCGGAGCTGAGGGGAACAATGTGGTAGGACTGCTTCGTGATGCGATTGAAAGGAGAGGGGTGAGTTTGGAATTCTGTGCATCTCATTATAGGATGCTATGGTCATTCACTGTTTATAAATAAATGAGATTTTTTATAGAAGTATTATGGCACAAGTGGAGGCCATTCTGCCATGGTCTGTGTCAACTGCTGAAAGACTAAACTCCTCCATTTCCCTGCTCTTTCTCAGTAGTCTTAAAATTATTTTCCTTCAAGTGCCTATCCCATTCTCTTTTGAAAATACTGACTGACCCTGCCATTCCTGGCAGTACCAGATCCCAACTATCCTCTGAGTAAAAAGATCCCCCTAAATTGGAACATACAAGATTCTCAGGGGACTTGATAGGGTAAGTGCTGGGAGAATGTTTTCCCTTGTGGGAGGGTCAAGAAGTAAAGGACAGCATCTCAGAATAAGGGGCACCTATTTAAAATTGAAATGGGGAAGGATTTCTTCTCTCAAATGGTTGTGAGCCTTTGGAATTCCTTGCACTGGAAGATGTGAAGGCTGAATCCTTGAATGATCAGAACTGACATAGAATTGTACCAGTGGATTGGAAGCTATCAAGTGTGATGCTGCTGTTTAAGAATGAAGGGAGAGAGAAAACAAGGAATTTGTTAGCCTGGTTAGGGAAAATATTGCAATCTATATTGAAGAACGTAATAATACACCTTGAAAAGAATAGTGGGATTGAGCAGAGCTGATATGGATTTATGAAAGGAAAATCTGCTGGAGTTCTTTGAAAATGTGACTAGTAGAATAGATAAACAGGGACCAGTGAATGCGATGTATTTGATTTTTGAAAGGCATTTGATAAGTCTTGTCCAAGGGATTGGTTAACAAGTATCTGGAATTGAGGATAGTACACTGACATGGAGTGAGAATTGGTTTATTGGATGGAAAGCAAAGAGTGGAAGTAAATGGAGCATTCTCAAGCTGAAGCTTGTGAGTAATGGGGAACCACAGTGATTGGTGTTTGGGCCTCAGCTTTTCACAGTCTGTATTAGCAATTTTGCTGGGGTGACCAAATGTCATATTTCCAAGTTTGCTGATCATATTAAACTGGGTGGGATTGTGACAAGGAGGAGGATGTAAAGAGGCTTCGTGGGGAGATGGACAAGCCAATTGAATTGCCGACAACATGGCAGATGGAACATAATGTGGAAAATTGTGAGGTTTTCACTTTTGTGCAGAGTGGAGCATTTGTTAAGTGGTGAAGGGTGGGCGTGTTGCTGTTCAAAGGGACCTAGGATTGCATGTACACTAGTTGCTGAAGCAATTAAGAGGGCAATAGCCCTATTTAGCTATTAGCTTCTATTACAAGAGGATTTGAATACAAGAGTAAGGAAGGCTTACTGGACTTGTATAGGACCTTGAGACCACAGCTGTGGTGTGCAGTTTTGGTCTTCTTGCATAAGAAAGGATGTAATTGCAGAGGGACTGCAGTGGAGATTCAGTAGATTAGTCACTAGGATGGCTGGTTTGCTATACAACAATATATTGAGTAGATTGGGACTGTGTTCTTTACAGTTTAGAGGAATGGAACAACAGCATTCTTGAAAGGCTTGGCATTAGATGCAGGGAGAATGATTCTCTTGGCCAAAGAATCTAGGACCAAGGTACAGTTTCAGAATAAGCAGCTGGCTATTTAGGACTGAGATAAAGTGAAACCTCTTCTCTCATAGGGTGGCGAATCTTTGGAATTCTCTGCCCATGACAACTGTGGAGGGTCAGTCATTGGTTCAATTCAAAGCAGAAATTGATGGATTTTTGGCCAGTAAGAGTATCAAAGCATATGGGGACTGTGCTGGAAAATGTCACTGATCAGAAGATCTGTGATGATGTTAATGGTAGAGCAGGTTTAAAAGGCTGAATGGCCTACTCCTGCTCATCTTCTTACGTTCTTGTATATCTCTCGCAAGAAATATGCAATATATTTTGTTCTCAATGACATAAAAAATTCTTGTGTCTGCAAAGATAACACCTACACCAATGGCACTGTAACATAAATTATCCAAAGCCACTTAATCTATTCCCACATCTTGGATTTGGGAATTAGCATTATAGCCCTGATTTTCTATTGAAAGATCTGTTTTCCGGCTGTGGATATTATTCAGTTTATCACAGTATCAAGACTAAAATAGTTTAGATTTGAAGATTGTTTTTAAATAATACCACCATTCACCTTTTGGCCTTAGTTAAGAGGTTAACGTTTCCTCTCTCTGATGGGAATTTAATTATTTAGTACAATATAGAACTCTGGCTCCTGGTATATAATCTTGTGACAGAGGCCTCTTCCCACTTATAATCCACATATCCAATCTCTTACATTTAACGAAATTGAGTTGGAGAGTATATAGTGTGTGTTTATTTAATACTTCTCTTTTGTTGTAGGATTTTGAAATGGATGTGGTTGCCATGGTGAATGACACTGTTGCAACAATGATTTCTTGTTACTACGAAGACCACAGCTGTGAAGTTGGAATGATAGTAGGTAAGGAAACTAGCAGCTGCCATTGAAGCACACTAGATTTGGAAATGTATTGGGAATGGAATCTTCTACAGAATTGGGAAAAGACCATTATGCACCCTATGGCCAAGGGCAAGGAATAGGAGAGTTGATTCAAGTTCATGTTATATTTTTCACAACATAGAATGAGGCCATTTGGCCCATCAAGTCTATGCTGGTTTTCAGAATAATCCTGTCAATCCAATTCCCACACTTACTTTCTTTAACCAATTCTCTCTCACATACCTATCAACTCCACCTTGATTCTCCTATCACCCACCTAAAGTGGGAGTAATTTACAGTAGTACATTAACCCAACCACCAGCACATTATTGGAATGTGGGAGGAAACCAGACGAACTGGAGGAAACCTACTCAGTCATAGCCAGGACATGCTAACTCCACACAGACAGCACAAGAGGTCATTATCACAGCTGGGTTGCTGGAAAAGTGAAGCAACAACAATATCTGTACCTGTACATTCACGTCCGTGGTTATCAGCAAGGAGAGTTTCCAATATCAAGTGAGATTATCTAGGGGTGAACGGAGCAGATAACAATGTGCTCCACAACGCAGAAACTAGTGTTGCCTTGGTGCTGCAGTGTAGCACCAAATGGAATAGTGGATGATAAAGGTTCTGAAAATTAAGGAAAGAATTTGCATAGCAACCAACTCAAAGAGTGAATATCATAAATTAAGCTCTTGAAAAGATTCAGATAAATGTCATAAACTGCAAGAGTAAAACATAAATAGTTACAACAATCAATTGAACCCTTTAGAGAGATTACCATTTGATGAGTGCTCCCACATTGAAATATTTCACAGCCGGTGAGGCATTCTTGGTAACAGCAACCTCCAATAATTGCATAATTGCTTTCAAAAAATTTTCAGTATGCACTTATGATTTAACGATGAAACCAGCAGAATGCTCCCCGTATCATGTCATGACAGCCCACTAGAACAAACTGAATGTCACAAAATGTCAGCTTTGCATGGCTGATAGTACACACCTCTCAGTCAATACCTTGTGAATTCAAATTTAAGGTATTGTGTGTAATCTAGGTTGAATAGGATGTAGAGAGAGAGAGGAATCTGTGTTCAAAGGAGAGGTATAAATCTCAAAGCTTTATGAAACAAATCCCTGGCCCAAAATTTGTCAAGCTGGTGTTGGAGTATCAGGAAAGCTCCAAGCACTTTGGGTTTCTCTGTCAGGACCACATAAAGGCCACGTCCAAATAGTGGAAGAAGCAAGTAATCCAATTAACTCATCCATCCAGCTTTTCTACCTCTATTTGTTCCACTTAGATCCTACTTAGGACACATTGGGCACATCAGAAACCAAAGACCCATAATGGAAGGAAATCATCCTCAACCTCCAGAGTTTGCTAAGAAGGAATTAAACATTTCCTTAGACTAAAACTGACTGAAACCATTGGGGAATACACAAGTGTGATATGTAAAGCTTAGTATTGTGCTAGTCTGATTCAATATTGTAACCTTTGCTAACTGGGAGGGCGCCTGGAGAATGTGAAGTAACAATTTCAATGAATATTTTTTTATATTGTATTCAAAGCTGTGTGCGTGGGATTGCAAGTTGTACTCATTGATAATGCTTATAAAACCCAGCAATGAGATCACTTCTGTTGGACACTAGAAGGAGCAGGTCAGGGTGGAACTGAATCACAAACAGATCAATAATTATACAAGGAGAATAACAGGCAGGGAGAATGAATTACATGAAGTGTTCAGTTCTGGTCGCCTCACTATAGAAAGGATGTGGAAGCTTTACAGAGGGTGCAGAGGAGATTTACCAGTTTGTTGCCTGGATTAGAGAGCATGTCTTATGAGGATAGGTTGAGCAAGCTAGGGCTTTTCTCTTTGGAGAGAAAGAGGATGAGAGGTGACTTGATAGAGGTGTACAAGATGATAAGAGGCATAGATCGAGTGGACAGTCAGAGACTTTTTCCCTGTGCAACAATGGCTAACACAAGGGGACATAATTTTAAGGTGATTGGAAGACGGTATAAGGGGGATGTCAGGGGTAAGTTTTTTTACACACAGAGTGGTGGGTGCGTGGAACACACTGCATGCAGAGGTTGTGGGGGCAGATACATTAGGGACATTTAAGATACTCTTAGATAGACACATGAATGACAGAAAAATAGGGGGCTATGTGGGAGGGAAGGGTTAGATAGATCTTAGAGCAGGATAAAATGTTGGCACAACATTGTGGGCTGAAGGGCCTGTACTGTGCTGTGGTGTTCTATAAAGTGGTTTGGCCCTTGGCAGAAAACGCTGAAAATGCTGGAAATATTCAGTGGTGAGAGAAACAAACAGAGTTAACATTTCAAGTTGAACTAGTTCTGATGAAAGATTGAAGACTGAAAGGTTAACTTTTTTTCTCTCACCGCAGAACCTGCCTGACCTGCTGAGTATTTCCAGCATTTTCTGTTTTTATTTTAGATCTCTAGCATCTGCAGGTTTTCTTGCTTATTTCCAAAAAATATTCTCAAGTGGAATAAATAGCCTTTAGCATTACACAACAGGGCTGGTAAGTCCATTTTGATCTAATAATTTCCTGTTCCTGTACTTTCAGGCACTGGCTGTAATGCTTGCTACATGGAGGAAATGAAAAATGTAGAGTTAGTGGAAGGAGAAGAAGGAAGAATGTGCGTGAATACGGAGTGGGGTGGGTTTGGAGACACGGGTGAGCTTGAGGAGTTCCGCCTGGAATATGATTGTATTGTTGATGAGACATCTATCAATCCAGGATATCAGCTGTAAGTACAAATGCATAATATCCACAGTTAATATTCCTACTATTATGTATAGTTGCATCGTTGTAGAATCATGACGTTCTGGCGGAAGGGATTTGAGTGATATGGAGCATGTCACCCATGTAAGGAAATATAATTACTGGGGCAGTAGATCATCTGTTTCGCTTTGAGAGACCACACTTATTCTTGATCCCTAGTTGCACTGTCGTGGCCATAATGATTCTTCTCCTTGAATTGCTGCAGTGTTTGCAATGACGGTCTTCAAATAAAGACTATTAAATGGGCAAGTCCAAGATTTTGTTTCACCTGTGATAAAACAGTAGCAATATCTTTTTCCGGTCAGGAAGGTATGTTCAGTAGAGGGGAGCTTGGATATGCTGTTCATTGCCAACAGAATTGAAAATATTTTTGATAAATAATTTAAAAAGGACTTTTCACTCCTTGTTCTAACAACTTTAAATTAACACTTTTAGATGCAGCTGGTGATCCTGCTATCATCTTCTTTGTAATGCTTTGAACAGTTTAGCTGAGGTACCTTAACATTTACAACACAAGGCAGATGCTTCTAAAACAATAATCATCTCCCTTCTTTGTATTGCTGCTGCAGGTTGTTTTTTTGGTGTTTGAAGTGGGCACTGTTCCATAATTCAACAATAAATCTTAACTGTATGGGAGTAATGATGTGCCATTACGCAGCTTATGCCCATCAGTCCAAACTGACCTATAGCAACTGCTATTACCCATTCAGCTAATGGCTGTTTATGTCTCATAAGATGAACAGGATCTGAATTAAACTGTTTACAATTTCGTCCAGTAATGATGCAGTTATGGAGTCAAAGTTCATTAGCTGTTCAATGGCTTTGAATTCCCAACAATTGGGAGAACCATGTCACAGCCTCAGCAGTTTAACGTCGGTCAATGTCTAATTATAACATTTTACCTTCTCCAGCAAGTATAGCAGTTAAAATATTGAAATGTATTGATACAAAGAACTTAAAACAGTTAATTAATGCAATGGTGCTCACAAAGGTCAGATCTAATGTGTTTCTCACACTTTGTACCACAGTGTAGCAAGATCCGTACACTGAATTAAATGGCACAAAACTTGAAATCGGACTTCCTAATGTGAAAGTGTGACTAGATGTAATACTGAGTTTTGAAGATAGGCTATTTGATTCCTCAGCCTGCTCTGTCATTCACTGAGGTCATGGCTGGTCCCTGATCTCAGCTTCTCATATTCCATAAATCCCTTCCAAAGGTCTATTGATCTTAGCCTTGTATATTCTCAATAACTAAGTATCCACAAACCCTCTGTAATAGTCAATTCCAAAGATTCAAAACCTTCGGAGTGAAGAAATTTCATCTAATTTCTAAATGGCTATCCCTTTATCCTGAGATCATGCCATCTGCTTCCAGACCCTTCAGCCATGGAAAACAGCCTCCCAGCACCTATCCTTTCAAGCTTTCCCGACATCTATTTTATCAAGATCATATCCTAATTTTATTTTAAACGACAGAAAATTTTGGCTTGTGCTTTTCAGAATCCCCTCATACCAATTAATTCAGTGGCACTGACTCCAAGCACATCATTTTAGGACAAGCGACTAAAACTGCTACAGGATGAAGTCACACCAGAATCTTGTACGATTGCAGAAATACTTTTTTTTTTACACAGCCCCTTTACAATAAAGGCCAATGTACTATTTGTTTCCTAATTGTTTTCTGAACCTTCACATTAACTTCTTGTATTTTAAATATTAAAATCCCTTTAAACACCAATATTTGATCATTTTTCACTATTTAAAAAAATCAGTTCTCTTAATCCTCCCACAAAAGTGAATGACCTGGATTTCCCCAGATTAGTACTCCATCTGCCACCCTGTTGCATACTCTCCTTTATTTTGCAGCCAGTGTTTCCCACCAGTTTTGTATTGTCAGCAAGTCTGAATTAATTACATCAGGTCTCTCCATATAAGTGATTAATATGGAATACAAACAGTTGGCCTGGCAACCTGAAAATGACCCATTTATTCCTGCTGCTTTCTGTTCTTTAACCTATCCTCAATCCATGCTGGAGAATTACTAAAACTAGTGAATCCTTACTTTGTATTGATACCTCATCAGATGCCTTTTGAAAATCCAGACTTATGTTATCCATTGGTTTCACTTTATCAATTATGTTGGTTACATTCACAAAGAACTTCATCAGATTTGTCAAGCACATTTTCACTTCCATACATCCATGCCAAACCAGCCTAAACATTGGTTTAAAGCGTCCACTTCATTAATAATGTTTTCCAGCATTTTCCCATCTAATGACAATAACATTAAGGCTGCAGGTATATACAGCAGTCAACCCCTCATGGATATAACAACTTCTTAGTAAGTTTCAGTTTCAGCTTATATGTAAAGCCATCCACATTCCCGGCCCTCAGCCTTCCCAATCGTGACCCTGACTCCGGCTTGGCAGCAAACGTGGCTCGTACTCCAGCCTCCAGCTTTAGCTGCACTTCCGGCCCAATCTCTGGACCCCATATCCATGTTCTTGACTCATTCTCCCTCCCCCCAATAATGTTTGCAATGGCGACTTCATGAGTACATGTCAGTGGATAACAACTTAGTGATCATAATTTTGCTGAAAATTTCACTTTTTTATTATTAGCTAATGGGGTTAGAAAGAGTAAAAGTCAGTGATGTTTGCTGAAAACAGGAAATTTTGGTGTTTTTTGAGATTTGAGCATCATTGGTAAGCGCAGTATTTATTCCCATCCTTGATTACCCTTGAGAAGGTGTGGTGAGCTGGCTTCATGACTTAGACCCAGCAACAATGAAAAAAGTGCAATATACTTACAAGGCGGGACGATGTGTGACTTGGAGGGGAACTCGGTGGTGTTCCCCAGTGTGTTAAGTCTTTTGTCCTTTTTAGTGCTAGAGGTCACAGATTTGGAGATGATATCGGTATAGGCTAGGCGATTAACTTGTAGATAATAAGCTGCTGCCTCTGTGGGTGGAATGAATGTTTAGGTAGACGGGATACAATTAAGCCAGCGGCATTGTCCAAGATGGTGTTGGGCTTCTTGAACTGAAGCTGCACCCATCCAGGCAACTGAACAGTTTTCCATCGTACTCCTGACTTGTGCCTTATGGTTGGTGGAGAGGCTTTGTGGTGTCAGGAGGTGGTCACTTGCTACAGGGTACCCAACCTCGATCCTGCTGTTGGAGCCAAAATACCTTGTACTGCTTTATTTGAGCTTCTGGTCAAATGTAATCCCTGGATATTGATGGTACTCAGTGAGGGCAACACCATTTAATATCAACAGTTGGTGGTTAGGCTCTCTACTGTTGAAGTTTGTCACTGTCTGGCACTTCTGTAGCATGAATGTTACTTGTCACTTAAGTTGTCTAGGCCTTGCTGCACACAGCCAAATAGTTTGCTGAAGAGTTGCCAACAGAATTAACATGCAAGCATCAGCAAATATCCACTTCTGATCTTATGGCAGAAGGAGCAGCTTAAGGTGATTGGACCTGAGGAACTCTTGCAGAGGTGTCCTGGGGCTGGGATGATTGACTTACAACCAGCACAACCATCTTTCTTTGAGTAAGGTATGACTCTAGCCAGTAGAGTCTATTGATTTTATTTTACCAGAGCTCCTTGATGCTGAACTGGTCAAATGCTGTCTCAATGTCAAGTACAATCACTCTCATCTGGCATTCATTTCTTTGATGCATACTTGGACCAAAGCTATAATGAAGTCTGGAGCAGGATGACCCTTGTCATACTCAAACTAGACATTGGTGAGTAAGTTTTGTTTGATAGTAGTGTCAATGACACTTTCATTAATTTGCTGATGATTAGAGGAGACTTATTGGTTAATAATTAGCCTGATTGGATTTGTCCTGCTTTTTGTGAACTGGACCTGTGCAAGTTTCCATATTGGAATGCCATATTTAGATGTCAGTGATGTCATTTGTACTGGAATGGCTTGGCTAAAGGGTGGTTGGTTCTGGAGTGTAGGTCTCTGACACTACAGCCAGGATGTTCACTGGCCCCATTGTTTTTGCTGTATTAGCCTCTCAGATGTATCACACGGAGTATATTAAATTGCATGAAGATTGGCTTCTGTGATGGTTGGGATCTCAGGAGGAAGCTGAGATTGATCATCCAGGTTGGGAGAAGAGCAGTGGTGGTGGTGTAGAAAGATGAGGTTAGCATGGCACCAAGATATTGCAGTTAAAGGTCTTGGTCTGGGTAGCATCATTAGAGAATTGGACTTTGGCAGTGCATCTTAGGAAAGCACAGTGACAAATGAACATTTTAATATGAATGTAAGAGACAGGATAATTAGGATATCTCAATTGAATCTTTCTGTATTACTGCTTATCTCTTTTTCTGAAAAAATACTTTAAGATGCTGTTGGAGCTTGGAAAGGACATGGTATGTACTGCATAAGATTAAATGTGTCCTTTTTCTTAATTAGATATGAGAAGATTGTTGGTGGGAAATATATGGGCGAGCTTACACGACTTGTGCTACTGAAACTGGTAAATCAAAACCTGCTCTTCAATGGAGAGGCATCTGAGCAGCTGAAAACACGAGGGAGCTTTGAAACAAGATTCCTCTCACAAATAGAAAGGTACAGAACGCCTTAACTGTTTGTGAACAGGATATAAGAGGTGTGAGTTTCCACTCTCCTCATGTACCCAGAGTGTATTTCAGTTTAAAACAGAAAACACTGGAAGTACAGAGATAAATGAACAACATATATCCTGCCTTTCTCTTGTATAAATTGAAAATCTTTATTTCCAGTACTTGTAGTTTGCTTTTTTATATCTGTATTTTGAATGGTTCTGCCGCAAAAGGACTGCCAAATATTATTCCATTATGTGGATACGTTTTTTCCATTTTAACTATTATGTCCCACAGTTTGTAATTTGTAAGCACTGAGGGACCTTCTCTTCAGCATCAAAACTAGTAAATGCCAGAAATGCACAGCAGACCTTTCACCATTTATAAGGAGGAAAGACAGATTAGCATTTGGTGTAACAAAGTAGGATTCAACATGCAAAATGGTAATCAGTCTTCCTTTTTCAGATGAGAAACAAAGGACTGCAGATGCTGGAATCTAGATGAAAAACACGATGATGCTGGAGGAACTCAGCAGGCCAGGCAGCATCCGTGGAGAAAAGCAGGCGGTCAACGTTTTGGGTCAGGACCCTTCTTCAGTACTGAAGATAGGAAAAGGGGAAGCCCGATATACAGGAGAGAAAAGCAGAGCAGTGATAGGTGAACAAAAGAGGGGAGGTGGGGTGGGCACGAGGTGGTGATAGGTAGATGCAGGTAAGAGATAGTGATGGGCAGGTGCGGGAGAGGAGGGGAGAGCAGATCCACCGGGGGATGGGTCAAAGGTAAGGAGGAAAAAAAGGGAGTAGGAAAAAGAGAGGTAGGCTTGGAAAGGGAAGAAAAGAAGAGGCATGCTTGTGGGTGAGTGTGAGGGGTGGAGGGGAGGGTGTGGGGATTACTTAAAGTGGGAGAATTTTCCCACTTTAAGTAATCCCCACATCCTCCCCCCAACCCTAACAAATTCTCCCACTTTAAGTAATCCCCACACCCTCCCCCTGACACCACCCCCCACACCCACCTCCAGCCATGCCTCTTCTTCCCTCTCCTAGCCTCTCTCTCTCTTTTCTACCCCCCGTTTTTTCCTCCTTACCTTTGACCCATCCCCCGGTGGATCTGCTCTCCCCTGCACCTGCCCATCACTATCTCTTACCTGCATCTACCTATCACCACCCTGTGCCCACCTCGCCTCCCCTCTTTTGTCCACCTATCACTGCTCTGCTTTTCTCTCCTATATATTGGGCTTCCCCTTTTCCTATCTTCAGTCCTGAAGAAGGGTCCTGACCCAAAACATTGATCGCCTGCTTTTCTCCACAGATGCTGCCTGGCCTGCTGAGTTCCTCCAGCATCATCGTGTTTTCCCTTTTCAGATGCTGTGTATTTCCAATATTTTCTGTTTCAGCTTTTCTTCAACTGATGTTTTCCCTTTGCATTTTTCTAGAATTCTTCTACTTCTTCCACCCAATAAGTAGAAGACAGCATTGTATCAGTAGTGGCTGGTGTTAGAGATCTTGATATTCTGTTATCCATGAGTTCAACATGTTGGTAAAATAAAAGGATCTAATTATTGAATTCTACAGTGTATACAGCTTTCTAATGTTTTAAAACCCTTTGTGCCAACAGCACTAACAGTCACAAAAGAACTAAAATCTTTTACTGAAAGCCTTGGATCCACACTTTCATGTTACTAGTATGCCTTCCCACAGATTTCACATTGGGGTCCAGCAACTGCTAATATTTCTGTTGTTAACCAAGGACCTGCTGCTGCTCAAATACACCTTAATAATAAGATACATAACTTCGGAGCTATATGTCACTTTATTTGCTTTGGATAACTTGCTTTGGATACAACTAACCTTTTTCAGAGTTTCTCTCAAAATTTCTCATTCAGCTGTTTACATTTTTTTTCATGAATGTGCACATTAAAGCATATTTAACATGAATATGTTATTCAATGCAGGACCCTGAGGGTAAAGGAACAGCACAGAAACTAAGACAAATGCTGCAGATTTCTTATCTTTACGTTTAGGAATTTGCAGTCTGTTGTCTTGTACGCAGTTCAGAGGGAGACATGGGGAGAAATAAATCTTTGGTTGCCAGTGCTAAATTATATGCAAATATTGAAGTCAGTGAAGCCGAATGTTTGAAGGGTAAGTACAACCAGTGGCCAACACTTGTTCGCAAGTCTAGCACAGGTTACCCAAGACAAATTTCTCTTCCATAATTTTCAATGGGCAGTGGTTTTGTAGTTGGAGGCATAAAATTAAAGACTATCATCAAAAGAAAAGATATTAAAAGAACTATTACTAGGCTGAATGTCACAAGGAAGCAGTGATGGATATGGGTGTTTTAAAGGGAATGAGATGCATTTGAAAAAGAACTAAAAAGCATTACTAGGAAAGAAAAAAAGGAACTGGTGGATAACTTTTGTATGTGATGGGCTAAATGACCTCTTAAGGTGTTAGAAAATTATGTGATTCTATGTTAATAAACATCTGGCAAAGAGGTCCTTGTTAGAGGCAAGAGGTACATTGCTTTACAGTAATATAAAATTAGCCAAAGCCTATCATCAGCTAATATCGGATACCTGAAGTCAATGAAAGCAACAAGTGGATTCCATTTTTATGGATGTCCATAAGTAAGTCAGAAAATACACAAAATCACTTGAAACAGTAAGCACACCCCCTTCAGGAACAGCAGCTCATACTCTGCTTGGGGAGTCTGCAACCCGGCAGCACGAACATTAAATTCTCCAACTTCTGGTAAACTGCCCCAATCTTCTGTCCCTTTTCTCTCTCCTCATGATCTACCCAGTCCCATCACCCTTCTCTTTCCCCTCCTCTATGCTCTCCATCTGCCCATCCTCTCACTGATTCGCTTGCCCCACTACCCCCACCTGCCCTCGCCACCTCCCTCCCTCAGTTCTACATATCACCTTCCTCTCCTATCATTCCATCATCTTCAGCCCTTTGTCACTTCCACCTATCAACTGCCAGCTTCTGACACTATCCCCACTCTCCCCTCCTCACCTGGATCCACCTGCCAGCTCTTGCTCCACCCTTTCCTTCCACTTTTTTATATTTACTATCTCCCCTCCATCTTTCAGTCCAGATGAAGGGTCTTGATCCAACACATCGACTGTCCATTTCCCTCCATAGATGCTACCTGACCTGCTGAGTTCCTCCAGCTTTTTGTGTGTATATCTCCACAGTGTTATGATGAATGGTGTTGATGAGAGCCAATTAACATGAGCATTTATTATCTTCCCCTGCCTAGTTACAATGGTACAGAATCAGGATGTCCCACGCTCAATGGCTGGTTTCGATGGGCTTGGAGTATCAGTAGATGTTACATTATTTAATAGAGTTTCCTTGAGCAAGTACCAATAGAAGTGATTGCTTGTCAGTTTCCAAAACAACTCTTAAGTGGTCTCCCACTGTGAAACTGACAGCCTGTGCTCTTTAGATACAGTAGTGTCTGATTACTGCAGGGAGATTACATGTAAACAAGTTTTGTTTTCAAGACTGGTTCATGTTTGCATTTAATTATGTTTATGGAAGCCTATGATATGTATGGGTGCCCATAAGTCGGGCATTTATAACTTGGGAAGGACCGGTATTAACTACTTCTCCTTTTGCACTATAGCACATTTACTTTTTCCATTCCATTTTCACATAACCAGTTTAACAATAAAACAAAGAACTTTGTCTTTGATTGCTATTGCTATCAGCTTTGAAAATGTCACCACCTGGTTGTGCTCACCGTAAACATTTAGCAATGAAAACCTGAGCATAAGAATTGGAATTGAGTGTTAGCTAAAGTTAAGGCAAGAATGCATGAGCTTTCTGACTAACTTTTTGTGCAGTTAGTCTGGTATTTTCCTTTCCGCTGCACTTCATGTGTTAGTTAGCTGTTTTCTACCAAGCAGTTTGAGACAGTTTACTATTGTCATAATCTTTCTTCTTTTATTCAAGTGATACAGGTGACCAGAAGCAAATCTATAATGTTCTGACTACACTAGGTGTGATGCCATCCAAAGTGGACTGTGATATTGTCCATTTGGCATGCAAGAGTGTGTCAACACGGGCAGCACACATTTGTGCAGCTGGATTGGCGGGTGTTATAAATCGGATGTGGGAGAACAAGAGCAGAGGAACGATGAAGATCGCGGTTGGAATTGATGGATCAGTTTACAAGTTACATCCCCAGTAAGTGATTGTTTAAGAGGATAGTGATCCTGGAGTTGTGAAATACACGCTTATAAAGGTAGGATGACTGTGTTGAGATCATGTCCAGCATTTCCATTTCCAGATCAGGTATGGGTAAGCAACAGCATAGTCGAACAATGTGTTGCGCAAATGTAACAATAATAGTTTTCAAAGAAAAAGGGCATAAAATTCAGATCCATAGCTTATTATTGAGAGCATTAGGTGTTATTTTGATTCCAAAATAGCATCTAATATATCCATGCATTTTTGTACCTCGTCATCCCAGGTGTAATGTCGGTGAGGATGTTATCACACAGCCAGCAGAGACTATTATGAGAATGCAGAGACTATTATGAGAATCAGCATGGATCCTTGATTTGACAGCAGCTGCCATTCTGGAGGTCAGCACTCCAGCTAACATGATCTGTCAAATCATTCAGGCCCGAACAGGTGATTTAGCATTCTCTTGTTAAATGGGGAGACTTGATTAAGTGGATATCAACGTAAATCTGCAAGTTGTATTCTCCAGAGATTTCACTGTACCCACCACTTACTGGCTTCATATACCAGTGTGCTCTGGGTGAGATAATAGTGATATTAAGCATACAAGGCTCAGCCATTCAACAAGATATTAAAGATTTACAGGATGAATAAAATTTTCACTGAATCACTTTTTTTTAGAAGCAGACCAACCACGTGACCTCCAATTTGTCTGCAACTAAAATCACCAAAAAAATCAAGAGCACAACAGTACCTTCAATTGAACAAGCTGATCTCTCTACTTATTTCTCTAATTCTACTTTATACTGGGAGCCTAACAAACATTACTCTCCAATGTTGATTATTCAGTTCAATTCAGTACAGTATTTTCATATGTAAGCTTTGAGTGTACCTAGGGCAATGGTATTTCAACATGCCAGAAGTATATTAAAGAAAACAATTTCACACCTCAGTTAGAAGGCAATTATGTTGGAAGAAAAAGTTGACCTGACACCAGTAGGTTACAACTCATGACAATGTTTTCTAACGGGAATTAACATATGTTTACTTTCAGTAGCTGTTTAGACCACTTCCCCACAAAGAGTACCTGACCAATATCCGAGCATAGAACCTAAACATCACAAGTCATTCTATCAGGCCACATTCTACTTGTGAACATAGAACACTACAGCACGGTACAGGCCTTTTGGCCCACAATGTTGTGCCGACAATTTATCCTGCTCTAAGATCTATCTAGTCTTCCCTCCCACGTAGCCCCCTATTTTTCTGTCATTCATGTGTCTATCTAAGAGTCTCTTAAATGTCCCTAATGTATCTGCCCCCAAAACCCCTGCATGCAGTGTGTTCCACGCACCCACCACTCTGTGTGTAAAAAACTTACCCCTGACATCCCCCTTATACCGTCTTCCAATCACCTTAAAATTATGTCCCCTTGTGTTAGCCATTGTCACACAGGGAAAAAGTCTCTGACTGTCCACTCGATCTATGCCTCTTATCATCTTGTACACCTCTATCAAGTCACCTCTCATCCTCCTTCTCTCCAAAGAGAAAAGCCCTAGCTTGCTCAACCTATCCTCATAAGACATGCTCTCTAATCCAGGCAACATCCTGGTAAATCTCCTCTGCACCCTCTCTAAAGCTTCCACATCCTTTCTATAATGAGGCGACCAGAACTGAACACAATACCAAGTGTGGTCTAAACAGAGTTCTACTGAGCTGCAACATCACCTCGCGGCTCTTGAACTCAATACCCTGACTAATGAAGGCCAACACTCCATATGCCTTCTTAACAACCCTATTGACCTGTGTGGCAACCTTGAAGGACCTATGGACGTGGACCCCAAGATCCCTCTGTTCCTCTGCACTGCTAAGAGTCCTGCCATTAAACTTGTATTCTGCCTTTGAATTTCATCTCCCGAAGTGTATCACTTCACACTTTTCCGGGTTGAACTCCATCTGCCACTTCCCAGCCCAGCTCTGCATTCTATCAATATCCTGTTGTAATCTACAGCAACCTTCTACACTATCCACAACACCACCAAGCTTTGTATCATCAGCAAACTTACTAACCCACCCTTCCACATCCACATCCAAGTCATTTATAAAAATCACAAAGAGCAGGGGTCCCAGAACGGATCCCTGCAGAATACCACTGATCACCGACCTCCAGGCAGAATACGCTCCATCTACCACCACCCTCTGTCTTCTATGGGCGAGCCAATTCTGAATCCACACAGCCAAGTTTCCCTGGATCTCATGCCTCCTGACTTTCTGAATAAGCCTTCCATGAGGAACCTTAACAAACGCCTTACTAAAATCCACGTACACTGCTCTACCTTCATCAATGTACTTTGTCACATCCTCAAAGAATTCAATCAGGCTCGTGAGGCACGACCTACCCCTCACAAAGCCATACTGACTGACCCTAATCAGCCTATGCTTCTATAAATGCCCATAAGTGCTGACTCTAAGAATCTCATCCAGTAACTTGCCCACCACTGAAGTAAGACTCACTGGCCTGTAATTCCTAGGTTATCCCTACTCCCTTTCTTAAACATTTGCCACCCTCCAATCATCTGGCACTACTCCTGTGGCCAGTGAGGACGCAAAGATCTTCACCAAAGGCACAGCAATCTCTTCCCTCACTTTCAGTAATAACCTTGGATATATCCCGTCTGGCCCCGGTGACTTATCTATCCTAATGTTTTACAATAGTTCCAGCACATCCTCTTTCCTCACATCGACATGCCCTATCATATGTCTGTCATATGCCATCCTCACAGATGTCAAGGTCTCTCTCTGTGGTGAATACTGAAGCAAAGTATCCATTAAGGACCTCCCCTACCTCTTCCGACTCCAGGCTCACGTTTCCTCTTTTATCCCTGATCGGTCCTACCCTCACTCATATTCTTCACATATGTGTAGAATGCCTTGGGGTTTTCCTTAATCCTACTCGCCAAGGACTTCTCATGCCCCCTTCGAGCTCTCCTAAGTTCATTCTTAAGCTCCCTCCTGGCTACCTTGTAACTCTCCAGGGCCCTGTCTGATCCCTGCTTTCTAAACCTCAGGTAAGCTTCTTTCTTCCTCTTGACAAGATATTCTACGTCTCTTGTCAACCACGGTTCCTTCACTCTACCATCCTTACCCTGCCTCAATGGGACAAACCTATCCAGAGACCCTTAAACAGTGTTTCTTAAACAACCTCCACATTTCCACTGTGCACTTCCCCAAGAACATCTGTTGCCAATTTACGCTCCCAAGTTCCTGCCTAATAGCATCATAATTCCCCCTCGCCCGGTTAAATACTTTCCAAGGCTATGGTAAAGGTCAGGGAGTTATGGTCACTATCTCCAAAATGCTCTTCCACCGAGAGATCTGAAACCTGATTAGGCTCATTGTCTAGTACCAGGTCCAGTATGGCTTCTCCTCTAGTCGGCCTGTCCACATACTGTATCAGGAATCCTTCCAGTACACACCAAACAAATTCTGTCCCATTTATCCCCTTTACAATAAGGTGGTCCCAATCAATATTAGGGAAGTTGAAATCAGCCATGACAACAACCCTGTTATTTTTGCACCTCTCCAAAACCTGCCTCCTGATCTGCTCCTCAGCATCTCTGCTGCTATTGGGGGTTCCGTAGAATACTCCCAATGGAGTGATTGTTCCCTTCCTGTTTCTGACTTCCACCCACACTGACTCAGTGGACAATTCCTCTGGGACATCCTCCCTTTCTACAGCTGTGACACTGTCCCTGATCAGTAAAGCCACTCCCCTACCTTTTACCTCCACCCGGTCCCTTTTAAAACATCTAAACCACAGAATATCCAGCAGCCATTCCTGCCCTTGCGATAGCTAAGTCTCTGTAATGGCCACCACATCACAGTTCCACGTACTTACCCACGCTCTAAGTTCATCACCCTTGTTCCTGATACTTCTCGCATTAAAGTAGACACACTTCAGCCCATCCAACTGACTGCAATTTTGCCCTTTCAACTGCCTATCCCTCCTCACAGTCTTTCTACACTCTGCATCTACTTGTACACTAAATGAACCAAACTCTGACCTATCACTCTGGTTCCCACCTCCCTGCCAAACTAGTTTAAACCCTCCCCAACAGTTCCAGCAAACCTTCCCGCAAGAACATTGGTCCCCCTCCAGTTCAGGTGTAACCCGTCCCTTTTGTACAGGTTGTACCTTCCCCAGAAGAGATCCCAATTATCAACAAATCTGAAACCCTGCCCCCTGCACTAATTTCTCAGCCACGCATTCATCTGCCAAATCATCCTATTCTTACCCTCACTGGCATGTGGTACAGGCAGCAATTCAGAGATTACTGTCCTTGAGGTCCTGCTTTTCAGCTTCCTACCTAATTCCCTATACTTTCTCTTCAGGACCGCATCTATTTTTCTACCTATGTCATTGGTATCAATATGTACCACGACCTCTGGCTGCTTGCCCTCCCCCTTCAGAATGCTGTGGACCCGATCCGAGACATCCCTGATGCTGGCACCAGGGAGGCAACATACCATCCGGGAGTCTCTTTCACAGCCACAGAATCTCCTGTCTGCCCCTCTTACTATGGAATCCCCTATCACTACCGCCCTCCTCTTCTCCCCCCTTCCCTTCTGTACCACACGACCAGGCTCAGTGCCAGAGACCTGGTCACTGCAGCTTTCCCTTGATAGGTCGTCCCCCCCAACAGTATCCAAAGCAGTATACCTGTTATTGAGGGGAACGGCCACAGGGGTACTCCACACTACCTGCCTATTCTCCGTCCTTTTCCTGACAGTCACCCAGCTACCTGCCTCCTGCAGCCTTGGAGTTACTGCCTCCCTGTAGCTCTTGTCTATGTACTCCTCAGTATCCTATAGGAGCCAAAGGTCATCCAGCTGCAGCTCCAGTTCCCTAATACAGTCTGTAAGGAGCTGCAACTGGATGCACCTCGTGCAGATGTGGTTATCAGGGAGACTGGATGTCTCCCAGAACTCCCACATCTCACAAGCTGAACACATCACTGACCCTGGAGCCATTCTCACTACTCTGCACTACAGGGAACACCAAATCAAAGAAAGAATGAAACTTACCGGAGACTTACCTTTGCCTCTTCTCACCGAAGCCTCTTGAACCAAAGCCTCAGCTCCCCATTCCAACACTGGCCACTCACGCTATCTAAGGTCAGCTAATCTGTGTATAAATATAGGATGTAGCTATCACTATACACTGAGGAAAAAATCTCTTTCCTCTAATTATATATACTTATAAAAGCACATTGGGATAAAGTGACATTTTATGGTAGTACAAAACCATCCCCAAGGCAGATCATAAGTTTGTAATGCATTGCTGAAATCAGTGAAAATGAAATGTAAACCAGGCTATTACCTCTTTTGTATTCTGCACAGTAACCATCGACTTCACTGTATTTTCTGATGATCACCTTGATTATACATAAACTAGTGCTACCCACATGCAAAACAATGACCTGCTAGTTGTACTCATAGAATTATACTCATAGAATTCTGAGTCAATCAATTTATAAATTAATAGAACAAAAGAAGACAATTTGACCCATGGAGTCTGGCTCCTTGGAGAGGAATCCATTCAATTCCATTCCACTGCAATTTCCTAATAAGCCTGCAAATTATTTTCCTTCAAGAGCCTTTCCAGTTCCCTACTGAGAGCTCTGATTGATTCCAGGTCTGTTGCCACCAGTTGTGCAGGTTCCAACTCATTACTACTCCCTATGTTTAAAAAAGGTGTTTATCCTCACATTACCCCCATCTCCCCACCCCCACCAGACCCTAACCCTCAAGCCCTTTATCTTTTGTTGTTGCATTGAATCTGTGTTTCCTGATCCTTCATGATAAAAGTTTATCTCTCTTTCCCCTATCTAAATCCACCATGTTCTTCTACACATCAACCAAATCTCCACCTGACCTTCTTTGCTCCATGGAGAATGATTCTAACTGAAATCCTTTATCCCTAGAATTATTCTTGTAGATCTCTTTTACATCCCCTTTAGGACCTTCACATCTTTCCTGCAGTGTATTAACTAGAATTAGACACAATACTGCAGTTCTGGCTGAACCTGTGTCTTATAAAGATTCGACACAACTTCTCTGTTTCTGCTTGTTTGGGAAGCCCAGAATCCCAAATGTTTTCCTAAGCATTCTCCCAACAGGTAATGCCGTTTTCAAAATTTGATGGGCATGAATGTCAAGTTCCTGCTGTTGCTCCACACCCTTTACAATCTATCCTTTAGTCTACATTGCCTGTCTGCGTTCTTTCTGCAAAAATGTACCACTTCATATTTCTGTGCACCTATGCTGGAGGCAATTTAAAGTACTCAATTATGCTACTAGCCAACACATCTTTGGGACACGGGAGAAGCTAGAGGATTCGGGGAAAACCCATGTGTTCACAGGGAGAATGTGCTAAATTCACACAGAAAGCACCAAGGTCAGGATCAAAACTGGATCACTGGAGCTGTGAGGCAGCAGCTCTACTTGCTGCACAACAGTGCTGCCCTTCATGAACTTATGCTTCTTTTTGAACAAGGTTCACATTTGCCCTTCTCTAGTCCTTTGGCACCTCACCTATGTCAAGGCAGGGTTGGAAAACTTGTCATATTGGTTACATCCCATCCAAATCAGATTTAAGCATCATCAGGCTTTCTAATAATTCTCCCTTTCCAGTTTTCATATCCATTACCTCTACCAAATTCACTGATACCATATTCACTCAGTAGAAAAGATTTTCACAGCATCCACTCCTTGGCGAGGATGGTTGCAAATTACTTATAGGTATTCCAACACTGCCCACTGCCTCTATGCATAGATGACTATTTGGTTTGTCCCCTTTGACTCTCACCAACTTTTCCCAATGCACCATAGAAAGCATCCTATTTGGATGTATCATGGCTTGGTACAGCAACTGCTCTGCCCAGGACCGCAAGAAGCTGCAGAGAGTTGTGGACACAGCCCAGCGCATCACGGACATCAGCCTCCCCTCCTTGGACTCTGTCTTTAACTCTCGTTGTCTTGGTGTAGCAGCCAACGTAATCAAAGACCCCACTCACCCGGGACATTCTCTCTTCTCTCCTCTTCCATCGGGTAGTAGATACATGCGCCTGAAGGCACGTACCACCAGACTTAAGGACAGCTTCTACCCCACTGTGATAAGACTATTGAACGGTTCCCTTACACAATGAGATGGACTCTGACCTCATGATCCACCTTGTTGTGACCTTGCACCTTATTGCACTGCACTTTCTCTGTAGCTGTGACACTTTACTCCGTACTGTTACCTGTACTACATCAATGCACTTTGTACTAACTCAATGTAACTGCACTGTGTCATGAATTGACCTGTACGATCAGTTTGTAAGACAAGCTTTTCACTGTACCTCAGTACAAGTGACAATAATAAACCAATACCAATACCTCAGTCCACAATTGCCCCTACTCTTCACCTAATACCCCTACTATTCACAAGCTTATTGAAGACTTTTGAATTTCCTTTCATGTTAGAAGAGACTACAAAAGGCGAGAGGGACAGGCAGCATCTATGGAGGGAAATGGACAGTTGATGTTTCTGGTTGAGACCCTTCACCTGGACTGAAAGATAGAGGGGAGATAGCCAGTATAAAAAGATGGAGGGAAGGGGTGGAGCAAGAGCTGGGAAGCTATAGGTGGATCCAGGTGAGGAGGGTGATAGGCAGAAGGGGGTGGTGAGATTGGGAATAGCACCAGAAGCTGGGAGGTGACAGGTGGAATTTCTATGTTAGATTACTCTTTGCACCTCTCCAGTAGCAGTGTAGACCTGACAGTGTGATGATCAATCTTTCCCAGGTAGTGTCATTGACACCTCACTTGGCCCATCTCATTCCCTGCCAGCACATCCAGCAACGCCTCCTTCGTCATTGGACTAATAAGATTAAATAGGGATATTCCTTCCCTTCTTGTTTTTCACTCTGGCGTTATTACCCAGACAATATTTAGGTAGTTGAAGTCCCCCATATCACTCTTGCTGTACTTATGTTACTAAGTGGCTTCCCATGTTTCTTAGCTTATATAGATTACCCCTGGTAGAGTGACAACATCCTCTTCACTCCTTAACTCTGACCTAATGGATACTGTTATCTCCAGCTTCTTTCTGAACCAGTGCTGCCATCCTGCCTCTTGTTTCTTTCCTTATCTTTTCTCATCACTTTATATCCAACAGTATTAAGTGCCCAGTACTGCCCTTTTTGAACCATGTTTCAATAAACCAAATGTGCTGAAGGTGAATGCAACTGGAAGTCAGTACTGTTACATGTGTTTAGTGCTGGCAATCAAAGGTGAATTTTTTTGAATAACCTGCAGCTTGTGCTTTGGACTCCTGATTCCCCTTCTTCGTTCCTACAACCCGGGATCAATTATTCTGTAATTGTGCAGCTGTACAGAGTAGTTACGTAGGTGGAGCTAACACCACCTATTGGTATTGGTATTGGTTTATTATTGTCACTTGTACCGAGGTACAGTGAAAAACTTGTCTTGCATACCGATCATACAGGTCAATTCATTACACACTGCAGTTACATTGAGGTAGTACAGAGTGCATTGATGTAGTACAGGTAAAAACAATAACAGTACAGAGCAAAGTGTCACAGCTACAGAGAAAGTGCAATGCAATAAGGTGCAAGGTCACAACAAGGTAGATCGTGAGGTCAGAGTCCATCTCACTGTATAAGGGAACCGTTCAATAGTCTTATCACAGTGGGGTAGAAGCTGTCCTTAAGTCTGGTTGTACGTGCCCTCAGGCTCCTGTACCTTCTACCCAATGGAAGAGGAGAGAAGAGAGAATGACCCGGGTGGGTGGGGTCTTTGATTATGCTGGCTGCTACACCAAGGCAGTGAGAGGTAAAGACAGAGTGCAAGGAGGGGAGGCTGGTGTCCGTGATTCGCTGGCTGTGTCCACAACTCTCTGCAGTTTCTTGCAGTCCTGGGCAGAGCAGTTGCCGTACCAAGCTGTGATACATCCAGATAGGATGCTTTCTATTGTGCATCGATAGAAGTTGGTGAGAGTCAAAGGGGACAAACCGAATTTCTTTAGCCTCCTGTGGAAGTAGAGCCACTGGTGAGCTATCTTGGCCGTGGCATCCACGTGATTTGACCAGGACAGGCTGTTGGTGATGTTCACTCCTAGGATCTTGAAGCTCTCAACCCTCTTGACCTCAGCACTGTTGATGTAGACAGGTGCATGTACACCGCCCCCTTTCCTGAAGTCAATGACCAGCTCTTTCGTTTTGTTGACATTGAGGGAAAGGTTGTTGTCATGTCACCATTCCACTAAGCTCTCTATCTCCTTCTTGTACTCTGACTCATCGCCGTTTGAGATACGGTCTACAATGGCGGTATCATCTGCAAACTTGTAGATGGAGTTAGAGCAGAATCTGGCCAGTCAGGGAGTAGAGAGGAGAGGGCTGAGGACGCAGCCTTGTGGGGCACCACTGTTGAGAATAATTGTGCTGGAGGTATTGCTGCCTATCCTCACTGATTGCGGTCTGTTGGTTAGAAAGTCAAGGATCCGGTTACAGAGGGAGGTGTTGAGTCCTAGGTCTCGGAGTTTGGTGAGAAGTTTGCTTGGGATTATTGTATTGAAGGCAGAGCTGTAGTCAATAAACAGTAGTCGAACGTAGGTGTCTTTACTGTCCAGGTGCTCCAGAGCTGAGTGTAGGGCCAGGGAGATGGCATCTGCTGTGGACCTGTTTCGGCGATAGGCGAATTACAGTAGGTCAAGATTGTCTGGGAGGCTGGAGTTGATGCGTGCCATGACCAGCCTCTCAAAGCACTTCATGATGGTGGATGTCAGAGCCACTGGCTGGTAGTCATTGAAGCACGTTACCTTGCTTTTCTTCGGTACCGGGATGATAGTGGTCTTCTTAAAACATGTGGGAACCTGAAATTGAAGCAGGGAGAGGTTAAATATGTCCGCAAATACTTCTGCCAGTTGATCAGCACAAGATCTGAGCACACAGCCAGGGTCACCATCTGGGCCAGGTGCTTTCCTCGTGTTCACTCTCCGGAAGACTGATCTTACGTCCTCCACTGTGATCACAGGTTCAGCTGCATTGGAGGCTGCCAGGGTAGGTGGTGACAATCTACTTCACCTCTGTTCAAAACGCACATAGAATGCGTTAAGTTCATCAGGAAGGGATGTGCTGCTGTTAACTATGCAGCTCGTCTTCGTCTTGTAGCCTGTTACGGCATGTAAGCCCTGCCATAACTGACGGCTGGTCTGGGACTCGGTATTTTGAGTCGGTATTGCCTCTTGGCATCCCTGATAGCTTTCCAAAGGTCATATCTCGATTTCTTGTACAGGTCAGGATCACCAGATTTGTGTGCAATAGTCCTCGACTTCAGTAGGGAGTGGATCTCCTGGTTCATCCATGGTTTCCTGTTTAGGAACAACCGTATTGTCCTCTTTGGTACACAGTCCTCCACACACTTGCTGATAAAGTCTGTGATGGTGGTGGCATACTCATCAAGGCTGGCAGCTGAGTCTTTGAACAATGGAACCAGTATGTACTGAGCTGTAAAGTAGTGTGTATATTCAAAGAAAGATGCTGTCTGAGAGCCAGAGCTCCATCAGAGAAAGGTCTATCTTACTAAAGAACCAAATTGCCCCAAAAGAAATATTTTCAGCCTCTTACTGCACTGGATTTTGTACAAGTTGACAGGGTAACGTCTACAACATATTGCAATATCTAATCCTCCTGGAGTGTAAAAATTTATCATTTCTTTCTAGAATGGTTGACTGAATTAAATTTATTGTATGTGTGTGAGCCACCTATATACCTAGTGAGAGCTAAGCTTGCAGTTTCATACTGAAGGTTTTATTTTTCCTACAGTGTTAACTGTATGTTCTTATCTCACTTTTTCCACAGCTTCAAACACAGGTTTCATGCGATGGTTAGAGAACTTGCACCCTCCTGTGACGTCACTTTCCTTCAGTCCAATGAAGGCAGCAGTCGAGGGGCAGCATTAATCTCTGCAGTGGCATGCAAGATGGCCAGCTGATTGAACAGTAACTTGATTGACTAGTGACTGAATCCTTTCTGCTATATCTGCAGTATTTTTTGGTTTGAATATAGTGAATTCCTTGTGAATGGAAAGACTGGTAAACATACCTCAGTCAATCTATTTGAAGCTCAGAACTTCATGTCTAGTGAAAAGCTGTAAGTCAAAGGTGGAACTTTTAAACACTTGTTTTAAAACAATCTGTTTTAAAAGTTACTAACCTCTCCCTTTCAGATCTTTTTCACCAGCCTCTGGACAAGGGTTAGTGTTCTTAACAATACCTATCACCCCCACCAGATATCCTAGTCCATAGCAATGTTCTGATGAACTTGAAACGAAGATATAATGCAGGATTGTAGTAGGGATTGAAGGATTCAGTCCAGATGAAGGGTCTCGACCCAAAATGTCGACTGTCCATTTCCCTCCATAGATGATGCCTCACCTGCTGAGTTCCTCCAGCTTTTTGTGTGTGGCTCCGGATTCCAGCATCTGCAGTCTCTTGTGTCTCCAAGGATTACAGTAACATTGATTATCCCTTATATTCTGTTTGCTTTATCTCTAAACTATGGGGCAGTGCCAGAGAAGAAATTTGAGTGTTAATTGAAACCAACTGGAATTCAATTCTTTTAACTCCTTCTGATCTTTCTTTTGGTACTTGTGGGAGTTGCAAGCTTGTGCCAAACAGGTATTCAAGTCTATGTCAGATCTTTATGGAGTGACATCATGACAGAGATTACAGCCCTTCACAATGTAATTACTTAATAATCAACATTATGAATGGAATTATGTACTAAAGTGTTATGTTTTATTTGCATAAGTTACCCGTCAATTTGTAAATATCATAAAAAGCAAACTCTACATTGTTCTATTTAATAAGATGTTTTGAATCATAGAATTGTACAGTTTAGAAAAAGGTTGTTTTGGCCCAGCTTCTCCATGCTGACCATGATGTCCTTCTACACTAATCCCATTTTCCTGCACTAGGCCCGTGTACCTCTGTGCCTTTCCTATCAAAGTACCTGTCCAAATATTTTTTAATCGTATTGTATCTGCCTCCACCACCTCCTCTAGCAGCTGGCTCCAGATAACAACCACCCTTTGTGAGAAAATTTTAATCCTAATCTTCAGATCTGTTTTAAATTTCTCTGGTTTTACCTTAAACCTGTGACCCTAGTTCTAGACTGCGCTCGCCTGGGGAAAACATTATCATCTATCCTATCTATGCCCTTCATAATTTTATAAACTCCTCAGCCTTCTACATTCTTGTGTGAATAACCCCAACCTATCTAATCTCTCTTTATAACTACAGCCCTCCATTACAGGCAACATCCTGGTGAATCTCTTCTGCACTCTCTCTATTGCTACCACACCCTTCCTGTAGTGAAGTGACCAGAACAGCCTAAGTGTGTCTACCCAATGCTTTGTACAGCGGCACCATGACTTCCTTCTTTTCCCAATCAAATCTTCAATATCCTGTGTTAACTAAGGTTGCCTAAACTTACCATCTTTCCTCTTTACCCTTTACCGGGAATGCTGACTCTGAACTCTTACTAGCTCATTTTAAAATGCCTCCCATTTATTGGGTGATGTTTTTATACCCTCTAGCAGCTGCTCTCTGTCTACCTCCACCTCGCACACTATTGAATCCACCCTCTCCCAGTTTAGGGCCCTAGCTCGAGACTAACCTTATCTTTTTCCATGACAATCTTGAAGGTTGTAACAAAAAATTATGTTGACAAATTAATATTTGGAATTTGCATATTTTCCTTGATTTCTAACTTTTACAGAAAAACAATGCTGCAGCAAAGCCAGATAAAGTGTTCAAAATAATTTTAGAATAGAAAGCTATCCTCACATTTTCACAGATGGTGATGATATCTTCAGCAAAGACAACTGCTCCCTATTTCCAAGAAAAATATTTATCTTAGGTACAAATTTAAATTTACAGCAACTTCCATGAATGTTTCTGCAAAGTTTACTATCCCACTGTATCTGAAGACGCTGAGAATGGGAAGTTCTTTGTTCTGAAACAATGATGGACAAGTTTTTTTTTCCACGGGGAGAGCCAGATTTACAATCAAAATCACTTCCCAACTAAACTTATGAGAAACCTCTATTTGTTTAACCCTACACAACCAGTTACTTAGTTCACTGCTCCCTCACCCTACATAACCACATGCCTTAGTTCAAACATAGAACAGTACAGCACAGGATCAGGCCCTTCGGCCCACAATATTGTGCCAAACTAATTAAACTACTAATTAAGTGCCTAACTAAACTCATCCCTTCTGCCTACACAATGTCCATATCCCTTCATTCTCTGCTTATTCATGTGCCCATCTAAGAGCCTCTTAAATGCCTCTATTGTATTTGCCTCCACTACCACCCCTGGCAGCACATTCCAGGCACCCACGACTCTCTGTAATAAAAACTTGCCTCGCACATCTCCATTGAACTTAAACCCTTTCACCTTAACTGCATGACCTCTAGTATTAGGTATTTCAACTCTGGGAAAAAAGATACCAGCTGTCTACTCTTACCTATGCCTCTCATAATCTTATAAACATCCATCAGATCTCCCCTCAGCCTCTGCCGCTCCAGAGAAAACAACCCAAGTTTGTGCAACCTCTCCTTATAGCACATGCTCTTGAAGCCAGGCAACATCCTGGTATCCTAGTTCTCTGCTCCCTCACTGTCTCATCACTGCTCCAGTCACCACTGCCATGTTGGTCCAGCTATGACATCTCTACTGCAGCTCTCCACCTTGCTGGACCTGTGACCACCAGCACTGTCTCTCGGTATTTTACACTGACAGTAATGTGCCCACCAGTACTTTAGTTTTTTAGCAGTACTGTACACCTGGGTCAAGGGTGGGATCTGGACTCAGGCCCAGTACCATCTTCTCTGCCTGGAGAGGCTCAGTCATTGTGATCATTCTGGGTTATAAGGGAATCAAGGAATAGTGCTGGAGAATGTGACTGAGGTAGATCAGCCATGATTTTAATGAACAACAGAGCTGGCTTGAAGGGGTGGATGGCCTTCTCCTACTACTTTTGCTCTTATCCCTGGGTATCTAGGCTCAGGCCTGGGGTCAGGTAGAGCCAGAAGACAAGGCGGACGGTAGGGAAATTTCAGTCCTACCTTGGGTCGTTAGCCCGAGCCTCCACTGGTGTCATGTTGGGCCCCACATGCTCCTCCTTCAAGGCGTTGTGGCTGTCCTTGCAATTCCTGGCGACTCTTGGCAATCTCGCAGTGGGGATATGGGCCCATCCTGTGGGCCACAGTTCTAAAAGGAAGTTAAATTGTGGAGTAAAATCTCAGTGCTCTGAGGGAAGGAATACAAAGAAACAACATTTGTATTAAATTAATTTACTTAAATTTTTTTTTTTTACAGGTTATTGAAGTTTTGATAGGAAGTCAATAATGTTTATCACTCCTAACTTCATCACTAAGCTTGTGATGCACTGACTTAATTTTTTTCAAAAAAAAGATCACCACCTTAATAATTTACATCATGATCAAATCCTGTTTAGTTCTTACATCAATTCTTGCACACCAGTTGTAATTATAGTTCTCAGTCAAAGTGAGAACATTTCTTGCTGTATACTATTAGTACTGTTACACTCTGAGTTGCAGCCAAATATTGTAAATATTGTGCTATTCATGAATGTTTTTGGATATCATGTGATTAATTTCTAGGAGCACTCTATGTATCAACTGTAGCAGGATGGTGAGTAAATTAATAAATACAAATGTTACTTTGTGGCTAAATGAAAGAATAAATGCACAAATAAAATGCCTTGTGTCTGATTTAATTTCTGTCTGCTGTGGCATTATGTATTTCGTGGTTAATCTGATTTGTTTCCAGTTACGCAACCTCCAGGTTAGTCGTATCTCTGGTCAGTTTGGACCTAGAAAGGTATTAGTGTGGAAAGGGAAAATTTCTAGCATCATCAAAGAAAGAAATGATAAAACAAATTCTTTGTCTCGTGTCCAGTTCTCTGGCAGACTAATTGACAGTGAATAATTCCCATTAACTGTCAACTCCATGATCATTTTATCATGAAAATTACAAAGGTAAACTAGGTGGATATTACTCGGTCCTTTATGTCATCAGTTCTTGTCTCTCTAATCAGTGCTCAGTGTTTTACAGCACTAATTAAGGATATTAATCCTATAGGATTGAATTGGTTCTTCCTGATTATTTCACTGTTCCTTTCACAAATCTATGAAAACATGCAATGCTAGTTGTGGTACATCAGCATATCGGGCTAGAGGGATTCAAAAGTATAGCAGTGTAAAGAAATACTTTACAATAAATGTTTTTAAGGACAAATCTTACCACAAATATGCTATTGTGAATTTGACTTTTCAAAGTAACTTTTAAGTTATTTATATAAACAAGAGGGTAGAATTACAGGTTTACAAAACAATGGCACAGTATCTTTAATATAAACCTTAACAAACAACACCTTTATCTTGTGTTTTTATTGTAGCAAAATGTCCCAAGTAGTTCCATGGCAAAATTTGACACTGAGGCATGTAAATAGGTAATACGGTCATGAACAAAAAACTTGATCGTGTTTAGGTAGCAATTCCAGTGCTTAGAGTCTTGACAGTGAATGTTCAGTGGTGGGACAATTAAGAGAAAGAGTGCAACTATCTCAGGAATTGTAGTGCTGAATGATATGGAAAGATTTTAAAATCAAGATGTTGCTTAACAGGGAGCCAGTATGGTCAGCAAACCAAGAAGGGAAGGCTGAATGGGACTTGCTGCAAGAGCAGTAGAGTTTTGGATGACTTCAAATGTATGGATCAATGGAGAATAATCAAATCGAGAACTAACAAAGGCATAGATGGGGGTTTCAGCACTAGATACACCGAGGCAGGACACATCAGATTTCAGCATGTTGAAATAGGTAGTGCTTGTAATTCTGCAAGTATGTGGTCCGAAACTCTTCTCAACGAAATGTGACAACAGGGTTCAGACAGTCTCATTCTCTTCCACACAGATTCCTGGAAGAGAAATGGATTTGGGAGTTAGAGAAAGGAGTCTGTGTTAGGGACTTCTGTAGTCTTCTGTCGTCCCTATATTTGATGAAATAAATTCTGCTAATCTAGTATTGAATGTCAAAGGAGCCAAACTGTTTTGAGACAGTGGAGGAGTTGGTGTTGAGGTGGAGCCAGTTGTCACCAGCCTACTTAGAGAAATAGATGCTGTATTTTTAGATGATGTTGCCCTTTGCCCAGTCTGTAGAGAAGTGGAGAACATTGGGTTGTTTGGAGGAGGAAAGAAGAGAAGCAAATACAAGTGATTCACCCTGGCTACAACTGGATGTGTAAAAGTGGAACCCAATGAGTGTGTTCCCACTCGGCTGTGGTAGAAAGATGGTGTAGTCAAAGGTGTTAAATGCTACAGTCAGTTTAAGGATGATAGAGAGGGATTACTTTTGTCACATTCACATTGGAAGAATGGCATTTGTGATTCTGGTGAATTATTTTGGTATGTGGCAGACCTGGGATCCAGATTGGAGGAATTAAAGATTTAGGATGCAATATTTCACTTGAGGATCCTGGAAAGGAAAAGGAGATGGAAGGACCTGTAGTTTGAAAAGAAGATTTAGCATCTTATCAGAAAAGTAATATATTTAATGAGGCAGCACTGCGCCATCTAAATAATATTCTTAAAACCTGAAGCAGAGCTTGATCTCACAAAACTTGTGAACTAGAAGGAGCTGGATCAAAACTGGAGGCAGTCTGAAGCAGCAACTACATTGTACAATGCTAATTCATCAACATGAAAGATGTCGAATACAGCTCAGATATACCAGTGGTACAGACAACTGGTTTTTCGGTGGTTTAACTTGGATGCCAATGAAATGAGATCCCAGTAAATCAAGTCATCCATGTAAATAGTACACTAAGTTGATAATGTTGACTTAAAGGTTTAATGTTACTCTGGAATGTCCAGCCCTCTTTACACTATCTGAACTGTAGAGGAGGAATTTGTTTTATCACAGTCCTGTGACAGTCAGATACTGGGTTGTGTATTTCCTTGTAAGGTCTCTGTCCATCAGTGTGTGTCCATTTTTAGGAACAAAGAGATAAAGAGTACTATATAGGACAAATATGATCTGGCACAAGCACTTGTATTCAACATCAGCTACGTAAAATGGTAAGTGATAAAATATTTTGTCTGCTCCGTATCTCCTTTAATCCATAGCGTTCTTGCTTTATTGCAAATGGTCAAGCTCAAACATGGTTAAAACATTTGCAAGAGATGCCTTAATACCATGTATTTTTGCTTTCCTTGATAATTTATTCCACTTTTTGCATCAAATACTTACACAACTGTGCAACTCTCAGTCTTTAACAGATTAAATGATCTTCACTGAAGCAAGGTAAAATATTAATCAAAATTTAGAACCCTTGATGAAATCTGTTTGTATTTTTTTACTCTGAAATACTGGATTATTCCATACTTTCTTAAAGAATATCGAAGGTATGAAGGAATCACTATTTATTAGTCTGGGTGGTATGAAAAATTGCAAGGAAAATTAAAAAAGTTGGATGAACAATGGTATTGAATCATGCAAGAAGATTTTAAAATAAAAAGACATATTACTTAGAACATGTTTTTTTAACGACCCTAAGACAGACTACCAGTACCTGCTCTATTGTTCTTTTTATTATACATTTGCAGGATGTGAATGACTAATATTTTTGGTTAGCTCTAATATGTAACAATTTTTACATTGAAAGATTAGAAAATTTGAAGTCAGTACTGCAAATACATTTATAAATACTTAAGAGTAAATAACAGGAAAAGGTAATGGACTTTCTCTCATATTTACATTTTAGTAGACAAAAAGTATCTTTTAAATGGTGAAAGATTGGAAGGCGTTGGTGTTCAGAGGGACCTGGATGCCCTTGTTCACAAATCCCTGAAAATGAAAAGATGGCTTTATTGGAAGAGGAATTGAGTACAAGAGCAGAGCATTTTTCTCCATGTTTATGGAGGCTTGTATCTGGAATATTTGTATATCAGTCTGGTCTCTCTACCTAAGGAAGGATATATTTGCGATAGAGGTAGTGCAGACAAGATTCACTGATTCGTTCCTGGGATGGCATTTGTCATACAAGAAATGATAAAGTAAGTTAGGTCTGTAACTCCCTGAGTTTAGAAGAAGAAAAGGTAATCTCATTAAAATGTACAAAATTCTTACAATGCTTGACGGTAGATGCAATGTTGAAATTTCCCTGGGCTGGGGTGTCTAGAAACAGAGTTAATAGTCTCAAGATAAGGTTGGCCATTAGAGACACAGATGAAAAGAAATTTTAGCCATCTTTGGCATTCACTACACAAGGAGGCTCGGTAGTTCAGTACATTCAAAATAGAAATCAATTGATTGCTAAGGGAATAACATATTGAGTTAGTGCTAGAAAGTGACACTCAAGTAAAAGATCAGACATAACCTCATTGAATGGCAAAGTTAACAAGAGGGGGGCAAATGGTCTTCTCCTGGTTCCTTCTCTTATTACAGTGAATTTTCTTTCATACTGGGCTCATTTGTACATGGAAATGATAAAAATCTCTTTCATTAATCATTATTAATTATGCTTAGCAGCAGTTCCTTCAAGTCTGCAAGAAAATGTGCAGTTACTGTGTCCTGTTAGTGACAGCTTTCCTCTATACATGGAAAACATTCCATTAATATAATTCATGTTATTAAACTTGCTCTGTTATTTAATCGCTTTGTGGTTTAATTATTTATCCATTTGATGGCGTTGCTCCAATCTAAGTTTTATACCACCTGGAACCCTATTTCTGAAACTCTGATCTCCTCAAATCTTGACCTCTTGTACACACCAAATTTTAGTTGCTCCATCATTAGTTAGAACATACAACAGTACAGCACAGTATGAGCCTTTCAGCCCACGATGTTTTGTTGACCAATCTAAACCTTATCCACATTCTATCTATGCCCCTCTCCACTTCACCTGCCATAACCTCTATTTTCCTTTCATCAATGTGCCATGTCTTGTCATGCCTTAAGTTTCCTGGGCTTTAAATCCCTTCCTAGTCTCTCTACCTTTCTCTCTCCTCAAAGAGGCTGCTTGAAACTTATTTGTTAATGAAGTTCCATGGCTCAATGATGAATTTTCTTTGATAACTCTCCTTTGATAATTTTGGCATGTTTTACAATGTCAAGAGTACTGGAAAAATACAAGTTGTTGTTGAAAGCTGGATTATCATACAGTAGAGTGCTATATATTTACCTTAAAAGTTTAAAAATTATTACTTATAAGCATTTTTCACATTAGAGTTCTGAACTTACTTGGTAGTTTTAAGATATTGCAATATATGTCCTACTCTTTCAACTGGCTTTCATGCAATGTTAAGAGCATTTTTCCACTCAGATGAATAGAATGTGAGAAACAGATGGAAAGTACTTTTTTTTTTAGAAACTCCAATGGAGATAAATTTTCCAAAAAAATGCTAGAATATTAAATAGCTGTTTGTCCCAGGGTATTGGTTGAAATTGGACTTGAGAGCATCATCAATCTCCAGTGCTGCTAAAGCTGTGTGTAATCTTATTAAATAGAGAACCAGCTGCAATTTACAGAAAAGACAAGAACAAGCTGGCACTGAGTTGTATGACAGTGAGTTGCAGATATTGACAATGTTGTACAGCAGTTTGTTGACAACAAAACTAAATTGGAATTGATATGATAGATTTTAATGTAGTTCTTATGCAACATACAATGGAAAAAAAAGCAGATTTATACACAATGAAGAGGAATCTATCAGCTAAAGAAATTAGATTATCAATCTTTTATTGAAAGTAATCAATAAATGTGAATTGGGTAACAACAAAGTTCATCAAACACAAAATATATTGTGAAAGATTTTGAATAAAGGTTGAAAAACATTTATTCTCTCATCATGTCACAGCTGAGGACATTATATATATTAGAATAAGAACATGATGGTTCTAGAACTGCTATGGAAGTGTTGGGTGTGGGAATGCTGGCGATGTTGTCTACAGAAGATAGCAGACCAAAGTCTTATAGAATGGTGGAGAAAGGTGGACTCTGTGATCCTGCAGACTGTGTTTTAGAACTTGGATGAGCCAGGTGGCAGTTTCTTGTTCCAAGTTTTCTTTAAAATGAATCAATGATAGATTAACAAGATGGAACTGATTTTAATCTTTTATCAACAATCTTATTTTTAAAAATAATTTATTCCTTTTTTTCTTTACATAAAGCAGTGAGATTCACAATAATTTATATTATTTTTGACTTACAAAGTGAGTGCTGCGATGAAGGTGTAACAGAAGTTATGGTTTGATATTCTGTCCCATTGCCCTGCCTCTTTCTATTGGTAGGCAAGCAGGAAAGCAGCTAGGAAAGGTTCAACCAAACATACCCAACGGAATTCATCCAACGTCTTCTCCATGTTTGAACAATCTCAAATTCAGGAGTTTAAAGAGGTGAGAAGTCCACATACTGAATCAGATCTTACAGTTCCCCTTACCCAATTTCCTTCTCCCTTTTTGATTGTTCTTGTGCCTCCTTGATATCTGTTTTGATACCTATCTGCATATTTTCTTTAATTTTCACTCATACGATCAGAAAATGGTAAGCATGCACAGTAAACTGCTTGGAATAATTTTGGCTTTAGACAACAGTACAAAACACATAATATTGATCTAACCATCTCTTAGTACTTGTCTTCATTGAAATAAAATCAGGAGAGTTATTTAATGGGTATCTAGAAATGTGGCTTTCTTCAGAACAGAGACTGAGATAGGATTTAATTATGATGTCTACAAGAGGCCCAGGTGAAGTGAATAGGAAGGAGGAAGTAGATTTAAAACAAATGCCAGCAGAATTTTTGTTTGTGCATTCATGTGATCTGGTCAACGCTGGCCAGACTTGCATTTACTGTCAATCCCCAATTGCCCTAAAGGGGATAATGGTACGCTGCTGTTTTGAACCGGTAGAGTCATGGAGTCATATAGCATAAGAACAGGCCCTTTAGCCCTACTGGTCCATGCCAACCAAGATGCTCATCTAAGCTAGTCCCATTTGCCCACATTTGGCCCATACTCCTCTAAACCTTTCCTATCCATGTACCTGTCCGAGTGTCTTTTAAATGTTCTTAACGTACCTGCCTCAACCATGAGCAGCTTGTTCCATATACGGAACATCCTGAGCGTGAAAAAGTTGCCCCTCAATTTCCCATTAATTCCCACCCCTCTCACTTTAAACCTGTGCCCTCTAAGTTCTTGATTCCCCAAACCTGGGAAAAAGACTGTCTGCATTCACACATAAAGCCCTAGCCTGCTCAACCTCTCTCTAATTCAGACCTTCAAGTTCTGGCAAAATCCTCATAAATCTTTTCTGCACTCTTTCTAGCTTAATGGCATCTTTTCTATAGCAGGGTGCCCAAAACTGAACACAATATTCCAAATGCACCAACGTTTTGTACAACAGCAACATAACATCTCAACTTCTATACTCAATGCCCTGACTGATGAAGGCCAGCATGCCAAAAGCTTCTTCACCACTGTACCTATCTCTGACACCACTTTTAGGGAACTATGTACTTGTACTCCTAGGTCCTTCTGTTCTACAACACTCCCCAGGGCCCTACCTTTTACTGTGAAAGTCCTACCCTGATTTGTCTTCCCAAAATGCAACACCTCGCACTTATCCCAATTAAACTCCATTTGCCTTCTGGTGTTTTTAGGTAGGTAGCTTCAGGATTTAGACCCAGCAATGATGAAGCAGTGATGATATGTTTCCAAGTCAGAATGATGCACAGTTAGCAGGGTTCCCATGTAATTGCTGCCTTTGTCTTTCTTGGTAGTAGAGGTTGGGAACCCTTTATTTAAATATGTTAATGACAATCTGAATACCTTAGATTTTACCCCTCTTCCACTTCCCCTTGTGGATGGCTTGGTTTCCTGAGGGGTTAGCTGCTAGTTGGAATAAGAAACTGTGTACTGCTTGTGGGTCAGGAAGGGCAGGTGGGCTTTTCTCTCATCTGCAAGGCCATTAACCATCCACTGTTGAAATAACAATGATCCATTTTCCTAACAATGTCCTCTGTGGGACAAAGAGTGCTTTCATCTTCTCCCTCATATTCTCCCCATCAATTCAATGGATCACAGCTTTGTGATCTTTTTGCACACCCCTCCAACTCATCCACAAGTGATCATTCCTCGTCCCCAATTTATCAGGCCTCTCCTATCAAATACCTTAGCCCAGCCTCTGCCTCCCATTCTCCCTTCTTCTCTCGCTGCCTCTGGTCTGCTCCCTGACAGACAAACACCCTCCCAATATGGCTGGCTGCACCCATGAAATGCATTCAGTAAATGAAAATCATATTCCCATTCTTCCTGGTAACCTGGTTCCCTGTTCCTTTCCCATGCTGGGACCATTCTTTCAGTAAGCATTGGGTAATATGGAACAGTTTCTCTAAGGAGAATTGGTTTCAGAGGCTGTATTAAGAAATATTCACCATGAGTGACCAGTAACATCAAACTTCACAGACAATACCAATGAAGTCATTGATTACATCTCTTTCATAAATTAACAGGCATTTGGCTGCATTGATCAGAACCGTGATGGGATCATTAGTAAACAGGATCTGAAAGAGACCTTCATGCAGTTGGGTAAGTGAGTACATCAGTGATTTCTCCACTGACTGGCTATCCAGTAGTTTCAGAATCACAGCATTTACATGTCAGATTTCTCCTGGAAATGGAAAGATTGGTTTTAGATTGTACCATGTAACTGACACTGTTATTTGCTCTCTACAAAGCAGTTTCATAAAGGAGAAACATTCATTTAAAAATATTTAAATATGCAAATGATATAATATTAACATGAATGGATATATTTGTAGGTAAGGTAAATATAACGGATGAAGAACTGGATAATATGTTGAAGGAGGGAAAAGGGCCAATGAACTTCACAGTGTTTCTCAGTCTCTTTGGAGAAAAACTGAATGGTAAGGCAACATTTGACCATCCATCAGCATCATTTACACCCATAATAGATCATAATTATAAGAGCCACCTTGTCATAATACTTGGAAGGATTTCTTACTGCTTGTTTTGTTACTGCTTGCATAGCCTTGTTAGTGATGGAGGCCTTGCTGTCCTCAGTTGATAGCACTCTTGCCTCTGAGTCAGAAAGCTGCCAATTAAGTCCCATACAAGAGGCTTAAGTGCAAACCCTGGGTAGGCTCTCCTATGCAATACTGAATGAGTGAGGCAAAGATCTTCAGATCTCAAGTGAATGCAAAGGACCCTATATTGTTATTGTGAAGAACAGCAGGCAAGTTCTAACCTGTACCGTGACCGATATTTGTCTCTTAAGCAACATCACCAAAATAGACTGTGGGTACCATCACAGTCTATTCATGGGAGCCTATTGTGTGTAAATTGACTGCTATATTTGCCAGATTACAGCAGTGTGACTGCACTTCAAAAATATTTTAATTGGCTGCAAGTGCATGGAATGTCCAAAGAGCCATAAATAGAAGTCTATTTTTTTGGCAAGCAGTGTCTTACAGTGACTCCATCTGTTCTAACCCAAGCACTGTGCTTACAAGTGCAATCAATTAAATGCTCACTTTATTCCTACAGGCACTGACCCAGAAGAAACCATTTTGAATGCTTTCAAACTATTCGACCCTCAAGGTACAGGGAATGTCAACAAGGACGAGTGAGTACTAGTCATCAAGACCATGAGCTAAAATAAAAGTCACCCAAAAGCTTTGCCTGAGGAACTGACTTCAGTGTTTTAACTTTTTCCTGTGGCACTTGAGAACTGACAATCAGAATTTTTTTTACACAGGATATTTATCCCTAAATTTGTCACTGCAGTTGCTTATTTTTTGTTGGCTATGTTCCTAGCGATATTTTTGAAGGCTTTCTCTCAGCTTTCCTCTCAGATTCATGCAGAAGCATTATCCTAGTTGGGTCTCCAGCCCTCCAAGAATAATTGACAGTCTGTCACATCTGAGAGAAGCTACAATCAGGGGATGGTGGTACAGAGATGGGTACTTGCAAATTGGGGGAATGGGGACTTAGCAAACAGAGGGAATATGAGTTTAGGAAAACTGGGAAATAAGGGATCAGGGGCTTGGAAAAATGAGGAACTTATTTGGTTAAAAAGTGAAATATTTACCAGTGGTTGGCAAATGGGAAACTAAGGATCCAATGCAAAGGATTCTCACTAGAACTAAATTTGTATAAGGCAGCACAAGGTCTTCAAGCCACATTATTGAAGTACAGACTAATAGCTGGAACTTTGATTAGGGAAATTGCAATTGCATCATTTTTTTAGGCTTAATGGTATGGAATTTTGGGCACATTTTGCAGTATTTGCACACAATTCCTGGTGAAATCTCGCTCAATGGGAAATCATACAAGGTACCTGTGGAGTAATTCACCCTAAAGCCAATGTCATTTCCCTGTTCTGTTCTGTGCACATAGTAATATTATCAATGTGCACAGTGCATTTCATTTGCTTAAGGGCAAATATTGGATCGAAGAGTTAAGATTTCTGATGTATTATTAGCTCATAGTACAGAAAAAGAGTACATAGAGTCATAGAGCCATAGAGTTATACAGCACGGAAACAGGCCCTTCAGCCCAACTCATTGCCTCTCAGTCCCCTTTTAAATCTTTCACCTTATATCTATGCCCTTTAATTTTTAGTTCCCTTTCCCTGGGAAAAAGGCTCCCTGTGTTCACCCTAACTATGCCTCTCATGATTTTATACACCACTGTAAGGTCACCTCTCAGTCTCCTATGCTCCAAGGAATGAAGTCCTAGCCTGACTAACCTCTCCCTATAATTCAGGCCCTTGAGTCCTGGCAGCATCCTCATAAATCTTCTCTGCACTCTTTCCAGTTTAATGATGTCTTTCCTATAACAGGGTGACCAAAACTGTACACAGTTCTACCAAATGCAGTCTCACCAATATCTTGTACAACTGCAACATAACATCCCAATTCCTATACTCAGTGCCCTGACTGATGAAGACCAGTGTGCCAAACACCTTCTTCACCACCATGTTTACCTGTGACGCCGCTTTCAGCGAACTATGTACTTCTACTCCTAGGTCCCTCAGTTCCATAACGCTCCCCAGGGCCCTGCCTTTCACTGTATAAATCCTATCTTGGTTTGACTTCCCAAAATGGAACACTTCACACTTATCCGAGTTGAAAGCCATTTGCCATTCCTCAGCCCACATAACTAGCTGATCAAGATCCCCCTGTAATTTTTGATAACCTTTTCACTGTCTATAATATCACCTATTTTCTTATCTTTCACAAACTTACTAACTATGCCTCGTACATTCTCATCCAAATCATTTACATAAATAATGAACAACAAAGGTCCCAGCACTGACCCCCAAGGCACACCACTAGTCACAGGCCTCCAGTCCAAGAAACAACCTTCAACCATCACTTTCTGCTTCCTATTGTCGAGCCGATTATGAATCCAATTAGCCATCACTTCCTGTATTCCATGTGATCTAACTTCCCTGACTAGCCTGCCATATGGGACCTTGTCAAAGGCCTTGCTGAAGTCCATAAAGACAACGTCCACTGCCCCACCCTCATCTAGCCTCTTGGTTTTACCTCTTTGAAAAACTCTAATAGATTCGTCAGACACAATTTCCCACACCGTGCTCACTATTCCTAATTAGACCTTGTCTATCCAAACGTTGATAGATCCTGTCCCTCAGAATTCCCTCCAGTAACTTACCCACCACTGATGTCACACTCACCAGCCTGTATTTCCTCAGCTTGTCTTTGCTGATCTTCCTAAGCAATGGTAAAACATTAGCCATCCTTCAGTAGCCACCTTCCAGAATTTCACCTGTGGCTAAAGATGAACCAAGTATCTCTGCAAGGGCTTCTGCAATTTCTTCCCTAGCTTCCCACAAGGTCCGAGGATGCACTCGATCAGGCCCTGGGGATTTATCCACCTTAATGCGCTTTAAGGCTGCCAATACCTCCTCCGTGGTAATTCGTATGTGGTCCAAGCCATTTCCCTCATTTCTTTAGCATCATTTTCTCCACAGTCAAAAATGATGAGAAATATTCATTAAAAATCTCACCCATCTCCTGTGACTCCACACATAGACAGTGCTACGTACCAGCAACAAAAGAAACACACTGAGTCATGTATAAGTGTTAGAAACTATTTTATTAATAACTACTTATGATAATAAGAAAAATAAAAGTAAAAATGTTAGAATGTTAGAAGTAAAAATGTTCGATCTTAAACATTAACCCCAAAAACTAAACTCGAAGTGTGTGTGTGGCAAATTCCCAAACTCCAAGTCCAAGAATAGTTCTCAAAGTTCAGTCCAGCAAGCCGTAAGGTGAAACGTGAGCAAAGGCTTTTGAAAAACCACTGTTGACTGAAGAGAAAATGCAGAGAGAAAATAGAGACATTACGAAATCCAAATGTTCCACAACAAAACTCATACAACAGCTCAGTGTCTACTCAGCAGTGACTACTCCACTGCTTTGTTCCGAAGTATCTGCCACACCAAAAAGCATTCGAGACGTGGCTGTCCACACAAATACCTGTTTCCCACTACAGGTTAACGACAAAGTGGACTCCACTAGGTTATTCCAAAAATCCATACGTGGATTGTAGTGACAGACACAGTTATTGTGTTTCATCCATCAATACAGAGACCAGCAGGCAGTGTCTCTCTTTCTCCTCTCTCTCCTTTCTGACTCTGACAAAACCAAAACGTCAGCATGTTGTTATCTCCTGTTGTTGTCGTAATAATGCCACACACACACACACACACACACACACACACACTACTGAACTATGTCTTAAAGGGACATTCACCAAATAGTAACCTAATCCGTAACACCAGCCATGCTGATCTTTAAGAGGACCTATTCTCTCCCTAGCCATCCTTTTATTCTTAATATGCCTGTAGAATCTCTTGGGATTTTCCTTTACCCTGCCTGTCAGATCAATCTCATACTCTCTCTTTGCCGTCCTAATTTCCCTTAAGTGTACTCCTACTCTTCTTATAGTCATCAAGGGTTTTGCTTGTTCTCGATTGCCTAAACCCAATGTATGCCTCCTTCTTTTTCCTGGCCAGAGCCTCAATATCTCTTGTAAACCAGGGTTCCCTAAACCTGCCAGCCATGCCCTTCACCCAAGCAGGAGCATGCTGCCTCTGGACTCTTGATATCACACTTTTAAAAGCCTCTTACTTGGCAATCATTCCTTTAACAGCAATCCGTCTCACCTAATTGACCTCTGCAAGATCCAATCTAATGTCTCCAAACAATTGTCCTTGCCCCAGTTTAGGACCTTAACCTGTGGACCCATCCTGTCTTCCTCCATAACTATTTTAAAACCAATAGAACCAAAGTGCTCCCTGACTAACACTTCAGTTACTTGGAGACACAAGAGACTGCAGATGCTGGAATCTGAAGCAGCAAACGATCTGCTCGAAGAACTCAGCGGTTCAAACAGCATCTGTGGGAGTAAAGGAAATGTTGACATTTTGGGTCGAAACCTGCATCAGGACCTGTCAGATGCTGCTTGACCTGCTGAGTTCTTCCTGCAGGTTGTTTGTTACTTCAGTCACTTGCCCAACCTCATTCCCTTAAAGGAGGTCCAGTATTGCACCCTGTCTAGTAGGGCCCTCTATATATTGATTAAGGAAACTTTCTTGGACACATTTAACAAATTCCACTCTGTCCAAGTCCTTTGCACTATGGGTGGCCCAGTCAATATTAGGGAAGTTAAAATCTCCCACTAATTCTACTCTATTATTCTTAAAACTATCTGAAATCTCTCTACATATCTGCTCCTCTAATTCCACTGACTGTTGGGGGGGGCCTATAATAGTCTCTTCAAAGTGATCATCCCCTTCTTGTTTCTAAGACAAGACCTTTTCCCAAGACATCTCACTGAAAAGAATGCAAAACAATGTGAAATTAAAGGATGTCCTAAGACATAGTTTTATATTTGATGAAACAGTGACAATTTCAACTGAATTTTATTTTAATTAAAATATTATCTACTTGTGGCGTGGGGTGATATCATGGCCCAGGTCACCCCTGGTTTTTTCATCCCCTCCAGGCTCATCCTCAGCCCTATTGCAGCTCCTGGCTCATCCCCAGATCAACCGCAAACCCCATCTCATTGCACCACTGTCCCCCAACCCACCATCACTATTTGATCACTGCACCCAGCGAATTCCCTGGTCCACCTGACTGATCATGACACTTGGCTCAGCTGAGGATTTCCCCCTCCCCTCACCGAGCTGCTCATGGGGCAACATGCAATGCAATTGCTACTGCAATCCTAGCAAGAAGCAGCCTGTATAAAATGTATTTTAGAGGTGTCTATTTTAACCTTAAACCAAGGATCTTTTAACTTTGTCATTTTTTTGGTGAATTCAGGTTTGGCTTTGGAGCTAATCTTTAGCATGCATTTAGCACACTATGTTTGCGCAATCTAATTTTGCGCACAAGACTTCTGAAAAGCAATGGGCTAAATATTTTATCATATGATCAGGCAACGTCCTATCATAAGTTATAGAGTCATGCAGCACAGAAACAGGCCCTTCGCTTGAACTGGTCCATGACGACCAAGATGCCCATCCAAGCTGGTCCCATAGCATCAGTACCTTGCATAGGACTCCATTTGGGCTTAGCAGGAGCCCCCACCATTGACCTGGAAGCGGAAGCTCCAGACCTAGGGAGATTCTGCTCTGTCCATCCAGCAGAGGTTGGCCGTGGAAAAGAATGGTGTTAAAATCAATAGTTCAAACTTTTGCATGATATGTTAAACTGATGCCTGCCTGCATTTTCAGCAAATTCCCTTGTAATAATTTTTTTAAAAAGAACAAGGGAATTCTGGTATCCTGATCAACAACAGTTACATCAACTCAATTACCTAAAACATCATTGATTGATCTTGTTGGTTATTTGTGAATTATTGCAGTGCACAAGATGTCTTGCACAGTGAAAATTGCCACAACCAGCAATTACTATTTGCTTCATTGGCTTCACATCTGAGATCATGAAATGCACTCTTGAAATAAAAATTGTTTAATCACTGATAAAGAACAAGGATAAGCTGACCAGATCTATTTCAGTTGATCTAATTATGGGGTTTACCGAAAATAAGTTCAAACTGTCAAGTTAACTCCATTAACGATCCAATCTGGCAAGGACATTAAAACTGCACTAAAACCATTTGTATCTTTTTGTTTGCTTTCACAGATTTAAGAGACTGCTGATGACACAAGCCGATAAGTTCAGTGAAGAAGAGGTGGGGTTTCACCACTGAATTATACATCAAGGTTGAATGCTGGGAGTTTCAGACAAGCTTTGTCAGTTACAGTTTGGTTGAGTTAGAATGAAGCCATGGGAGAAATAAACCCTTCAGGGAATAGGGTTGTGTCCCATGAATATTAACATTACAGGGTGTAGGTACCAATGGAGTTGTGTATAAGCTGAAGGACCTTTTAATCAGTGAAACTCATTTCAGGATATGTGGATGGAGATTTACAAACTCTTTGCTTGGGTGACTGGCCCTTCACTGTGTGGTGTGATGGTTGACTTTTCACCTAGTGGACAATGTTTAGGGATAATGTATAATCTCCATCCAGTGAGGAAAATTCTTTAGTGGATGGGTCTCTCAGTGAAAACTGATATTTCAATCTGTGATTCCCTAGGCAGCACCAACACTAACCACTGAAAACCATTTCTTCAATGGGTAATTCTCTAACAAGTTGAAATTGATCTTTCAGTAGACAGTTCTTTAAAAAGTAGGTGCTGACATTGGGGATATTGGTGATCTTGAAATGTTGGGAACTGTGAGATTATTAACATAAAAAGAGATAATGAGATATATTGGAAAGCATGAGGCTTCTGAATCCTGAATTTTTGTTTTATTCTTTCTATATCATTAGAAGCTGAAAAAGAAAGTTTCAGTCCTTAAAGCTTGTCATTTGAGTGTGTCCCTCCCTCTGACCGTTTCTTCTCACTATAATATCTTGTTGTTCCTGCCCCTTTCTCCCACAGGTTCAGCAGATGTTTGCTGTGTCTCCTATCGATGTTGCAGGAAACATTGATTACAAGTCACTCTGTTACATCATCACACATGGAGATGAGAAGGAAGAAGCATAAATCGAAAATAATTTGTGTCTTGCAGGGGACCTGCTGCCATCAATGAAAACATTTAAATATAAAAATATAAGAAATAAAAGCAGTAGTTGACCATTTGGTCCTTTGAGTTGGTTCAACATTCAATAAGATTCTTGTTTTTCTACACCTTTCTGCATTATCCCATTTCTGTTATTATCTAAAAATCAATCTCTATGGCTTATACTCAATGAATGAGCACCCACAAAGGCACAGAATTCCACAGATTCACAACTTTTGAAGAACTTTCTCCTCACTTTGGTCGTAAGTGGCCAACTATTATTCTGAGATTCTGATCACCTTGTTTTAGACACATCAATCAGGGGAAACAGCATCCCAGATGCTGAGAATTTTATGACCTCTTGTTTTTATTACCACAGAATGTAGGCTGAGTCAACTTAATTTTTTCTCATAGTACAATTCTTTTATTCTAGAAAGCAGTCTAGCAAACCTTTGCGGCACTCCTTCTAAAGCAACTAATGTGACCAAACCTCCAATCGGTGCTCCAGATGTGCTCTTACTATGGGCCTGTATAATTATTTTATAAAGGTCTTTCTGTGTATCACGTACAAGGTCCCAAATACATTCTATCAAAAACATTTTCCAATCTGAAACCTTAAAAAAAATTCTTCTTTTCTATTTTCTTAATAGATTACATTCTCCCATATTATTTCATCTGTCATTTAAACTTCTGCAACCTCTTTGCAACTCCCTCATACTTGGCCACCTAACGTTATGTCATTAACAAAGTTAGATATGACGTAGCAATTGCTTCAGGTGGAAGAACCTTTGTCAGATGAAGGATCTTTGTACTGAAGCATTAATTCTGTTCCTCTTTCCACAGATGCTGACATCTGTGTCCTAATACAACAGGCCATGCAATCTCAGAGATGCCTGCTAAGTGTACACAGCATTTCAGATTTTCAGCATCTGCAGTTTTTTCTTGAATTTCATTAGATTCAGTTGCCTTATCTAAATCATTCATTATAAACAGTAGAGCTTTGCAGTAATATACTAGTTATAGCCTTCCAATTTAAGATAATAACTCCAAAGATGGTGACAATAATTCAGCTCTAAATTCTGTGTCTCAATGCAATTTATCCTCCGATGTCCAGCTAAGCACAGTTCCTTGCAACAGAATACCAGGCTGTTCACTGGACTATAAACAACACTAACCAAGTATTTTTCTTGGCACTTTGTCACTTTTCCATTTATCCTAAAGGTGATGATTGCTATTGATTTACATCTTTATAGAACTAGTTTCTCTCTGGTACTTTGCCTAAGTATCCATGATTCCTGAGTCAACCTAGAATGTGAGTGTGAACCAGATTTTCAGTTGCTGGGGGATGAATCTGGCCATTTACACTTGATGGTGATAAAGAGCAGCAACCTGGCTTATTTTCCTATTCATAACTCCATCCCACTACTATTCCTCAGCCCTATTGATGCTGGGGTCTTCCTGTTCCATATGGCACAATAAGCTTACTGAATAAACACTCTGCATCACTGGCCAAGCAGTAATAATTTACACTCAGTAGTTGTTTGAATTACTAATGGGAAAAATGGAAAACACTTTAAGGTCATTTAATAAAAACAATGATGTCACTGTAACTCCACTAGAAATTCAGGAATAAATCAATTCGTCGCAACATTATCTGTCTGATTGTCATTGTAGGTGCAATGTTTTGGCTTGTGTTGGTTGCCTGTGTCCCCCTGTAATCACAATATCAGTGTACTGCTCAATGACACACTCATTACCTAGAAGTATAGCAGAGAAACACACTGTTTGGCATAACTGGTGTTTAGACTGCATTCAAGTAGACATCTTCTGAGGCAGTCACTCGGATCGAGTATGATCAATTTTGTTCGGTCTGAGACAACTAATGAGACCAACGTCGCAAGTGCAGACTCTTCCACAGACGGGGCAAGAGATGCCTTACAGGATTGCAGGTAAGTAGTTGTTAGGTGGTGCACACCTTTCACTGGTAATGCTGGGCTTCTTTGTGTTCTTCATGCAGGGATTTGAGGTTCTCACTACTATCCTGAATGCTCCTCCTTCACTTTGAGTAAGCGTGGGCCAGGGATTCCCAAGAGTCTGTGAGATGCTGCATTTTTTCAAAGAGCTTTGAGCACATCTTTTCCCAAGGACATCTCTTCCTGTGACAGAGTGATTTTTGTTTAGATAGATTTTTGTTGGGCATGCAAATGACAGGACCCGGCCAACAGAGCCAACTCAGTGTAATGAGAACCCCAGTTCTGGGGATGTTGATGTGGAAGAGGGCAGTGGATCACTGATCCTTCCAGTGGATTTGACGCATTTTGTGAAGACAGCCTTGGTGTTGTCCTTCTCATATTTTCAGGTGCCTTTTCTGGGTAGTCCATGTCTCAGAAGCATGAAGGATGGCAGTGATCACTGTTGCCCAGTTGACTATAGGTTTCGCTGCCTGGTTGACAGTGAATGACTTTATCTCAACTAAAAAAACAATCAGGATCGGGAACAGACTGTATCCCTGAGGTTTTAAAAGTCAGTGGTGAAGAGCTTCAGTTAAATATCTACAGTCACACTGTCCACATCTGAGAAGAGGACACACTATGCGATGTCAGAGATGCTGTAATTATGACCATCTTAGAGAAAGAAGAAAAATTTGACTATGGTAACAACAGAAGGGTCTTCTTGCCACAAGGATAGTTATCATTAGGGTGGACCTCAACCAGCTCCTTCCAGGTTCTGAAAGCTACTCTCTGAATTGTGGTGTGGATTCTGACCACCTAGAGGCACTATGAAAAAAACAATTGAGAGCAAGAGAAATGCAGCCAGAAACAATGATTACTCTCCACAAGTTTATCTGCCCACAGAAATTTGTCTCCATCTTACACTTCATGATGGCATGCAAGCCATGATCCTAACCAATGGGTCTACAACAGAGCCAACCTCAAGTGAAAACTGGTGAAATATAAGGCTGTGTCACTGCCCGGACAATTTTTTCTACCTTTCTCACCCTGATGCTGCATCTCACCTCCAACAACCCCCCCCCCCCCCCCCCCCCCCATATAAGTGCAGTTAATCTTCAGAACTGGTTGAAACTATTCAACTTATGGCAACTACACTCAGGAATCACAGTATTCAGCTTTATGCAGGCAAAGCTTGTGCTTGGATGTTGAGCTGCAAGCCAACATCAACTCGTTCACTGAAGCATATGAGAGAATTGCATAAACACTCAAAATCCACCCCCTCCTGAGACAATAAAGGTTCACAACAAGACCCTTGAAATATGAAAATATGGACCACTTCTCATATCTTGGGAGTTACGTCTTAGCAAAAGCAGACAGTGATGAAATTCACCTTTGCCTTCAATGCACCAGCCTTTGGTCGATTGAGGGAAGGGGTGTTTGAAGATCAAGTTCTCAAACCAGGCAAGACCAAGCAATGGTCCAGGTCCCACATTCCCACCATATTCTAATTTCTCTTTATCGCTGTCTCCTACACAGCTTGCCTACCCTATCATTCACACAGTCTCTCAACAATCACCAAGTCTTGCATTCTGCAATTATCCAATTGCTACATAAAAAAGTTCTTCTGTTCTGCCCAACCCCTAATATATTTAATAGTATATTCATCAGCTTACTCCAAACCCCTCAATCTGTTTCTATTCTGTGGCATAATTTTAAACACCTCCACCAAATTAGCCTCTAATCCTCTGTTTTTAAACTTTTTTCTTCATCTTTGTTCATACCAGGCAGCATCCTACCAAATTTGCACATTGCTTTCTTTATTGCCTCTATTTTGTTTCCTAAAACTGTACTGCATTCTCTATCAGCTGTGGTCTAATAGAGTTTCAGTGCTACATTTTAACATTATGTTGGAGAGCCTTTCCCACTAAACTTAATATTCCATTAGTGTCTTTTATATAGGCATTCAGTTGTACAGCACAGAAATGGGCCCTTCTGCCCATGCTGACCTTTTTTGCCCATATACTCTAATCCCATTTGCCTGCATTGTCTGTATCCTTCTGTGCTTTGTCTATTCAAGTGCCTGTTTAAATGTCACTTAAATGCAATGATGGTATCCGATTCCACCACCTCTTCTAGCAGCAAGTTGCAGATGTCAACCACTCTCTGTGTAAAAAAACTTTCCTCTCAAATCCCTCTAAAACTCCATGCTCTCACCTTAAACCTCTAGTTTTTTGATACCCCTACAAGGTAAAAAGATTCTGACAATCTACCCTATCTATGTCTCTTAGAATATTATACTCTTCTATCAGGTAACCTCTCAGCCTCCTTCATCTCAGGGAAAGCAAGCCCAGCCTGTCTAATTTCTCCCCATAACTAAAGCCCTCCAATCCAGGCAACATCCTTGGTGAATCTCCTCTGCACTCTTTCCAGTGCAAGCACATCCTTCCTATACTGGCAACCAGAACTGCACACAGTTCTCCAAATGCAGTCTAACTAGTGTTTTGTAAATTTGCAACAGAATGTCCCAACTTTTACATTCAATGCCCCATCTTATGAAGGCAAGCATGCCATACACCTTCTTCACCACTCTACCTGTATTACCACTTTCAGGGAACTATGGACTTAAACCCCAATGTCTCTCTGTTCATCAACATTGCTTTGCACCCTAGAATTTACTGTACATGTCCTATGCCTATTTGATTTCCTACAATGAATCACTTTGCACTTGTTGGGATTAAATTCCATTTGCCAACAGTCTGCCCAATTTTCCACTTGATCTATATCCTGCTGTAACCTTTCACAAACTTCCTTGATAAACTTTAAAACATTAATCCCCTTTAAATGCTGCTCTTCAACATCTTGTAAATCTAAACTTGAATCCCTCCACATCACCCAGTCCTTCCCATTCAATGTTTAATCTCCACATTGTGTTTGATCAAATTGTATCAGATCTTGTGTGCTGTGGAAGAAGCAGATCGTTGAATTTTTTTCCCATTTTGTGATTTTTTTGCCAAGTTATAAAATGAACACTGGTACTTTTATTTTCCCTTTTACAAGTACCTATGAATAATATACATTAAAAATTGATATCATTCATGATAGATTAATCGAATAAGTTTTGTAGGAAGCTGGGATTTTGTATGGCTCTGGAGGTAGATTGCAGATACTGACGTGTGCTGGTTGCTATTTTCAATTGCCGATGGGTTTTGGTTGTATTATGTGGGTTCCATTGAAAATAAACTCAACATGGAAGATTACTATCCAGATCTGGTTAGGAAGGTTCATCATTGATTGCCAATTAGGAGCTTGAGAGTTCACCAGACCTTTTAACCCAGTCCTACTCCTAACCAAATCTGGTTGCTAATCTACCTGATTGAGATATACTTCATGCTTAACATCATTAACAAAATAGTAGAGATTATAGCTTCTGTTTAACATATCTAGAAACTTGTCTATAGCAGAGAACGGCTCCATTTTCCATCACTAGCGAATCTGGCAGTGTTCAAAAGAGATTATATTAATGCAGTGCATTCACAGCTATAATCACGTAAGAATGGGACCCAGCAGGCAGTGGTGAACTGGGGAAATTGATAGCAAGGGGAAAGGAAATAAACAGCGTAACCATAGGGGAAAAGATTACAATAATGAAGATGAGAGGAAAGATGCAGAAGCCATTATTGTTTTTTTTGTGGGGGAGGTATCAGGGTGAGAGATGGAGATGAATGGCAGCAGAGTACATAGATCATAGAACAGTACAGCACAGGAAAAGCCCTTCAGCCCACAATGTCTGTGCCAACCACTGATGCCAATTTAAACTGCACACCTGCCTATACATGGTCTACATTCCTCCATTTCCTGCCTGTTCACATGCCTGTCTAAATGCATCTTAAATGTTGCTATCATATCTGCTTCCACCACCTCCCCTGGCAGTGTTTTACCACTTTCTGCGTAAAAAAACTTGCTTTGTAAATCTCATTTAAACTTTCTCCCTCACACCTTAAAGTTTTGTCCTCTGGCATTTTACATTCCTATCCTGGGTAAAAGACTCTGATTATCTACCCTACATATGCCTCTTAACTTTTACATACTATATTATTTTACTTCAATAAGGTCACTCCTCAGCCTCTGAACCTTCAGAGAAAATAATCCAGGTTTGTCCGATCTCTCCTTATTGCTCATACTCTCTAATCCAGGCAGTATCCTGATGAACCTCTTCTTCATCCTCTCACATCCTTCCTGTAATGCAGTGACCAGAACTGCACACAATACTCCAAATGTAGCCTAAACAAGTTTTATACGGCTGCAACATGACTTCCCTACTTTTACTCTCAATGCCCCGCTGATGAAGCCAAGTATGCCGTATGCCTTCTTTACTAGGGTTGCCACTTTCAGGAAAGTATGTTCTTGCAGCCCAAGATCCCTCTGCACATCAATGCTGTGAAGGGTCCTGCCATTCACTGTGTACTTTCCTCTTACATTTGATCTTCCAAAGTGCAACATCTCACACTTGTCCAGATTAAATTCCATCTGCCATTTCTCCACCCATATTTCCAACCGGTCTATATTCTGCTATATCCTTTTGACAACTTTCTTTACTATCCACAACTCCACCAATTTTTGTGTCATCTGCAAACTTACTAATCAGCCCACCTACATTTTTGTCCAAATTATTTATATATATATATATATATATATATATATATATATATATACACATACACACACATACACACAGAGGCCTCAGAGGCCTCAGCGCTGATCCCTGTGGAACACCAATGGTCACAGGCCTCCAGTCAGAATGACACGCTTCCACCACTTATCCTCTGTCCCTTACGGTTAAGCCAATTTTGAATCCAATCTACAAAGTCATCGCGCATACTATGTGCCTTAATCTTTTGGATCAATCTACCATGAGGGACCTTGTCGAATGCTTTCCTAAAGTCCACATATAAAACATCAACTGCCCTACTCTTATCAATTATCTTCGTCACCTCCTCAAAAAAATTAAGTTTGTAAGACATGACTTCCCCCGCACAAAACCTTGCTGACTGTTCCTAATAAGTCCATGTTTTTCCAGATGTGAGTAGATCCTATACCTAAGAATCTTCCCCAATAATTTTCCTACCATAGATGTAAGGCCTACCAGCCTATAATTTCCTGGTTGGTCCCTATTGCCCCTCTTAAACAAAGGAACAACACTGACTATTCTCCAGTTCTCTGGGATCTCATCTATGGCTAAAGGTGATACAAAGATCACTGTCAAAGCCCCAGCAATCTCTAAACCATGAGACCCTAGGGACTTATCCACCTCGATGTTCTTCAAGAGACTTAACATCTCCTCCTTCTTGATATCAATATGCCCTAGAATACAGGCATACACCATGCTGTACTTTTTGGTGAATACCGATGCAAAGACGGAGAATGAACTGGGAAGTGAAAGCGGATGACCAATTTTGCTGGGGAAATGTGTCATAGAGTCATAAAGTTCTACAACATGGAAACAGGCCCTTCAACCCAACTCATTCATGCCAACCAAGTTGCCTACCTGAGCTAGTCCCATTTGCCTACGTTTGGCCAAGATCCCTCTAAACCTTTGCCATCCATATACCTATGTAAATGTCTTATAAATGTTGTAATTGTACCTGCCTCTACCACTTCCTCTGGCAGCTCATTACATATACCCACCACCCTCTGTGTAAAAAACTTGCCCCTCGGGTCCCCTTTAAGTTTATCCCCTCTCATCTTAAACCTATGCGCTCTAGTTCTAGATTCCCCTACCCTGAGAAAACAAACCGACCACTCACCTTATCTATGCCCCTCATGATTTTATATACCCCTATAAGGTCACCCCTTAACTTCCTACACTCTAGGAAAAAAAGCCCCAACCTATCCAGTCTCTCCTTATAACTCGAGCCCTCCAGTCCCAATAACATCTGAGTTCCAGTTTAAATTGATAGGTGACAAAGCACCAGCTTGAACTTGAAGTTGTCTTTGTGAATGGATATGATGGTTCTATGTGCTTTGTAATCTGAGTTTAAAAGGAATGGTGTGCCTAGGGTGCTGGGGACTTAAACTGGAGAGAATACTCTTTTCAGGAAGATGATGCTCTATTTATGTCCTCATAATTTACTAATCTCTTTTTTATTTTCCTTTACTATTGTTTTTCTTCCAAGTGAATGCATGCCTTATACTAGTTACAAAAAGCCTTGGTCATATCTCAGGTCTCCTCTTGAACCATACAGCACAAAACAGGCCCTTCAGCCCACCATGTTGTGCCATCCATCAACCCACCCTCACACTATCTAACCCTTTCCTCCCGCATATCCCTCTATCTCACATTCCTCCATGTGCCTATCCAACAAGCTCTTGAACCTGTCCAATGTATCTGCCTCCACCACCACCCCAGGTAGTGCATTCCATGCACCAACCACTCTCTGGGTGAAAAACCTCCCCCTGACATCTCCCATGAACTTCCCACCCATAACCTTAAAGCCATGCCCTTTCGTCTTGAGCATTGGTGCCCCGGGAAGGAGGCGCTGACTGTCTACTCTATCTATTCCTCTCAATATTTTATATACCTCTATCATGTCTCCTCTCATCCTCCTCCTTTCCAGTGAATAAAGCCCTAGCACCTTAAGCCTCTCCTCATATTCCATACGCTCTAATCCAGGCAGCATCTTGGTAAATCTCCACTGCACCCTCTCCAACGCCTCCACATCCTTCCTATAATGCGGCGGCCAAAACTGAACACAGTACTCTAAGCGTGGGCTAACTAGAGTTTTGTAAAGCTGCATCATCACTTCGCGGCTCTTAAACTCAATCCCACGATTTATGAAAGCTAACATCCCATAGGCCTTCTTAACTGCTCTATCCACCTGTGAGGCAACTTTCAGTGAACTGTGAATATGAACCCCCAGATCCCTCTGCTCCTCCACACTGCCAAGTACCTTGCCATTTACCTTGTACTCTGCCCTGAAGTTTGTCCTTCCAAAGTGTACCACCTCACACTTCTCCGGATTGAACTCCATCTGCCACTTGTCAGCCCAGCTCTGCATCCTATCAATATCCCTCTGTAAGTTTCAACAGCCCTCCACACTATCCAGAACACCGCTGATCTTAGTGTCGTCCGCAAACTTACTAACCCAGCCTTCCACCCCCTCATCTAAGTCATCTATAAATATCACAAAAAGTAGAGGTCCCAGAACCGATCCCTGCGGGACACCACTAGTCACTGCCCTCCAATCCGAGGGCACTCCTTCCACCACAACCCTCTGCTTTCTACAGGCAAGCCAATTCTTAATCCACACAGCCAAGCTTCCCTGGATCCCCTGGCCTCTGACCTTCTGAAGAAGCCAACCATGAGGTACCTTATCAAATGCCTTACTAAAATCCATATAGACCAGATCCACTGCACTACCCCCATCAATCTTCCTGGTCACCTCCTCAAAGAACTCTATCAGGCTTGTAAGGCAAGATCTTCCCTTCACAAATCCATGCTGGCTGTCCCTAATCAGTCCATTATTCTCCAGCTGTTCATAGATCCTATCCCTTAGAATCTTTTCTAACAGCTTACCCACCACAGACGTAAGGCTCACCGGTCTGTAATTCCCTGGACTATCCCTACTACCTTTTTTGAACAAGGGGACAACATTCGCCACCCTCCAATCCTCCAGCACCATCCCCGTGGACAACGAGGACTCAAAGATCCTTACCAGCGGTTCAGCAATCTCCTCCTCGCCTCTCGAAGCAGCCTGGGGAAAATCCCCTCAGGCCCTGGAGATTTATCTGTCTTGATATTATTTAACAACTTCAACACATCCTCTCTCTTGATATCTATAATCTCAAGAACATTACCCTTACCAGCACTCCCTTCCACGTCATCAAGACCCCTCTCCTTGGTGAATACCGAAGAGAAGTATTCATTGAGAACTTCTCCCACTTCCACCGCCTCCAGGCACATTCTCCCACCTTTGTCTTTAATCGGACCTACCTTTACCTTAGCCATCCTCCTACCCTTCACGTACGTGAAAAAGGCCTTGGGATTTTCCTTAACCCTACTAGCCAATGCCTTTTCATGTCCCCTTCTAGCTCTCCTCAGCCCTTTCTTAAGATCCTTCCTCGCTATTCTATATTCCTCACGGGCCCTGTCTGAACCTTGCTGCTTATACCTTATGTATGCTACCTTCTTCTCCCTAACTAGTCGTTCAACCTCTCTTGTCACCCACGGCTCCTTCACTCTGCCATTCCTTCTCTGCCTCACCGGGACATATTTATCCCTAACATCCCGCATAAGATCCCTGAACATCAACCACATCTCCATGGTACATTTCCCTTCAAAAAGGACATCCCAATTTACACTCCCAGGTTCTCTCCTTATAGCCTCATAGTTCGTCCTTCCCCAATTAAATATCTTCTTGTCCTCTCTGCACCTGTCCCTGTCCATGACAATTTTAAAGGTTATGGAGCAATGGTCACTGTCCCCCAAATGCTCACCCACCAATAGATCCTTCACCTGTCCTGGTTCATTTCCTAAAACTAGATCTAGCATGGCATTCCCTCTAGTCGGCCTGTCAACATACTGCGTCAGGAATCCCTCCTGGACACATTTAACAAATTCTGTCCCATCTAAACCTTTGGGACTAAGCAGGTTCCAGTCTATATTTGGGAAGCTGAAGTCTCCCATTATAACAACCCTGTTATTTTTGCTTCTCTCCAAACACTGCCTGCCAATCTGCTCCTCTATATCTCTACTGCTACCGGGGGGCCTATAGAATACTCCTAGTAGAGTAACTGCTCCTTTCTTGTTCCTTACTTCCACCCATACAGACTCTAGAGATGATCCTTCTACAACATCCATCCTTTCCACAGCCGTAACAGTGTCCCTGACCAGTATCGCCACACCTCCTCCTCTTCTCCCCCCTTCCCTATCCCTCTTAAAACACCGAAAACCAGGAATATTCAATATCCACTCCTGCCCTGATGCCAGCCACGTCTCAGTAATAGCCACAATATCATAGTCCCCCATACTTATCCAAGCCCTCAGTTCATCTCCCTTAATCCTGACACTTCTTGCATTTAAGTAAACACACTTCAGTCCATCTACTTTACTACTTTTATAGCCTGTATTCTGCTTCTCCTTCCCCAAAGCCTCTCTACCTGTTTGATCTAACTTTTCCCCATCCCCTTCTTCCTCTGACCTACTCCTCCGGTTCCCTTCCCCCTCACAAACTAGTTTAAACCCTCCTGAACCACCCCAGCAAACCTAGCCGCAAGGATATTGGCCCCCTTCTGGTTCGGGTGTAACCCGTCCTCTCTGTACAGGTCCCACCTTCCCAAGAGATCCCAATGATCCAGAAATCTAAAACCCTCCCTCCTGCACCAACTTCTCAGCCACGCATTCATCTGCCACCTCCTCCTGTTCCTGCCTTCACTATCGTGTGTCACCGGCAGCAATCCCGAGATTGCTACCCTTGAGGTCCTATTCCTCAGTCTTCTGCCTAGCTCCCTGAACTCGCTCTTCAGGACCTCATCCCCCTTCCTACCTATGTCGTTGGTGCCAACATGGACCACAACTTCTGGCTGCTCTCCCTCCTGCTCAAGAATCCTGTGGACCCGATCAGTGACATCCTGGACCCTGGCACCTGGGAGGCAACATACCATCCGGGATTCATGCTCACTGCCACAGAACCTCCTATCTGTTTCCCTGACTATCGAGTCCTCTATCACAACCACATGTCTCTTTCCCACCCTTCCTTTCTGAGCAGCAGTACCAGTCCCAGTGCCAGAGGCCTGGTTACTGCAGCTAGGCCCCTGCAGGTCATCCCCCTCAACAGCCTCCAAGGTGGAAAACCTGTTACTGAGGAGAACAGCCTCCAGGGTTCCCTGCTCTGTCTGCCTGCCTGACTTCTTCTTCTTCCTCTTCCCTCCCCTGACAGTCACCATTCTATCTGCATCCTGAACCTCAGATGTACTTGCTCTAAGGGGGGTGACTGCCTCCTGATGGACCATGTCTACATAACTCTCTCCCTCCCTTATGCTGCGCAGTGTTTGTAGCTGTGACCCCAGCTCATCAACTCTGAGCCGAAGTTCATCCAGCCTCAAGCACTTACTGCAGATGTGGCCATCGTGGACCACAGCAAGGTCCACGAGTTCCCACATCAAACAGCTGCAGCATGTGACCATGTCCTCCATCTGACTACCTTGTTTTTTTCCCCTAGTTAATCCCACCTACAAATCAATAATAGACAACAGATAAACCTTACCTTTACCTACTTACCAGCTACTCACCCTCCTTGCCCCTTCACGCCGAAGCCCCTTGAGCCAAAGCCCGACAACTCTGCTCCCTCTCACTCAGCTGCCCGCTCTATAGGCTGTTTGCTTTTTTAAGCTGCCCACGCCACGCCTGCGCAGTCCAGCCCCCACTCGACTAGTTAGAAAAAACTTTTAAAATACTTACTAAAGAAAGTTATAAAAATCTAACCCTTACACTTAAAACCCTAACAAAAACTAACCCTTACACTTAAAACCCTAATAAAAGTTTCGGTATTTTAGGGTGTGTGTCAGTCTTCAGTCAGTTTTGCTTTGGGTTTTGCAGTTACAGTCAGATAAAGTGTGATCTGGATGCTTGAACTATCAGACAGCAGTTTGGTGGGACAAGAATGGACAGCATACCTCAGTCTCAAGTACCACCTGTTTTTTTTCCTTAGAGTCACTGTATCTCAGTTCACATTTACTTGGTGAGACCCAAATCCTCTCACCACTATCACAGACTTGAAAATAAATCCAAAGTGTGTAGCTTTTTTGCCATGGTAAAATAGAAAATCCAAAAAATTATAGGTGTTGTAAATCTAAAAACGGAAAATGCTGAGAGACAAAAAGATACAATGTGGAATTTGTTGCCTGTAAGAATGGTGGAAACAGTCAACCAGGGCTTTCAAAAGGGAATTGGAATGGCCTGTGAGGAAAAATATTCTTAAAACTGTGCAGTGAGAGGGACCTGTTGAGTCCATTGCTCCTCAATGGACGATGGTCTCAATATTCTGTTGCTACAAATAATCTGCGAGAGGAACTCAGTGGGTTAGGACCAGAAACCTGTACAATGCAGGGTTTCGACCCAAAACATCTACAATGCCTTTCCCCCCACAGATGCTGGTCGACCCTATGTTCCTTCAGCAGATTGTTTGTTGCTCCAGGTTGCAGCATCTGCAGTCTCCTGTGCATCCTTCTGTGCTTTACCACTTCTAACATCACTCCAGAGACTTAAGCACAAAACTCTACGTTGACCCTCCCAGTCCAGTACTGAGGGTGTATTGAATTCTCCAAAGTGCCCTTTTCAGATACCCTGTAAGAATGAAATGCCACCAAAAGATCCCACCGCACTATTTTAACCAAACAAAAACAAAGAAGATTTGAAAGGAATTACTCCTGCTGCTCTTCTTTATGCTGATCCCTGAATCACATTATAAAGAGATTACCTGATCTCCACCACATTGTTCTTTGTGCACTATCTAGCTGCCGTCTTTCACACAACCAAGGTGACTGGCAGTATAACCTGCCCGACATCGAAATTTGCCCCTCACAAACATGGCGGATCCCCGGTCCCTTTCGCCTCGCAACGAATGACGGCCGTTCGTCCCACCCCCCCATCCCCGAGGGCAAACACGGCCGTTGGTCACGCACGCGCATCGGTTGGCGGGAACCTGCCGGCGGAGCGCGCGCCTGTTGGCGGGAACCTGCCGGCGGAGCGCGAGCGGAAGTCAGCGCTGTTCGCGAGAGGTTCGTCAACAGAGCCCGAGTGAGCGGGGCTGTGCCGGCTGTCCCCGCGGGAACCGGGCGCCACGGTCGGCTGGAGTGATTCCTGAGGGGACTCGGTGTCCGACAGGCTTCTCCTGCCCTCACGGCCGCACCATGTTTTCCGACCACGCCGCCCGCAGAGACCAGACGCTGCTGTCGGCCCCGGAGCCGGCGCAGCATGGCCCCACGTTTGAGCGGCTGCCTACCTCCTCCTACAGGAACTGCTCGGGATGCTTCACCCTGGGCGAGCGCAGCTTCAACCGGCAGTACGCCAACATCTACGCCACCCGTCTCGAACAGATGCGACCCGCGCTGGCCGACAGGGCCAAGAAGAGATGGGGTGAGAGTGTGTGGGGGCCGCGGGGCAACTGGCGGCGATGGGGTGGGTGGCACATTGGGGGCAGGAATGGGTGGGGAGGATGGGGTAGGACAGACCGGGGTGGTCGGCAGGTTTGGGGTGGAGGAAACACGAGGCTGTTTATGGGGTCGGGGAAGGGATGATGGGGTTCGGGGGGGGGTGCAGTTTGTGGGTACGGGGGGTGTGGACGGGGCGTGGGTGAGGCTGTTGTTGGGCACCGACGCGGCTGTTTGAGTGGATGAAGCAGAGGTGGGTTAGATTGGGGTCTGGAGCTTACTGTGGGAGTTGAAGTTGAGACATAGACCTTTGGCCCAACTCATGCATGCTGACCCAAGTTTCCTGTCTGTGCTGGTCCCATTTGCCTGTGCTTGGTCGATATCCCCCTCAACCTTTCCTATCCATGTACATGTTCAAATGTCTGCTAATGGAACAGTTTATTAGGCTATTTGCTAGGTTGTGTGACATGGGAGGGAATGTTATCCACTAGTTGCTAAGCGAGATGTGCAGAGGGTGGGCTGCAGGCATGTAGTAGCGGTACAATCAGGATATTGTCTGGTATTCTATTTGTAGACTTGTAAATTGTTTGAGCCAGTTACTTTTGTAGTCATCAAGGGCCACAGGGAAGAGGTATGATGGAAGAAGTGTCAGTTATTGGAAGCTCAAAACAGATGGGATTGTCATAAAGATGCCTCCTGAGAGATTTTTTCTCCTTAACCATGGTTTCCACTCAACCATAGTTAACAGTGCCCTTGACCATGTCTCATCTATTTCCTGCATCTATGCTCTCAGCCAATCATTTCCCAACCAGAGCAAGGACAGAGTTCCCTGGTCTCTACATTCCACCGCACCAACCCCTTCATTCAAGGTTGCCCTTCACAAAGTCTGCCAATCTCAGTGAGATGCCATCATCATACACCTCTTCCCTTCCTCTCCCCTTTCAGCATTCCAAAGGAACCGTTCCTTCCCTGGTTTGCCCTTCTATTTCCTCCAACCACTCCTCACAGTAATTTCCCATGCAACTGCCGAAGGTGCAACATTTGTTTTACCTCATCTCTTGCCACCATCCAGAGTCCCAAATAGTCCATCCAGGTGAAGCAGTGATTTACTTGCACTTCCAGGGGAAAAAAATGCAAATTGAATGACCTCTTTACAGAGTACCATCATTCAGTCTGCAAGGGTAGCCCTGAGCTTTCCGTTGCCAGTCACTTTAGCTCTCAATCCCACTTTCACTCTGATCTATCTGTTTGCAGCCTCCTGTACTGTTCCAATGAGGCCCAATGTAAGCTTGAGGAACTGCACACCCTCATGATGCAGCCTCTGAGACTGAATGTAACAATTTCAGTGAACTTGATTTCACTGCTTATGTCAGAACTGGTTAGTTCTGTAATAAACTTTCCATCTGTAATCTAAATTTGGATTTTCTCTCTCCACAGACACCAGGAGAGCAATCCCATTACTGTCTTACCCATCTCTTTATTTTCCTGTACTCCTACAATTTATTCTGTCTCATTCATGCCCATTGATTTCCCTCCCCATCCCCCCCCATCCTTTTTTACATTATCCTATACTAAGGGTAATTTACAGTAGCAAGTTAACCTACCACCATGTTTCTGGGTTGTAGGAGGAAACAACCTGGGTTGTAGGAGAAAAATGAATGTGCGATCTGTGAATTAAACTAGACCAAAGTATCTTATTGGATATTACTATAAAAGTTGATAATTATCCAGTGAATAATAATCCACAAGTGTGGAGTCCACCAATTCAGACTAATTGCCAGACTAATTCAACTGGGCAGTATGTCCAAGGCGCGATGGACACTGTTCTATTCTAAAATTACATATAAGACGATAAGATATAGGAGCAGAATTAGGCCATTCAATCATGGCTGCTTTTTTTTCTCAATCCCATTCTCCTGCCTTCTCTCTGTAGACCTTAACCCCCTTACCAATCAAGAACCTTTCAATCTCTGCCTTAAATACACCCAATGACTTGTCCTCCACAGCCCTTCATGGCAACAGATTCACCCCCCTCTGGCTGAAGAAATTCCTCTTCATCTCAGTTCTAAAGGGGTGTCCTTGTACTGTTCTTGGATCCTAGACTCTCCTACTGATGGAAACATCCTCTCCATGCCCACTCAATCCAGGCCTTTCGGTATACATTTCCTTGAAAGCAAATGTTTAATTGTGAGTTTGCTGGTGATAGTTTCAATATTGATATCCATTTTAAAATGAATGAAAACATTTTAAATTGAGTTCTGTAATGTATAATAAGACCTTTAAAGTAGTACAACCTGAATTTGAAAATGTTGTCAGAGCTGGTGCTGATTGATGCTGTGCTATGTTTTCCAGGAGCTGATGTGGCAGTGAAGAAGTTGTGTGAAATACAGGTCAAGGAGAAATGTTGTGTGATTGGGACTCTCTTCAAAAATATGGAGTTGAAACCTTCCATCTTGCGTGAAATCAGTGAAGAGGTAGGCAGGGGTCAGGATGCAGAGATTATATTAAGTGTTTGACTAATTTTCTTATTGACCATGTGCCTGAAACTTTCCTTATACCCTAGTTGACGGTCATTTGGGGACCTGATTTCCTTGCTCTTCTCCCATTTAAAGGGAGCGTCAAACTGCCTCACACAAAACGTCTGAATTGGAATATGTGGAATCTGTGTCCTATCATTGCTGTGTTCATTAATGATGATCAGTTATACAAATTACTTGAAACTTGGTCCTGTTAACTGTGGTTTCAGAATTTATTCATGATATTTGGTTATTACAAATTTAGATTTGACTTATCTAGGGCAGCATGGTGGCACAGCAAGTGGTGCCTCTGCCTGATCAGTGCCAGACATCCAGGTTCAATCCCAGTTTTGGGAATATGTGGATTTTGCACATTCTCACTGTGACTGTATGGGTTTCCTCCAGGAGCTCCAGTTTCCTCCTGTGTCCCAAGACATGCAGCTTGGTAAGTTATTTGGCCACTAAATTGTCCCTAGTGTGCAGTTGAGTATAGAATCTGGGGTAGTTGATGAGAATGTGGAGGGAAAAAAATGGGATTAAGATAGGGGTAGGGTAAATGGGTGAAAATAAAAAAAAGCATAAAATGCCAGAAGTACTCCACAGGCTGCATCTGTGGGAAGAGAAGTAGCCAATTTTTCAGGTCGAAGACCCTTCAAACTCAGAAGGATTCAAAAGAAGCTTAAGAAGTTGCAGGGATGAGGGGAGGAGGGATATCTTTGATAGAGTAAAACTGGGGTGACCATGGTGATAAACTGTAAAGAAGATTATCTGGTCAATGAGTGAATGGGAGCAGAGTGAGAACACAGACAAAATTTTAAGTGGATAGTTGAAGGTTGGTGCACCCTCAGTGGGCTGAAAGGCCTGTGTATGTGCTGTACCTCTCTCTGACTCTATGAATGCAGAGTTTATTTTTCTTCCTCCAATGAGTTCTGTCTTTTTCTGAGAAATAGCAGATTCAATGTTACTCAACTTTGCCAAATAATAATTTGGCTTAGAACATGAAATAAAAGCAGGATAAGCCATTGGCCCCTCATTCAATAAGTTGACAGCTAATCTTTCATCTCATTGCCTCTTTCCTGCACTAATCCAGCATTCCTTGAATCTCCTAATGTACAAAAATCAATCCCATCTCTGGATTGAATATACTTACTGACTGAGTATCCACAGCCTTCCTGGGGAAAGAATTCAAAACTCACTACCCTCGGGATGAAGAATTTCTTCTCATCTGTTCTGATTGACTGATCCCTTATTTTGAGACTGTGACCCCTGGCTCTGAGGGAGTGAATAAATGAAGTGAGGCCTAGGATCAGCAGTACCTGTGAGATTGACAGCGAATGAGCAGTATAAATAAGAGGCAGGTAACGTGGTGGACAGCCATGCCACAGGTATAGAAAGAAAAGAGGTGGGTTACCACCAGAAAAGACAGTTCGGCAGGACTCCCCTGTGATCATTCCCATTTCTCACAGGTATACTATTTTGGATACTGCTGGGGGGGTGGGGGTGGCCTCTCAGAAGTAAGCAGCATCCGAGTTTGTAGAATGAAGATTGACTTGTGCAGCAGGGGAGGGAAAAGCCAAGGTGAGTAGTAGTAGTGGGGGATGTGTTAGTAAGGGAACAAAACGGGTGCATTTGTGGCTGAGGGTGAGATTCTAGAGTAATACATTGCCTCCCTGATGCCAGGGTCATTGATTTCTCCATTCTGAAGGACAGTGAAAGCCGCAGTAAATCATAGCGCACGTTGGTACTAACGACGTAATGTAGAAAGAGGAATGAGTTTCTGTAAATGAGTTCAGGAAGTTGGGCAGAAAGTTAAAAAGCAGGATCCCTGTGCTAGTGAGGGTAGAAATAGGAGGATGAGACAGATAATTGTGTGACTAAAGAGCTAGTGCAGGATGGAGGGCTTTAAGTATTTGAATCATTGGGATCGCTTCTCAGGTGGGTGGGACCTGTACAAGAAGGAAGATTGCACTTAAACTAGAGGGAGACCAACCCTCTAGGGAGCAAAAAAAAGTTGGAGGCCAAAGGATAGTTGACATTTCAGGTCGAGACCCTGCATCAGCACTGAGTGTAAAGGGGTGTTAGAGGTGAGGGACAGGGGTGAGGGAGGAGCTGGCAAGTGAGAGGTGGGTCCAGGTGAGGAGGGCTTGATGGGCAGATGGAGCCAGGTGGGGGAGGGAAGGGTGGCGATAGTGACAAAGGCTGGGCGGTTTTGAGCAGACAACAAAGGGTTGTAGATTATGGAATCTGATAAGAAAGGAAGGTGATGTGGAACCAGGTAAGGGAGGGATGATGCGCAGATGGGAACAGTATGGGGAAGGGACAGGGGACCCAGTGGGTTGAGTGTGTGGGTGATAGGCAGGTAGGGAAAGGGAAAAACTGGCTAACAGGGAGCTAGTGGATAGAAGGGAATGTGGGAGAGGAACTGGGTAGATCAGAAGGAGAGAGAGAAAGGAACAGAGAGGGTGCAAACTGCCTGAAATTGAAGAATTCAATGTTCATGCTGTTAGGTTATAGACTACCCAGGCGGAATGAGGTGCTGTTCCTCAAGTTTGTGTTTAGCCTCACCTTGGTAGTGGAGGAGGCCAAGGACGGACAGGTCAGTGTGGGAATGGGGAAGGGAGTTAAAATGACTTGAAACTAGGAGCTCCAAATGGCAGTTTAGCTCCTGGTTGCAAGCCTTGTCCATTTAAGTATTTGTCTAAATGCTTCTCAAACATAGTAATTGTACCTGATTCCACCACCACCACTGGCAGCACGTTCTAGATATCAACAACTCTGTATATAAAAACAATTTGCCACTCAGATCCCCTTTAACCTGGTTTTATTTCCTAAGGTAAGGTCAAGTGCACCCCCTTTGCTGGTTGGACTATTTCTGAAAGAACTATATTGGACACACTTAATGAATTCCACCCCACCTAAGCCCCTGACACTAAGGCAATCCCAGACAGTATTGGGAAAGTTAAGATCTCCCATTACCATATCCCTCACAAAATGCTGGAGGAACTTAGCAGGTCAGGCAGCATCTATGGAGGGAAATAAACAGTCGATGTGCTGCCTGACCACCTGTTCCTTCAGTATTTTGTGTGCGTTGCTCCAGATTCCAGCATCTGCAGAATCTCTTGTGACTACGATATCCCTGTTGCTTTTAAACCTTTTTGCAATTTGCTTACATATCTATTCTTATACCTGTTGACTATTTGGACACACATAGTATAAACCCAGCAAAACGATTGCCCCTATCTTAAGTTCCACCCATTTGGCCTTTTTGGGCGATCCCTCTAGGATATCCTCTCTACATACTGCTGTGATGTTATCCCTAATCAGAAGTGTGACTTCCCATCTTTTGCATCCCTCTCTATCACATCTGAAACTTCTATACCTGGAAGATTAAGCTGCCAGTCTTGTCCTTGACTCAACCATGCTTCCATGATTGCACTAATATTGTAATTATATGTGCGGATGGATGCAGCTCATTTGACTTATCTGTGAGGGTCTTTGCATTAAAAATACAGTTGAGTCTACCAGTGCCTCATGCTCCCTAACCTGTCTCTCTCTGCTCTACCCACTGGGCTTGCTTGATTTATCCTCTACATTCGTGTCAATCTCTCCACCTGCCACAATGCTCCTGTTTCCTACCCCCCAGACAAATGAGCTTAAACCCTCCGAAGCAGCATGAGCAAACCTTTGCAAGGATATTGGTTCCCTTCTAATGTGTGTAACCTGTCCGCCTTGTGCAGGTCCCACCTTCCCCAGAAGCGATCGTAATGATCCTACTACCTAAAACTCTCCCTCCTACACTAATCGTTAGCCACACTCATCTGTTCTACCCTCCTATTCTTTTAACACTCACTCACAAGTGGCATAGAGTAATCCTGAGATTACAACGTGAGAGGTCCTGCTTTTTAACCTTCTGCCTATGTCCCTATATTTACCCTGCAGGACCTCATCCCTTTTTCTACTTATGTTGTTAGTACCAATGGGTACCACAACGCTAATCCTCCACCTTCAGAATATGCTGTACCTGCTCCAACACAACCCTGATTCTGGCAACAGACTATTCTGGAGTCTTGCAGTGAACTTAACGGAACTTGAACCCCGGTTCTCCATTCGTAGGCACTTAACAGAGCATATTAATACTCAATGACATTGAATTAGGAGGATTCATAGTTAATCCAAGAATTCTAAATGCAGACTTTTTTTTAAGCATAACCTGTTGCCGCAGCCAGCACGTGCAAAGTACACGGACCAGTTAGATGAGCTGATTCTGGAGGATGAGTTACAGCGCATCAAATTGGAGGGCAAGATTGATATCCAGAAATTTGTTACAGGTATGGCTGCAAACAACATTGGAAGGAGTCTTAATAGAATCGTTCCTCTGTAAATCATCCCTTAATAAATTCCACTGTGGTAATGTGTAGACTTCCATTTAGGCAGATTTGTTTCTTCCTGTAATTTCTGGATATAATTTTTAACTTGTATTAACATACACGATTAATAGCTTCTGCAAATTGGCAGTCTCTGATTTATGGTTTAAATATTTTGTTGCATGTGATTGACATCAATATTGTTGATTCTTAACTGTTCTCTCAAATGGCTTACAATTCGCTCAGTTGCACCAGACTGTTACAACACAACATGGTGAGAGTTGAACCAGATTAACCACCTTACAAGGCAACAACAAACCCAGTCAAATTCGCGCTACACAATTTCTTCACCCAGCCATTGTCACCTTGATAAATACCTCTTCCTTCCCCATCCATGAAGAAGTCAGAAATGGGGACATTCACTAATTATTGAACATTGATCAGTTCTGTTTACAACTCAAGAGTATGGTCCAAGCTGTAGAGCATTTGCTGACATGACAAGTAATGTTTGCTCTATTCATTTGTCACCTCCAACAATACAAGTTCTAACCTCCATTTGATATTCAATGACGCTTTCGTTCTCGTATCAGCCATTATATCCATAAATACTGTGTCTAAAACAGCAGGTTGGTGGCTGGGATTTCTGCACGAGGGACTTGCCTTCTGCCTTCTATCATCTACAAAGCAAATGCCTTGAGTATAATAGACTGCGCTTTACTTGCCTGAAAATGCAGTGCAAGTAGCTCTTTTATCTGGGCCAGTGTAACCACTGTCCATCAATGGTCACATTAACTGCAGTATCTACCATCGGTAAAATGCATTCTAGCAAATTGTAGCATCTTTGAAAATACTTGTAGCATGAATAAAAGCAGGAGTTGCCTATTTGGCTCCATATGTCTACTTTGTTATTCAGTAAAATAAAGGATAATCTTTATCTCGGACCCAATTTCCTATACGTCCCTGTGCCCATTGATTCTCTTAATATCCACAAAGTAAGTCAATTTCTCCTCTGAATGTACTTAGTGACGGAGCCTCCACAGTCTTTTTGGGGAGAGAATTCTGAAGATTTGCTATCCCTTAGGCAATGAAATTTCTTCTCAATTCAGCCCTGAAGGTCCAACCTTTATGATGCCTTGTACTAGACCTGTTCGTCATCACTGCACTTGTAAGAATTTTATGTTTCAGTGAGATCACTTCTTATTCCTCTAAACTTGAGAGTATAAGCCCAGTCAAACGTGTAACCATTACTGACTAGAAAGTCAAGGAAACAGGCACATTAGGATTGTCACTTGGACTCTTACACCATGTTGACTTGGATATATTACTGTTTGTATGTTGTCAGTGGGTCAGCAGCAATGAGGACTGCAATGGTTTGAGAAAGCAGATCGCTGTAATTTTATCAGAGACATTTAGGATAAACATTAAATCCTGCCCTTGCTGTCATATCTGCTTTCCAGGATAGAATTTTGTTAACAAAAGGCAAACATGATAAATTCAGATTAGGGGTATTAGAGCTTTGGAAATTTACATTTTTGTCTTGGCATTCAAAAAATAATTCTTGGAAGTGATATCTTGTCAGAAATGTCATGCAATTATTCAGTAATATTGACAGATTGTATTTATTTGGAAGAACATTAGGAATGAGTGTGTTACAGCTGGTGTAAATCTTTTTTAGTTTGCTGTTGGGAAAACTTAAGTTACTTAGTAGGGCATACATCAAATTAGAAAAGTATCTGGTGTCAAAAATAAATTTAATCGTATAGCTAGATGCCTAGAAGTGTACATATTGTGCTTTAGATGTTTTGATTATCTCTCAACAATTTATCAAATTCTTTCCCAGTTTCTACTTTGTTTTAAACAATTTTGTGGTCATCTGCCATGTTAATCCTGTCAATCAGCAGTAAATTTTAATGCACACAATTCATTTGTGATAATTTGTTTTTGATATTTCTGCCACGATTGTAACTATTCCTATAGTTACCCAAAGTACTGTGGCACCTTCATTAACTTGCATCTAATTTCACCATGTGCCTTGTTTACCAGGGGCAGTTGTTGCATTATTTGGAGCTGAGCAGGATGATGGAAAGTTCAACGTGGAAGACCTTTGTACCTCTGAGATCCCACCACAGCAGCAGATACCACGACCTGATACAGATAGGTGATGAAAATACTTTAATATCATTAATTTGAGAGAAGATTTCTAAATTCTTATGATTGGCACTAGATACTTGACTAATTTGATGTTATTTTACACTGCTAATTGTTTTTTTGTTCTCCAATTATCTTTATTGGTTTTAGAAATTCAAAGCATGCTGACATATGTTTGAGCTATAGGGAGTTGGGGGTTATGGGGAGAAAGTGGAGCTGAGGCCATGAGCAGATCAGCCATGACTTTATTGGATGATGGGCCTGGCTCGGGGCTGAATGACTGAGTCCTACTATTTGTTTTAGATTCTTATGTGGCTAGTTCCTCCAGGAGCTTATCTTTTGCTCCAGATCCCAGTATCTGCAGGCTCTTGTCTCCTTCATATGTGGCTACTTGGCCCAACACTGTTCTATCAACTTTATGTACCCGCATTTTCATATCTTCATTCATTCAGTGCCTCATCCAGATGGCTCATTAGCCCTGTATACAGTCTCTATAATGTCCTTCTGATTAATTTTATCACAACCTGGAGTGAAAAAGTAATGCCTAATGCTCTTTTACTCCTAGTTTGAAGGCTTCATCAAGGTGAACTAATTACTTAATTTCGCTGGTCACTCCCTATTCTTGAAAATTGGAATAGAATTACTTCTATGAATTAATTGTGCCTTATTTGCTATTTTGAAGGTATGTTTTATTAGTCTCGGGCCTTGGCTTGGGTGGAAAGAATGCGGACAGTCTTCTAGGTATGCAGCTTCTTGTTGACATGGTAACAGGACAACTGGGAGATGAGGGCGAGCAGAGTAGTGCTGCAAAAATCTCCCGTGTGATTTTGGCAGGAAATCTTCTCAGTCGAAACACCCAGAATAAAGACACTTTCACCAAGGTAATCAGAACAAATTTGGTCGTGTTCTCCATGTTCTCAGTGAAAAACGAATGTAAGGCATTATTAAGCAAATCTGGCAATCTGCAGTTTGAAAATCAACAATGCAAGCCTTAAAATTTACAAAGCATCTAGCTGAAAGGAGGACTTGCACATTGAGCATTTTAAACAAAGGCTATTCATTTTTCCAGATTCAAGAACCGTGTAAACAAATGAAGTTGGAGTGTTACTATTTCCTATTTGCATTTCTGGAGTTGAAGGATTAATACTCCAATTTTTCCCACAATGCATTATATGTTAAAATAGTCACTAAGAAATGTCGAGGGGGAGAAAAAGCTGGTCCTTTAATTGCTATAACTCCAGGATTGGTAGGAGCAGGGAGAAGAACTTTGAGATGGAATTTTTGGCTGGTTGGTATGGGTTTATTTATTTATCAGGTTGCAATGTTAGCATCCATATTTGAGGTTGGATACTGATTTTTGGGATGTTCGGATTATTCGTATGAAAAGAACAATATTAAAGCATGTGCCGAGCAGGACCAGTCCTTGTACATGATCGTATTTTTAACTTCATGAACTTGTAACGTTCTAATCTGTTATTTGTGACTTAGGCAAAATACCTAACAAAGAAGACACAGGCTGCTAGTGTAGAAGCCATTAAAATGCTGGATGAAATCCTGGTGCAGCTGAGTGTATGTATTTTAATTTTGCTGTTGTCAATATTTGTGTTGAAATCTAATACCGTAGATGAAATGATGGAACTTAAGAGTTTTATTTAAACTGAATGTTGAGTTTGGTTGATCATCACTGTGTTTTCAGTAAGTGCATGTGTGTATTCAAGTTGCTCTAATCATTGATGGACGGATTTATTACTACTTTTATTTTGCTCACTGCAGGCTTCAGTTCCTGTTGATTGCATGCCTGGCGAATTTGATCCAACAAATTACACCTTGCCGCAGCAGCCACTGCACCACTGTATGTTTCCACAAGCTGTTACCTATCCCACAATGCAGCTGGTCACCAACCCTTACCAAGCGGATATCGATGGAGTCAGGTATTGGCAAAGGGGGAAGAGCATGTGTAAGCAACAATAGAAATAAGATTATGTATTGGAGTGGTTTTGGCTAGCATGCCTGTGAAGGGTTAGTGGCATATGAAGTAACAATTTTAATTTGAGGATCATAAACAAAAATGAATTGATTTTCCTTAATATCTTTTGAATTCCATTGCAAAGCCTAAATTTGGAATCCCTATGTTTAGGTTTCTGGGAACAGCAGGACAGAATGTGAATGACATATTCTGCTATAGCAGTATGGAAGATCACCTGGAGATCCTAGAATGGACTTTACGGATTGGCCACTTGAGCCCTACTGCGCCTGACACACTTGGTAAGTATTTAGAGCAACCATAGAGCCTAATACTTCCCACTGCACTTTTGGTCTCCGTGTAGATTTTCCAGCTTTTGCCTTTTTATGAAGGATATTCAGTTTCTAGACTCTGCTGCACTAAAATATAGCATCAGAAGTAAGCTGTAATCTACCTTTTTTTATTTGGGGACAATGTAATTCTGATCTATAAGGGGCTATGTTTTTATTGTTTAATGTTCTGATGTGTTGATACAGTCTTAAAGATTGAAGCATCTCTTTGTGTGTTTATATTTTTAGGGTGTTACCCATTCTACAAAACAGACCCATTCATTATCAAGGAGTGCCCTCATGTTTACTTTTGTGGCAATGCTCCATCATTCAACTCAAAAACCATCAAAGGTGAGGATCACCATTAGTAATGAGCGTATGGCTTTAGAGACATTGTCGTGCAATGGAAGCATAATTTCTCTCTGGGCTGGAATGAAGAGGGATACAGTTGAAAATGTAGTTTTGAAGATACTAAAATAGAAATAATTTTATGCAGGTCTACTACTTTGTCATGTATGCTAATATCTTGTGTTTTCAGTGATGAGATCACAAACAGTATGGAGGAAATTTCTGGAAAATGAAGTTTTGACACAGACTTGGAGAAGAATTCAGGGCAAAAACTTTAATTCTAAAATTGTTCCTCAACCAAATTTTTCCAGTAGGCTGGATAATCTACATAATGATTCTAACTATTGCATAAATGCATATCCAGTGGATTACTTTGAGGACATGTTCAAGTAGTCTGCCAAGAATAGAAACATTCATTTCTTTTTGCATTTGTGTTTCTAAAGCTGGGAGTGGTATGAATGTGATTAATTCAATCTGAAAGTAAAGTTTTGTGCTGGCCCGAAATGTACGATCAGGTTCTGAAGGATATCTATTGAGTAATCTGCAGTCTTCTGTGACAAACATGTATACTCTTGGAGTTGTGACTGAAACAGGAAATGCCGAACATAGCTCGTAGGCTGCAATGATAGGAAAACTATTAAATTGAATTTATTACAATTAATTTTAATAGAAATAGAGCATAGTTGAGTTTGCAAAACATCAGTTTAAGTTCCTGAAAAGAGAGATTTGGCAGTGTAGTATGCAGTTTTATGCAATTTCAAAATATAATAACTCTGAAAGGGACAACAGGAGCGTTGCTGCTATGCTGTACCATTTAGTTTGTAGTTACACATTTCACTTCACTTCATTCTTTGAAATGAAGCAAATAATATGATGGGGTTATGAAGAAATACATTTTCTAAATGTTTATTTTTTTTAAAAAATGAAAATTTGTTGAATGTTGCCTACTCATTGTATTGCGAAACCTCTGAGCAGAAATTCTCTGTACTTTGTGATGGGTATGCTGACAAATCTGGGCACACAAGGAGATGATATTTGAGGTGTAGATGCTCCTGTTAGCACTAGTGATGGGGATTGTCTTTTTTGCTATCACTGGAGTCCCAGACCACTGGAGCCTCCAGGGTATTGCCAGTTTTTCACTTTTTTTTGGAATAATTAAGGAAAATACTGTCTGTCCTCAGGTGTAGAAGGACAACGGTTGCTGTTGATTGCTGTCCCAGAATTTTCTACAACGCAAATGGCCTGTCTGGTGAACCTGCGGACGCTTGAATGTCAACCAATCAGCTTCTCCGCTTTCTCTGCTGAGGAAGACAATGTTGAAATGGACGTCAGTCACTGAATGGACAAATGCTTTCAATTTCTTCTGACTTTTTTCCTTGGAAGTTGCTTCTGTTCCTTTGTCTGATGAAGCACACCCAGTGCAGAATGCTTATGGAGCACTTCAGAGTGAGCAACGCATTATGCTGCATACCTTTTACACGGTTGGTGCTGCTGAAGACGTGATGACATTTTGGAAGAAATTCTTTGACTTCATTTTTGTCTTAAGTCCGTTACTTCTCCTGAAGTATACTGAAATAATATGGAAGAGGGCTGATATTTCAGGTTAAACTCTTAATCTATAAATGGACCTCTTAACCTTGTCTCATTGTTTTGTTTTCATACAAGGTATGATTTTAATAACCAATGAGCAACCTTACTATTTGTGTAGTTAACATGCTGATATTTTCAAACTGTGCCTGAAGAATATGTTCCAGGAGTCATTTTAAGCTATTAGTGGAAGAATGTCAAATTCTGGTAGTAGCTACCAGAATTATTCAATGGTTGTTTTTATTTCTCATTGGGTGGCTGGGCTTTTATACTTTTCTGTTCTGATTTAAAGCACAATACTTCTATACCTGTTCTACCTGAAGTGGTTGAAAAATTGTTGGAAATGCTTAAACTTAAGTACAAGGTGCTGTTAACTTTAGTACAGTGTCTGTTTAGTGGGTGCTAAGTACCTCAAGTGGATTTTTTAAAGAAACTTTTAATGTTGTAAAATATTTGAATTTTTTATCTAGTGTATATAATTGGGGATCATTGTAGTTAGATGCACAGTCATAACAAATTTCATGCTTACTGCTATAAGGCCTAACTTCATCCTGGCGAAGATTTTAAAGAATAAATTAAAATTGCCATTCTATTCAAACCTATCCCTTTTGCTACCCCATTAAATCCACTGTATCACAGGTTATATTATTTCTATTCTGGGGCAGCTCATTTCATTGTGAAGGTGTCATTTGAGGGACTTTAAGATGCCAACACCTACCTGAGTTAGGTTTTAAGGTAATAAATTGTTGGAACTTGGCTAAATTTCTCAGGTTACTGCCAAATAATGAATAAACTTTACTTTCAGTGGGGCATTTGCAACTGTCTACATTTCTGTTGCATAACTGGCATCACAGTATACATTTGGATTTTGGTCAATGTGCGTAATACATTTACTGGATTTTGAGCAATTTGGCATTTACCTGGAATTAGGCTAACACTAATTATGTTCATGTACAGTCCTTTCAGCCCACCCAGTGAGGGGATTATTAAGGTCTTGTTATTAAGGGATGAATTTGAATGCTTATTTTTGGTGATAATTTACATCTGTGTTTTAGTGAAAAATGTATAAAGGCATCATCCAAAAAAGAATCAGTTATGTATATAAGTTGGTAATTAGATGGATGACTAAAAGCTAGTTAGAGTTGGGTTTTGAAGCTTGCATCAAAGCAATGACATTTATTGAAAGAATTCTGGAGTATAGAGCCTTGGCACCTGATGGTGGAACGGTTTAAAAACGACACTCAGGATGCCAGAACTAAGGGAGTACAAGGATTTTGAAGGATACTAGGTCTGGAGGAGGATACACAGGGAGGGTTAAAGCCACGGATGGGTGATTACAAGGATAAGTATTTTAAAATGGAGCTAATGCAGACCAGGAGCCAGTGCAGGTCAGTAAGCACGGGCAATGGGTGAGTGAGATTTAAAGAGAATTTGAAAGCTTAACCCAGTGTTTTAGATGCAAATGATAGATGGTGCATAACTAATTTCTCCTGCTAGCTTCTTGTTTGGGGATATTGATTTAGATGTTTGAAATATTACTGCAGTTTTCAAAATTAAACCAATTAAATAGTCCTTCATTATGTACTCTCTCTTTTTATTCTGTTAAAATATTGGATATATTTTGAAACAAAGGAACTTCTGTGCAGGAAAACCATCTGGCAACTCTTGATACTGCATTTCCTATCTGAACTGTTTTCTATTGCATAACAGGTGCACAAAAAACAATTATAACTGTGATATTAAATACAGATCTCTCCCTCAGAAACTTGCCATTAACCGAAAATCCCACTGAGCTGAGTGGAAGTGCACATCACTCTTAGCATCAAATCAACAAACACTTTCCCAAGAACCTTTTCAATAACCAGTATTGAAAATCTATTGTTAGTGATGGCAAGTTAAAATTGGTTTTGTAATTGAAAGGAAGAAATTCCAAGATATTTACATTCCCATGAACTAAAATGTCTATCTTCGGTCACAGTTATGTCCTTAACTGTATTTTTTATTGTCAATACATTGTAATTCTCCATTCTTGGAAATCTGTTTTGGTGGGATAGGCTAAAACTTGGTTACTTAATTTTTCTGTTTGATCAAAAGTGCATCAGCAATCTTAGCATGATTCAATTAGGAGCTGCAAGTATGACAGTTTGACTTCTGACGCACAACGATAATAAGGGTGGAAAGCGCAAGCGAGTTTTGAATGTTTTTACCAAACCACTGAAATGTCACATGCTTTTGCAGTGGTGAGACTTTGTGGTCATTTTTGTTGTCTGATATGTTAAAGGATTTTTTTTCTGATAGGTCCACATGATAGCTTGATTTATTTCACTGCCTGGCATGTAGAAAATAGACTACCTGGTGGTGGCCTGTGGTCATCTCTCGAATCCTAGTATTGATGCTACAGATACAAGTAGTAACTAATTGAGTATTCGTCAGTAGCCTGAAATATTAGCTCTGATTTTGTGTGTACAGATGCTGCGCGACCTGCAAAACATTTCCAGAATTGTTTCTTTAAATTAAATTTCCAACATCTATAATTCTTTCACTTTCATAGTGAGTAGAATAGAATCTGATGATCAGTTGTTTCTACATCTACTGTAATTGGCAGAAATCAGCTGTAGCATAGCAATGATTAAATATTTAATTTTGCCACTTGTTTAGATGAAATCTGTACCAATCCCTTGGATCCATGAGTTTTAAGTTCTGGTTTCGCATGGTTTGGCAATGCTCTTACAATGTCTGTTCCACAAGCAAATTTAGTATAAATTTCTAAATATGTCATAGCTTTATGTCGAGAAAAGAATTTTGCATACTTGGATAGAATAGGGTTTCTGAAGGTTGTAACTTGGAATATTTATGTCATGGAGCTTAATTTGTGTAAGTAAATAAAGGAAATTGGTGCAGGTTGTAGTTTCACTGTATCGAGTTGGGTATGTATGTTTAGTTTTGTTCTGTTGTTTACAATAATTAGATTGCACAGAAGGTTGGTTTTGGAGACGCATTACCTCTTCATCTTGATGCACCCATGTTAAGCTAGGTCATGAGACTGATTGCAATGTTGCCTAGCTTCAGAAGAATGCATAGTGTTATATTTAAAATACTATGTGACTACTAATAATGCTAATGTTTGAAAGGTCAGCTTTAAGAGAGTGCTACTTTGTCTCCTCACAAAATTAAATCTGCCTGAAACTTGATCTACACACACTGACCGTAAACGATAGCAATTTACAATATCGATAAGACTGTTGCCTGTAACGATTTTTACAGACATCATTATGATTAACAGTCCTTCAGTGACATCATTGCTTCTAAACAAAAAGCCCTTTATTCCCAAATTAAATCCATAAATGTACAATTGAGCGAGTCCTCTACTGTAATGTCCGAGTCTGGTTTTGGTGACCCATCCGTCTTCCTGCATGTACCCGAATTTTTCGGATCTTCTTTACCCTCCTTCCTCGTGACAGGATCACATTGATGGGCTTGCGTCCATATTGTTCCATGATTTCCTGAATTCTGTGCCAGTTGGATTTGCGCAAATTAAAGTTGCACTCTGTTGCCTCATTCTCATATCCTACATGGCACACCCGTGTGCTGGTTGCATAACCCACTGCTTTCACAGTCACTCGATAATCACCAGGGTTCAGTATTCGCCAATAGTCCCCATCAGTTGCTAGAAAAAGAACACAAGTGAAAAAATCTCAGTGGACTGAAGCACACAAGTCAGATAGAATCTATAGAGAGGAATTGTTAACATAATGAAACAGCATCCTGATAAGATTCAATCTAATGTTCATTTCATCAGCTGGAATTTGTTTCATCTAATAATTTCTATTTCCTTAGGTGAAGATGAATCCAAGAGGTTAAATTGTATGACTTTTCAGTTCAAGACTTGAATACTGCTATACAAGATGGGACTATGGTGGATCCGCCTTTCACCTTTATTTCTATAGAGACATCAACAGGCTATTCAACCCCACTAAACCTGTTCTGAGAAGCAATTAAATCATGGGTGATCTCAACTGCTTTTTCTCACTGTTTCTCTCTGTTTTAATATCCTTTCCTAACTTAAAATTGAGATGCATTTGCCAAACCATCCATGTTTTTTGGGGTTTCGGATTTCTGCTACCCTTCATTGAATAAATCCTTCCTGATCTCAATCCTAACTGGTCCAGCTCTAATGTTAAGAATATGTTCTTGGTTCCCTCCCTCCCTCCCTCATCATAACTCTTTCTTAGCATTGGTTATTTTTTTAAGCATCAAATTAATCAGACTCCATTCTTTTGCTGTGTTCTGGTCTAACACTGAAATTGCAACAGTTTTCTGAGACCTTGCTTGCCTTGGTACTTAATTTTTGCATGCTTTTTAAACTTGTTTTCTGGAAGCATTGGTAAGATGATTTGTCTCATCCTTTAAATTTCTTTTAGTCTTAGTGTCCTATACTGTAGGTCATGCACATTGTTTTGGTAAATTGTATCCACTGGAAATAATTTAAGTGGGATTATTTTACCTGTTTTCACATCGTGGTTTATTCCTTCAACTGACACTGTGGCATTGGCAATTGCATTTCCATCCAAATCCCGTACCAGGCCTTTTAATCCACGATGTATCTGAAACAGAATATTATAAGTACAAGGTCTTTGTACCCAATGTACTTTGCAATAACATGATGATATCATTATTAGTCACATGTACATCAAAACAAGTGAAATGCATCTTTTGCGTAGTGTTCTGGGGGCAGCCCGCAGGTGTCATCATGCTTCCGGTGCCAACATAGCATGCCCACAGCTTCCTAACCCATGTCTTTGGAAGATGGGAGGAAACCGGAGCACCCGGAGGAAACCCACACACACGGGGAGAATGTACAGACTCCTAGCAGACAGTGGTCGGAATTGAACCTGGGTCGCTGGCGCTGTAAAGCATTATGCTAACCACTACACTACCGTGCCTGCCCATTCCTGTTTTTAGTGTGTTAGATGCTGTTGCCAAGATCTTAAAACAAGAGAAAAGACTATTTGCTTACCCACAGCAGTGCTATGGATTTATAATTGACACACTGCTTCTATTTCTACTCCACCACTCCCCCCCCCCCATCAGAAATTGATCCAGTACTCCTTTGAATCATCTGGTTAACTATGTAAAAGAATTCTAATAAAAGATAAAGTGGAATAATGGTTTTAATGTGAAATTTCTTTCATTTTATCTTTTGTCTTTTTTTGTGTATATCATAGAAGAATACATGTATATTGCACCTCCCTAATTTAGATGCAACTTTATACCCAATTTATTCTCTCATTGTTTTAAAAATTGTGATTGTTTTCACTGCTCAATCTTTTTACCCAATGTTTGTGTTTTCCCACAAAACCTGCTCACGCCTAGCCAGGCCAGATGGGGTAGATCAAAGGAGCTTATCTACTGAACCCAGAAGGCATCCAGCCAAGCTAGAGGAAGATCTTGATAGCAAGTAGGCCTCGGGGGGCATACCTCAGAGGCACCACTTCCTGAACATCCCAGCAATCTTTGATAAGAAACTTGTGACTTCTCAAGCTAGAAGACTGTTTTAAAAAGTTTTTAAGCATCTCTGAAATCAGGGACTTGGACCCCAAGATCCCTCTGTACGTCAATGCTGTTAAGGGTTATACTATTAACTCTATACTTTCCCGTTACATTTGACCTCCCAAAGAATAAAACCTCGCACTTGCTTGGATTGAGTTCCATCTGCCATTTCTCTGCCCATATCTGTAACTGATCTATATTCTGTTGTATCCTTTGACAGCCCTCTATGCTGTCTACAACTCCACTAACTTGTCTTGCACATCTCCTTTAAACTTTCCCTTCTCACCTTAAATCTATGCCCGCTAGTATTTAACCTTTTCCCCCCTTTTGGGGGGGAGGGGGAGTAGACTTTTATCTACCCTATCTATGCCTTTGATAATTTTATATACTTCTATAAGGTCACTCCTCAGCCTCCAATGCTCCAGCAAAAATGATCCAAGTTTGTTCAACCTCTCCTTATAGCTGATACACTCTAGTCCAGGCAACAGCCTGTTAAAGACACGAAACTGCAGATGCTGAGTATTTTGCTCAACATCCTGCTGAACCTGTTCTGTACCCACTCCAAAGTCTCTACATCCTTCCAATAGTTTGGTGACCAGAACTGTGCACACTACTTCAAATGTGGTCTAACTAAAGTTTTATACAGCTGCAACATGACTTCCAGACTCAATGTCCCAACTGATGAAGGCAAGCATGCCGTATGCTTTCCTTACCACCCAATCCACTTGTGTTGCCACTTTCAGGGAGGGTAGTTTTAGATTATGGGATGATATTGATGAGATGATACAATGGGAGAGCACAGACAGATGAAACCTAATCTTGATAAGTGTGAGGAGGTTCATTTAGGGAAGATTAGCAAGGCTCAATCATGCAAATAAATGAAATAAATGGCTTTATGGAGGATTGAGGAACAGGGACCTTGGTGAACAAGTGGAATCCAGCAATGGAATTCAGTAATACTTAGCAAATGTCATTCAGCACATTTTGGACTTGCGGAAACTCTTATCTTACTGGGAATGACTGAATGTTGCATTTGGCACTGTGTAGTTCTCCCGTTACCTGTTCCATAAAGTGGAGCAGTGCCTCCTGGTTGTCCTCCCATTCCTTTGGCAGCTCAGACTTATGAGGGAACTTGTCACAGCCAACGTAAATGGAGAGTTGGAAGCAGTTGGTGTGCAGATAGCAGAAATCATTCATAGCTGTGGAAAAGAGGACAGTTATCAGGACTAGAGCTCTCACTGTCATAATATAATACTTTCAAAGAGGTTTCATGCTATTGCTAACTAACAGCAGAGCTAAATCTTTGTGATGGAACAGTACCGAATGGAGCAATTATAATAGCATCCATATCAATGCTTTATCTGAATGTGAATTTATCAATTGCACATTAATTCATTATAACTTTTAACCTGTTGACTTTGCAAGTAGAACAACTGATACCCTAAATAGCCTATCAGAGCTTTTACAAAATATTTTCAAAGGTTTTTTTGTTGAGGGAGAGATGCCCTGTGGAATTTTAAGATTTTACTGAATTGTGGTCAGTTTTATACTGTGGGGCTATGTCCACTCAGATTTGGGACTACCAGGCTTATTTATTATAACCACCAGAGGGCGAGCAACACCATTATGTCTCCACCTCAAGAAAATGAAGCACAGGTTTTGGAGGTACGAGGATAGTACTCTTGTAAAGCCACTAAGTCTTTCCATTGCAAGAAACTAGCATTGAAGTAAAACTTTCATCTGAGCTTTGTGGGAGGCAGTTGCAAACTCTTGGCTTCTGCACATCAATTGGATACAGCTCTGAAATACTGATAGTATCTGTTAATGACAACCTAAGTAAGGGCAAAAAAATTATGATTCTATGCAAGTGTAAAAATATGGGGTGATTCTGAAACAGGCAGCTGGACACTTGGTGAAGATGGGTACATTAAAATGTGATAAGATACAAATGAATATCATAAAATCTCCAGCTACAGTTTTTAGAAACTGGACTTGATAAATGGATTTTAGGGTTACTTAAGACAGTTGAATTTTATTGTCCATATTAGTTTAAGTTGAAATTTTCAAGATATTATCGTGCTGTATCACTGTTTTGATCTTCTCATCCACGTGATATGTTCTAGCACTGATGGAACTTACTGATCATTAGATGGTGACAACGTGCAACCTGAGCTGGAAACCCCAATGCATTCCTTTCCTCATGTCCATCTTCTAATACTTCTGCTGAATGTGTTTGTCAGCCTACAACATTCCACAATTCTGACCAAAGTTGGCAACTTCTCATTGAGTATGTGGCATGGATATAAACATTTTCAGCATAGTGCATTGAAAGTTGTGACCTGCTGTGGTCTTAAACAATAAATGAAACTTTAAAAGCTTGTGGAATGAGTGTTTTGCTCATCAGATTAGAAATGAAAAAAATAATAAATTAATGTCCCTTCTCTTTATTTATAGTGAGAGTTTAAACTACATGGACTAGATAGATACAAAATTTCTCCCTTCACTTTCTAGTCTTACCTGTCCTTGGAAGAATGATTATTATCTCAAGAGTGCTTAATTTCCAGAACCAAAACTCTCCTCTGGTGCCCTTATTTTGCTGTAGGGTCACAATTATACTTACTGCCAACAGATGGACGCCATGCTCCACCATTGATGATTCCAAAGCCTTTAGTAAAATCGTCAGTGTGGCATTTGCCTTGGTATGTTTCAACCATCCCAAGATGTGCAGAAGCATAAGAGGTGGCTAGCCACTGGAATACTGCGTCATCTGGTGTATCCATGTAATTGAGGTTTTCACTTTCCTCGTAATCATCTAACATTTGTGCTCTTCGCATCATCTCTTCCCTTTCCTCTTCGGGTCTTGCCATGTTGAATGGAAACGTCACCACTTGTTCACCTCCAAGGATGTTGGCTCCAAGCACGAAAGGGATTTTTTCTAACCATGCTATAATAGCACGTGTTTCCATAGCAACCTGAGTAAAATGCAAAAACATCTGAGAAAGAGTTTATCTCAAATGGTATGTACTGCAGTGATGTGGAAATGAAACTCATTCTTTAGTCATGTTAATTCCCTTTTATGTTCTGCAGTCCTTGTGGTTATTAATTTTCTGAGCCTCTGTTGTTTCTATTGCATATAAAGAAAATACTCAAAACTAAAAGGCAGGTAAGGTAGCAACTGCAGAAAGAGAAATAACAGATCAGCAACCTTTCATAAGAACTTGAAAACGAGTTCTGATTATACTGAAAACTCTTATAAAAAGCAAGTGCAAAAGCAGGAGGGAGATGGAAGGATGAACAAAAGGGAAGAGCCATCGATTGGCAGAGCTTTTCAAAAAGGAATGGAAATGAGACTTGAATAAAAGATGAAGTAACTGCAACAACAGACTTGCTGTCAGAAAACCTGGGATCATTGTTGCCCATTATACTTGATGGGGTTGAGAGAACCATTGTGCTGAAGCTGATGGAAAATGTGCCAAACAATCCAGAGAATATTGGCATGGAAGGTGGGACTGGCACAATATCTGCTTCTGAAAAGCAAGTGCTGGGAGGGGAGGACTGTGGGGAAATTGGATGATCCTGGCAAGATAGAAGGAGATCCTCGAGGATTGGCATATGGGAAATTTAAGTATGGGATGAGGAAGGAGTAGAATACACAGAATACTGCTGGATTAGTGAATATTTGAGTACTTTGACATTATACAGATTTCCAGCATTTGCAGGATTTTGGTTTTGTATTCAAGTTCCCCACTGGAGCCCACCCAAACCAGCCTTTAATTCTCCTATCCCAACTGACTATTCCTTCATCAGCTAGACAGACCAGTCCATACTCTGTGTCCATCCAAACCAGACCACCATTCTTTGAACACATGCATCCCTTTGCTGTCGTACTGATCACACTGAATGAGCCATCAAGCCAGTCTGAACCAGCCCGTCACTCCTCGGGCTATTCCTGTTTTACTTCCTCTGCCTACTCAAACGCTCCCAAACACAGTCAGCCTGCTGCTGCTTTCCTCAGGCTACTCTGAGAACTGAGAGCTTGGATAAATACATGGAACTATGATATTCTGGCTCTTGCAGAGACTTGGCTGTCACCAGGGCATGAATGGATACTGAATATTCCCAGATTTCAGTGTTTTAAAAGGGATGGTTTGGGGGTGGGGGGGGGAGAGAGAAGAGGAGGAGGGATGGCGTTACTGGTCAGGGATACTATTACAGCTGCAGAAAGGGTGGATAATGTAGCAGGATCCTCTCTAGAATCACTGTGGGTGGAAGTTAGGAACAAGAAAGGAGCAGTTACTTTACTGGGAGTATTCTATAGGCCCCCCGGTAGCAGCAGGGATACTGAGGAGCAGATTGGGAGGCAGATTTTTGGAAAGGTGCAAAAATAACAGGGTTGTTATCATGGGAGACTTCGACTTCCCAAATATTGATTGGCACCTGCTTAGTACCAAAGGTTCAGACAGGGCAGAGTTTGTTGTGTCCAGGACGGATTCCTTTCACAGTATGTTGACAGGCCGACAAGAGGGAATGCCATATTAGGTCTAGTATTAGGTAATGAACCAGATCAGGTGACAGATCTCTCAGTGGGTGAGCATTTGGGGGACAGTGACCACCGTTCCCTAACATTTAGCATTGTTATGGACAGGGATAGGAGCAAAGAGGACAGGAAAATATTTAATTGGGGAAAGGAAAATTATGAGGCTACAAGGCTAGAACTTGCGAGTGTGAATTGGGATGACATTTTTGAAGGGAAATGTACTATAGCGATGTGGTCGTTGTTCGGGGATCTCTTGCAGGATGTTAGGGATAAATTTGTCCAGTGAGGCAGAGAAGGAATGGCAGGGTGAAGGAACCATGGGTGACAAGAGAGGTGGAACATCTAGTTAGGAGGAAGAAGGCAGCATACATAAGGTTTAGGCAGCAAGGATCAGATAGGTCTCTTGAGGAATATAGGGCAGCAAGGAAGGAACTTAAGAAGGGGCTGAGGAGAGCAAGAAGGGGACATGAAAAGGCCTTGGCGAGTAGGGTTAAGGAAAATCCCAAGGCTTTTTTCACTTATGTGAAGAGCAGAAGGATGACGGGAGTAAAGGTCGGACCGATTAGGGATAAAGGTGGGAAGATGTGCCTGGAAGCTGTGGAAGTGGGTGAGGTCCTCAATGAGTACTCCTCTTCAGTATTCACCAAGGAGAGGGGCCTTGATGACGCTGAGGACAGTGTTGGTAAGGTTAATGTTCTAGAGCATGTTGATATCAAGAGAGAGGATGTATTGGAGCTGTTAGAAAATATTAGGACAGAGAAGTCCCCAGGGCCTGACAGAATATTCCCCAGGCTGCTCTGCAAGGTGAGGGAGGAGATTGCTGAACCGTTGGCTAGGATCTTTGAGTCCTCGTTGTCCATGGGAATGGTACCAGAGGACTGGAGGGTGGCAAATGTTGTCCCCTTATTCAAAAAAGGTAGTAGGGATAGTCCAGGGAATTACAGACCAGTGAGCCTTACGTCTGTGCTGGGCAAGCTGTTGGAAAGGATTCTTAAAGATAGGATCTATGTGCATTTAGAGAATCATGATCTGATCAGGGACAGCCAGCATGGCTTTGTGAAGGGCAGATCATGTCTCACAAGCCCGATAGGGTTCTTTGAGGCGGTGACCAGACATATTGATGAGGGTAGTGCAGTAGATGTGGTCTACGTGGATTTTAGTAAGGCATTTGACAAGGTTCCACATAGTAGGCTTCTTCAGAAGGCCAGAGGGCATGGGATCCAGGGAAGCTTGGCCATGTGGATTCAGAATTGGCTTGCCTGTAGAAAGCAGAGGGTTGTGGTGGAGGGAGTGCATTCAGACTGGAGGGCTGTGACTAGTGGTGTCCCACAAGGATGGGTTCTGGGACCTCTGGTTTTCATGATTTTTATTAATGACTTGGATGAGGAGGTAGAAGGGTGGGTTGGCAAGTTTGCAGACGAGCCAAAGGTTGGTGGTGTGGATAGTGTGGAGGATTGTCAAAGATTGCAGGGGGACATTGATAGGATGCAGAGCTGGGCTGAGAAGTGGCAGATGGAGTTCAATCTGGAGAAGTGTGAGGTGGTACGCTTTGGAAGGACAAACTCCAGGGCGGAGTACAAAGTTAATGGCAGGATTCTTGGTAGTATGGAGGAGCAGAGGGATCTGGGGGTCCGTATCCACAGATCCCTGAAAGTTGCCTCACAGGTGGATAGGGTAGTTAAGAAAGCTTATGGGGTGTTAGCTTTCATAAGTCGGAGGATCGAGTTTAAGAGCCGCAAGGCAATGATGCAGCTCTATAAAACTATGGTTAGACCACATTTGGAGTACTGTATCCAGTTCTGGTCGCCTCATTTATTGGAAGGATGTGGAAGTGTTGGTAAGGGTGCAGAGGAGATTTACCAGGATGCTGCCTGGTTTAGAGAGTATGGATTATGAGGAGAGACTAAGGGAGCTAGGGCTTTACTCTCTGGAGAGAAGGAGGATGAGGGGAGACATGATAGAGGTGTACAAAATATTAAGAGGAATAGATAGAGTGGACAGCCAGCGCCTCTTTCCCAGGGCACCGATGATCAATAAAAGAGGGCATGGCTTTAAAGTAATGGGTGGGAAGTTCAAGGGAGATATCAGAGGAAGGTTTTTTACCCACAAAGTGGTTGGGGCATGGAATGTGCTGCCTGGGGCAGTGTTGGAGGCAGGTACATTGGTCAAATTCAAGAGATTACTGGATAAGCGTATGGAGGAATTTAAAATAGAGGGATATGTGGGAGGAAGGGGTTAGATAGTCTTAGCCGTGGTTTAAAGGTCGGCACAACATTGTGGGTCGAAGGGCCTGTATTGTGCTGTACTGTTCTATGATCTATAAGATCAGTGCTTTAATTTTATTTAACAAAGTCTTGTGTGGCACATTGGAAATGTGGCATGCCTATTGAAAGTCCAAATCAACTGGTTCACCTTTATCTATTCTACCATATACAATCTCAAAAAAAAAACCTAACAAATTTGCCAAATATTGGCAGGGCACATAAAATAGTAATAAGACTGGTCAGAATTTGCCAATTCTGGCCAGTCCTATTACTATTTTATGTGCCCTGCAATCACTTCCTTAATAATGAACTCCAGCGTTTTCTCTACTAAGGATTTCAAGCTAACTTGTCTGTGGTTCCCTTTTTTCTTTCTCCCCCCTTTCTTAAATAATGGGATTAAATTTGCTATCTTCTTATCTGTGGGAAATGTTCTAGAATCTAAAATGTTAGAAGATGACAACTGGTGTTTTAGCTGTCTCTACAACCACCTCCTTCAAACCCTTGGGGTGCAGACCCTCAGGACCTGGATTTATCAATTTTGGTCTCTAATTTCTCCAGTACAAGATTTTTTACTAATGCTGATTTCTTTCATCTCTTTATTCACATTAGGCTTATTCTCTACCATTTCCTGGAGGTTTTGTTTGTGTTCTCTGTGAAGATGGACACAAAATATTTATTTAATATTTCTACCATTATTCCCCATCATAATTTATTCTGTCTCAATCTATAAGGAACAATGTTAACTTCAGCTAATCTTTTCCTTTTTACATATCTATATAAGATTTTACTGTCTTTTTTTAAAACTCATTTCACTACTCCCATGTTCTACTTCCCCTTTCCTTATCAATGCCTTGGTTTCTTTTTAATGCCCAAGCCTGCTCTGTCATTCAATAAGACCACAAGTAATCTTTTACCCAGAAGCCATATTCCTGCTCTAACTCCATGTTCCTTAGTTTTGAAAATTGTCAATCTGTCTTCAATGTGCTCAGTGACTGAGCTTCTGCACCCTTGTGGTGGAGATAACTCCAAAGGTACACTATCCTTTAGTTGAAGAAATTTCTTCTCATCTCAATGTTGATTGTCAGTCCTTTATAGTTTGAGAATCTAGCTCCCGGTTCCAGACAGTCCTGGTAGGGAAAATATCATCCCTGCATTTACCATGAGAAGTCCTGTAAGAATTTTGCAAGATTCAATGTAATCACTTCTTATTCTTAAAAATTCCCGCAAATCTGGTCCAGTCTGTTTAATCTTGCCCTCATAGGTTGAACCCCTCCTGTCACATTTCCCGTCCCAGGAACCAGTCTACTGGGAACCTTCTTTCTAGCTTGTACTTCCTTGTTTGAATTCCTCAAGGCAAGCAGGGATTCTTGTCTCTGGGTGAGGAGATGAGCCTCACATGTGGGTCTCTGATCATGAATAAAGGTGCTATGCTGAAGTAGAAGTCTAACGACTATAAGTTTCTTCACAAAAGCCCAGTAAACATAATACCACTGAATACAGAGTCAATGGGAGAGCTTCCCCTGGCCAAACAAGAAATAAGAGAGGAGGAGGAGGAGGAGGAAGCAAGCTTGAATTTATGGAAGGACTTTCATAGATGTTGAATCACAGGGAAATGCAGTAACAATTGTGCTGTGCACAGCAAGATCCTAAAAGCAGCAAAAGAAATGAATGACTACTTGTCTTTTGGTGATGTTGGGTGAATAACGAATATTGGATATTGAATAAGAACTTGATTTTTCTTTCCCTAAACGAAAGATACCCCTGAGGTAGTTGTGGTCTAGACACTGTTCATCTTTTTTCAATTCACGTGGACACAGACCCTTCAATCTATTACTTTCACATACTCTTTCCTTCAATTGGTTGTGATGGTATAGTTAAGAAATGACACTTATAAATGGATTCCCTCCTACCCTAGTCTGCCCCCTTACTTTTCATTGAACTTGTGCTACATTCTATTTGTTTGAGATGGACGTTGTTATGTTGATGCTATAGAACAGAAGTGAAAATGCTTTTCTGGTACTAATAAAGGGCTATCAACGTTAAACTGTCATCTGGTATTCCCAGATATTTTGCAAATATTTTTCTCTTTATCCAAGTCATTAGTTGAATTAAGGATTCTGAAGAACAGCCCCATTCATAACAAACTTTCTGTGTGTAATAGCTGCTTGCTCACCGCCTCTTCTTCTGATTGGTATTCCTCTGGTATAGGAAGGTGGTGATTGGCAACTCTTTGAGGTCCTCTTTTGTCCTTCGCAGCCCATATGGACGTCAGTTCTGGAAAGTTGTCACTGAGGTCAAATCCTTCTTCTGTCCAGTATCCCAGTGCCCAACTGCTTAGTTCTGATCCCTGAGGGGGAATTAAAGCAACTTAGCTCTCTCCAGCTTTTTTCCTTGACAGTTGGTCTTGCACCAGAATCAAATCTTTTTTACTCACAGTTTTATTCACTGATGATCCTGCCTTATTCAAGAGTGCAACAAATTGACATTAACTTTATAACCTTACTTAAAAAGAAATGAAAATAACATACTGTCTGCTTCTCAGGCCAAAGTGTGAAGATGGGGAATTCTACAACGATTCTATTCAACACAATGCCAGATTTAAACTTGTGATAATGTTACTAGATACAAAGAGAGAAAAAAAAGTTCCATTTCACCAACCTCATCTTTACGCACCGTTCCCTTAGTACACAACTAATGTGTCAAAGCACAGTGCTGATACCTTCATGCACGATAACTAACGTTACTGACTTACATTGATGTCACGCACAACAAGGTTAATGTTTACTGCCACGGAAACAAATCTAATGTTGAACAGTGCATACTTAATCAATCAATAGTATATTTCCCTGCTCATCATTGGGCCTCTTGGCCAAAGTAAAGACTCTTGGACTATATTTCCAATTGGGTGCTCACTATTTCATAAGCCAGTTCGTAACCATCTGGATTGAGAGAGGGTACAAGGTGTATCCTTGTGCTATCGATTAATCGTGTGATCCGGGGGTTTCCGTAGATGTATTCCTTACACAGGAATTGCATTAGAAGCAGTAGTAACTCCCGCCCTAGGACCTCGTTCCCATGCATTCCAGCAGTGTAATGAAATTCCGGCTCCCCTGCAAAACAACAAATGTTCACAGTTAGATGCAAGTACTAGGACAGTAGTACAGTGTTAAAATGGTGACTAGTTTCAGAGGCCTGATAACAACTGTGACCAAAAGAATCGTTGCCTTCCTCACAAGGCTCACTTAATCAAGCTGGCTGTGTGAGGGAATTAAAGTTTCCTTCTGGCCCCTCTGTGCATGATGATAACATATCCCGAGCATTAGTTCCAAGAGCAACAACAGATCTCAAATGGCTACACCTATGTGAATCAATCCATCCAATTGTTGGAGGGTGACTATGATAGTAATGACAAGTCTAATCTGGCTCTCATATATTGTTCACAGGTTTCACTTTCTCAGAAGAGTGATCATTTAGAACCCAGGTATAATTGGAAGCTAACCATGTGTTGGTGTAGATACCAGTAGTAATCATCCATAAATGATTACTGCAACATGAACAAGCAATAATTATCAATTTAATTTTTATTTGAGGGACCATTACCAGGTTCATGCTCTCCTGGATTATCTGACAATTCCATGGCATAGATCTTCAATCCTTGGGAACTTTTTCCGATGTTATAAATCCGGGTAATGTTTGGGCACTGCTCGTTCACAACCTTCATCAGCTAGCAGATCATTAAAAGAAAACATATTAAATATTTCTCTTATTAAAATGAAATGATTACATGCACAAAAAGGTATAGGTCAATATGAATGTTATAGAAATTGAATGAATAAAGTGTTACTTTATCCATTCCTTCTGTCGAAGCTATTACTATCAATGCACAAAATGCTGTGTTAGACGGACTTGCCCTATGTTATAAATTTACATTAAATTTTAAATTTTATTTACAGCGTGGTAACAGGCCCTTCCAGCCCAAAGAGTCCTCACTGCCCATTTTAAACCCCCAAATTAACCTACCCGTACGTCTTTTAGAATGTGGGAGGAAACCGGAGCACCCGGAGGAAACCCACGCAGACACAGGAGAACGTACAAACTCCTTACAGACAGCGACGGGAATTGAACCCCGATCGCTGGCGCTGTAATAGCGTCACACTAACCGCTACGCTACCGTGTCGCCCCATGTATACCGTGTATACCATGGGCAATTTGCCACTTCAATCCATTCATTTATATGCTACCTTAATTTCCATATATGGACATTTTTCTTGCTTTTTTGGCTTGAGCTGTGGAAACAACAATCATTTTCTACAACACAGCCCAATTATTGTCTAAAACAACCTGACTTGGAAGGATTACATGGTTAGGCACACCAGTTGAGGGAGTAACATTGATGTTGGCTGACGGCACCAAAGGGATGGGCTGAAATGTGAGGAGGAATGCAAGAGGTGATTGGAAGAGGGACAGGTGACAGTGTGTGACGAAAGATTGTCAGAAGTAATGCCTCAGAAATTCTTATGTAGGTGACTGACCACCATTGCAAATGGTCTCTTGCTCTCTATGAGCAGGAGATTCACAGCACACGACCAACATATAATATCCAGAATAAGTTTAGCCTTACCTGACGCATGTCCTTGTAGTTGTGATGCCTGAAGTCAAGTCCCTCTCCTGTCACTTCATTTGACTCATACTGATTGTGGGCTGTGAGATGGATTTGACAATTTTAAGGTTAGTGGGTGACACAGTGTTCCAGAAGTTAGTGTTTCCCTGCTCCAGCATCCCAGGTTTGAGCCTGACATCCTCCCGTGACCACGTGGATTTCCCCGGATGTTCTGGTTCCCTCCCATGTCCCAAAGATGTTCTGGTGGATTCTGCTGTAAATGACCTTTTATTGCAGGTAAATGACAAAAATGGGCACGTGAGAAGGAGCAAGTTGCAGGGTTACAGGGAAATAAGGGGGGGCATGGACTGATGGGATTGATCTGCTGGAAGCTGGCTTGGACTCAGTGGGCTGAATGGTCTTCCATGTCATAATAAGCATATTGTGATTAGGTAATGTTTACAAAATTAGGGAAGGTTCTGAGAGGCCAAGTAGTGAATGATTATTTTACTGGTTAGTGGATCACTAATCTACAGGTAGAGATTGATTATTATTACACAGAAAAGGAGGAAGTTAGAAGAAAATCATTACAGTTTTTTCAGACCATGGAACACTTTACTGCAAATAGGTACTGAGGCAGGCATTATTCAATGGATTTGTATGTCTTTCAAAAGAAAAAACTGTGCTGTACTGTTCTATGTTCTAAAAACAACAATGATACCAAGTGATATTTTCTGAATACTTAGATTCTATTAGAATATATTTTATTGCACAGAGATATACGCTGTCACTTTTCTGTAATTATTACACTGCACACATTATGTTGCAGAGGGACTGATTTTCTTTTCTTGCAAGTGAGAAAATTCTTACCTGACACTGGACAGGCGAGCACCTCCATTCTCATGCATAGGCTTCCATTCCAGCTCTGTGGATTTATTCGGATGAAACGAGCAACAACAGTTTCTGGGAATTCACTCAGAACTGGTGTATCTGTGTCCACATTTCCAAAAAAAAGCTGTAGGAATGGGGAGGATATCTGTTAATTGCCTTCTCTGTCTAGTCACTGCTATCATTATCTATATCGATTTTCTTTTTGTATTGAAAAACCTGAATAATTAATTGCTCGTGTATTCAACTTTCCAGTTGTGATTTTAATAATGATCAGCTGAAGGTCTACTAGACCTTGGACACAAGTGCACACGGGCTCAGAGATACACCTCGGGATGTCATATTCCATTCAGAAACTCTAAGATCTAGGATAAGATTTTTCCACAATGGGACCAATAGAGAGGCCTATTTTTTATTTGTTGGGCTGGTCAGCTGTGGGAGTCTTGTTCATCCTTTGTTCTTCTTGGGTGAGGTTAGTTACTCAACCCATTTTAGGGATTGATGTCTTTATGGCCTTGTTCTACATGAGGCAGAGCCTTTAGAGAGCCTGGTAAACTTATTTACCTTTTGAACCCATAAAACCACACGAGTCTGAAGGGAGGTTGTGTTACGTAGATAGGATAATTATCTGAAAGTATTAAACAACCATGAACCAACTACATATATCATGGATCTGTCAAGTTTTGTGATATATAACCAATTAAATCAGTTGCTTTATGTGGCAAATGGCCAATTACATCTGATGTTTGTGTGAAACACTGCCCATAACATCTTTCCACTTCTAAATACATATATAACTGTTAATTTGTCTGATGTATAGCCAGTAGTATATCTAGGTGCATGGTACCCATACACTATGCTCAACTCTGATCTAGGTAGACCCATTAGTGTGATTCATGTGCTTGATGTCTATTTGATATGCTTAACACATACCTAATCATGCATATGCTAAATGTCCAGCACATCCATTAGTGTGTGATGATGTACCCACTCACATCAATGAGTGTGTGATACATAGTTCAATTATATCTATCATCATGTAAGAGACATACCCAATCGTAATATCCATCTGTGTACGTCATCCATGTACGGCTGTCATTGCTGAACTGCACGTAGTATGTGTTCACCCAATCATTGCTATCAATGAAGAGAACTGGTTGTTAGTTTCAAGACCTTTGTATAAACAGTGGACGCTATCAGACTTTCACCAGCAGATGTTGGCACTAACATGGCTTGCTTATAATTTGACTGTTAGGCATTTTTGAAGAATACTCAAATGATGACTAAGGATTAAACATTTTTTAAAAACTAAGAAATCGGGATATAAATGCCAAAAGCACAGAACTATTCAAGGTTTAAAAGAAGATGAGTTAATCAGGAAGTTGTGATTAGGTTAGCTCAGGCCTGGGTCTTAAAATTCTGGCACTTGTAAGAAGATTGCAGCAGATATGGATATGAGATCCTCGTGAATGGAGCTGAGGAAACATTCTGATGAGATTTGCATTTGGCGGTACAGAAAAGGGGAAACCATGTAGGATGGTATATATTTACCGCTTGGGAACAGCAGGGAAAGTTGTATTGGCAAAGCAGAAAGTAGCAACTGGGATGAGGAACAAAAATGATGGAATGTGGTGGAGAATGACGAACTGCCAGTTGAACAACACCACTTTCTCTTGTCACAAGAGTGTAATAAACATGTCAATAGCTCTGTAAGTACGGAGCCTTGGACTTTCTTATACAAGAATAACTGAATGTAAAAGAAGGGTCAGGAGTAAAAACTGGCATTATTACCAAAGGAATAAAAAATGTTGTGAGTTCACATGATTAGGAGGGTTAGGGATAAATGTCGTCAGATGAAAAGGAATGAAAATCAAAAAACTGAAGGTGCTGGAAATCTCAGTTGAAAACAGATGCTGCCCAATCTGAATGTTTCCAGCATTTTCTGTTTTTATTATGCAAAAATGAATATAAATATTAATTTTGTTCTTAGAATATGGACGATGCTATCAATAACATGTTTATTTCATTCCTTTAAAATGGCAGTGACGGGCTTTGTCTGTGAATTACTGCTGTAGTTATGTTAATGAGGCTCCCACAACCGTGTTAATTAGGAACATTGACCAAGTGGCAATAAAAATATACACAAATATGTACATACGAGGATTCTGCATGACTTGGAAACCAATTCAGATGTATTAATAATAAGTTTGTAATACTGCTCTAGTCTTTCTTAGTGGTAGACATGACAGAAGAGATGTAATAGCTGACGATTAGACATGAACGGTATGAAAAACTACAAATGTGTTAAAACAACAGAATGTTTTTTTTCTTTTAAAGATAATTGACAAGAATTAGCTGTGAAATGGCTACTGCAAGGGATTTAGAGATTGTGAGCTTCAAGACCATAAAACAGAAAGGGAACCAATTAACTTAAAATTAAATGTAAAAGTGGGATAGAATTGGATGATGTAAAGGTGACTTGATATGAGTTAGCAATCTACTAATGGTGAGGACAGTGCTGAAGGCACTGATCGAGGAAGGAACTGAGGAATGATTAACCACTGTATCATGTAACAGAAACCTGGATGGTTATGAGCAGAACTGAGTGAAAGTCATATGATGGCAATTTGTTCATAACTGGAAGATGTCCAAATATGAGTAAAAAAATTCCAAACTGCTGAAACACACATAAATATCATAGTCAAGAAAGTAACCAGCAGAATTCCTATGCCTGTAATGATAGATTAGGTCAGAACTTTAAAGGTGATGGGGAAGCAATGCCTTTTCCTCCCCATGGTATCACATATTATTCTCAAGATAAATTTTCTTGAGAATAACATATCCTCAAGACTATATAATTCCAAACCACGTATTCTCTTCCTTCTTGATTATTCCTTCTCCTTGGAAATGTTCTTATGTTTATCCTGTTTCAAAGAAAAGTCATCACATATACCTTTAAAGCTACAGTGTATTGTCCTAAGCACTGACTAAAGTCATGGAATCTATTTTAACTTCTCCAATTAACAACCTACTTCATGACTTTCAGTATGTCTCTTCAATGGCAATTTTCTTGTCTACTCTTGTGTAGTTTAGAAGACAATTCCCTGTATAAACTACATGTTAAGACTCAGTAACATTTTGTTTCACCTAACCATAAATGTAACATTCATTAGAGCTGAAAAGCAGTGAGACAACAAACCAAGTCATTAACAAACAGAGCCACTTATCAACGTACTGGAGCAGTGAATCCCGGCCCTGGGTGATAACTCCACTGAATTCAACCAGTTTTCGGGCATCAACTTCAATCCATTGTGATTGGTCGTCCACTTGAGCACACCAGGCCCCATCGTAATAGTCCTCCTCCTCCTCCTCATTTTCAGTACCTGCCTGGGAAATGGTAGAAGGAAATTCAATTACAGCACTATTCCTTTAAGACTGATTTTCCTTTTTTACCCTTTGATTGGCCATTCAGAATTAATAAGATTAGTTGTATTTTATAAAAGCACAATAGAAGGTCCTAGGTTTGGCTCCTTGTTGGTATTATAATCTCTGTTGACGTTGCATGGATTAGAGCTGGGATATAAATCAGCTTTCTTGCATCTGATTGGTAACTAGTGACCTCAAGCTATGGAATGAGCTCTCCCTATCATGCTGAGATAATCATTGCCCTCTCTGCAGAGCATTACCAGTCCAGTGCTAATCCCAGTGAGCATAACCAGCACGCAGACCATCTGCTATGGAAACAGGATTTCTTACCACGCTTCATAGTTGTGAGATTTTCTGATGTGCTATACCACAAGAAAAAGAAATACTCCTTTAAGATTATTTGCCTTTTTAAACCTAGGGCAGGTGACAGCACTGGGAAGACAAATAGGGAGAAATTATTTTCAGCAATTAGCACTTTCTCAAGCACTCATCAAATACGTATACCCCATATGGGGTAAAGTCACAGATAGTGTAAATGATTTGAGTGTAGGAGACGGAGGGTTGATCTCACAGTGGTAAATAAAATCATGAGGAGCATCAATAAGGTTTTTTTCCCCAGAGTTGGGGAATCAAAAACCAGGGGACATAGTTTTCAGGTTAGAGGTGAAATGTCTAATAAGAACCTGAGGGGCAACTTTTTTTCCACAGCGGGTGGTAGATACGTGGAACCAGCTGCCAGAGGGAGTGGGTGAGGCAGGTACATGAGATACATTTAAGAAGTATGTGGACAGGTATATGGATGACAAGAGTTTAGAGGGATATGGGCCAAGTGCTGGGAAGTGGGATCAGCTTTTGGTTGGCATGGACACGTATGGGCCGAGAGGCCTTTTTCCTTGCTGTACAACTCTATGACTCGGTGATAGTGAGTTGGGTGAAAGCTTTCTCTATGTCCTTGAAATAAGGAAAGATTTTTATCCTTATAATGGCATAGATTATGGAGTTATAGGATACATAGGTTTAATTGGTGAGTGACAAAAGCAGACTATTGCCAGTAGTTGGGGGTTGTGGATAAAGGACCATGCACGTGATTTAACGTGTTTTTAAGGAAGTTCAGGGGGATTAATATTTGAATAGGAGGACAAAAGAAAAGGATTGTTGGGATTACATAGAACATAGAACAATACAGCACAATACAGGCCCTTCGGCCCACAATGTTGTGCCGAGCTGTAAACCTCGCCTAAGGCTATCTAACCCCTTCCTCCCACATATCCCTCTATTTTAAATTCCTCCATATGCTTATCTAGTAATCTCTTGAATTTGACCAATGTACCTGCCTCCACCACCGCCCCAGGCAGCGCATTCCATGCCCCAACCACTCCCTGGATAAAAAACCTTCCTCTGATATCTCCCTTGAACTTCCCAACCATTACTTTAAAGCCATGCCCTCTTGTATTGAGCATTGGTGCCCTGGGAAAATGCTCACTGTCCACTCTATCTATTCCTCTTAATATTTTGTACACCTCTATCATGTCTCCTCTCATCCTCCTTCTCTCCAAACAGTAAAGCCTTAGCTCCCTTAGTCTCTCCTCTTAATGCATACTCTCTAAACCAGGCAGCATCCTTTTGGGGAAGATTTGGGGAAGTGATAGGTTAGCTTACCCTCATGAATGGCAAATGGCAGCAATGATCGGTAGGACTGAAAAGCCCAACAGTACCATGTAACATTAGTCACCAAAGTACCTGCAGTGATCTACAGCTGACAGTTTCCAGTAGTTCAGGGGCCAAGGTAATACTTCAGTTTGATCCTTCGGAACAGTTCTCCAACCTACAGACCTGGTCCTAAGTTTATCTTTGTTATTTCAGTTTAAGGATGTTCCTTCTGTTGCTTTGACTGTAGAATGTGAAAATTGTAAAGCAAAATATTCATAGATGGATTTTTAGATGCTAAACCATTAATTCCCAACTGATGTGGGCCTTGGAGTTCAAACAGTTTGATGGAACTAATCACAGTGTCTAGGAAAGTTAAAATAAAAAAGCTCCAAAATAAAAGTTTGTTGGATTTCTGTGAGACAAGTTCTTTCAGAAATAAATGTTTTCTCCAGGACTATGAAGATTACTCCCTAAATAGCTTTTCTTTCTGCCAAATGTCAGGTTGCCTTTGTCATATCAATACACAACCAACTAATCCATAGTTAGCAACATAAAAACTTCAGAGTTGTTCTCGGGAGGATATCATAGCGGTACTAAACCAAGCACAAGAATGTCATTTTTTTTATCTGACTGAGACTCATATGGTCATGGTTATAGAACTGTGTTGCATTGAATCATACTGAGTACATCAGAGAATGATATATGAGGGTTCATGTATACATCAGATCTGGGCTGCGGGAGTAGGATATTTCAGAGAGTGTTAAACTGAGGATCTGGATGTATGAGGGAGGACATATTACAGAATATTACAATATTCTGTAACATATGCTGCAATAAGAAGTCATAGAGAAAAGCATTTGAAGTATAATAAAAAACAGAAATCACTGGAAATACTTAGCAGATTAGGCAGCATCTGTGCTGGGAGATAGAGAGTTTATGTTCTCGTTCATCAAAACTGTTGAAAGGCAGTTCAGTTGTCTCGAAATATCTATGGGGAATCAAACTTGTTGAACAACCAAACTGTGGCTGGGATTTAAAAAGCTGAAGGATATTGTATGTGTTTGAACCAAAATAAATTTCTTAATTTTAAAATTATTACAGTATTTATGCTGCTTTGTTTCAAATAGTTATCAAGTTTCACACTGTTGATAGATGAATATTAGTTTGTTAAAAAAAAGTAATCATCAGATTAAATCCAGAATTTCTGCCTAAACTGAGGGGGAGTTTTATTATTCCTGTAAAATGACATTGATACATTATACATACATCTCTGGATTTAATTTCTTTTTTTAGCTATTTAGCTTTTTCTTAGCTACTTGTGCAGACACCCAATACTGCATTTGACACGAAATGATAGGGGAGTCCATCAATTTACAAAATAGATTGTAAATGTACTTTGTAATGTCACTTCTCAGTTGGTTATAAAATAATGGGAAAACATGGAGCTCATTTTTCTTAAGCTTTGATCTCATCATGGGATATCTTGAGGATATTTGCATGGAGTAATAAACTGTTTTTGTCATGTAGCTTTAAAATGAAGCCAGGAGATTTCCCAGCCCTGATGTTGTGATGGATCAGAAAATTTGTGTTATGTTATAGTCTGTTTCCTCAATACTAAGGAAGTATGACTGTATGTAATAATAAAACTAAGTTTATATTTTAGTCTGTTCCTCCACTACATGCACCCATGGAGGAATATTTTCCCCCCAATATTCCTACCATGGCACGGTAGCATAGCGGTTAGTGTAACACTATTGCAGCGCCAGCAACCTGGGTTCAATTCCCGCCGCTGTCTGTGAGGAGTCTGTACGTTCTCCCCGTGTCTGCGTGGGTTTCCTCCGGGTGCTCCAGGTTCCTCCCACATTCCAAAGACATACGGGTTAGGAGCTGTGGGCGTGCTATGTTGGCGCCGGAAGAGTGGCGACACTTGCGGGCTGCCCCCAGCACATTCTCAGTAACGCAATAAGATGCATTTCACTGTGTGTTTTGATGTACATGTGACTAATAAATAAACATCTTTCTTATCTCATCTATTTTCACTCATTAATGCTCACTGTGTTGGCTCTGTACCCTGGTGGATTACATTACAAGCAAGCCTATCAGGATTTGGACTTTGCCTTTTCACACTGACATGTAACACCTTGATGATATTGAGCTTGCCACAGTAAAACTTGATATAACTATATTAGACCAATATTGGACTCTCTGCTGAAAGTCACTTTCATTCACTGTCCCTGAGATATCAAGCAGAAATTATTTACTCTACTTTGTTGGCATCAGCTAATTTCTGGAAAAGTCAAAATGTGTTTTGAATTAAAATTGTCCCAGGGAGCCAAAGATACTGCTTTCTAGAATAAGTCAGCAGATGGGCAATGTGACAAAATGATGACATCTGTGCTTAAAAGGCAAAAAATAACATTCTAGCCTTTCTTTGTAAAACAATTTTCTATCTAGAGTTTACCATTCCCAGTCTCCACTGCTGAAACCGTCCCTGGGCTGAGGCAAAGAAAACCCAAGAGCATTAAAGCACAAGAACACAAAAAAATAGGAGCAGGAGTAGGCTATGAGGCCCTACAAACGTGCCCCACCATTCAACATAATCGTGGCTGATCTATGCTGGCCTCAACTCCTCTTCTGTGTCATTTCTCCACACCCCTCTCTCTATTCCTTGATCTATCAAATATTTATCCATCTCTTTAAACACTTTTAATGATCCGTCCTCCGCCATCGCCAGGGCAGAGGACTCCAGAGATTCACCACCTTCCGTGAGAAGAAATTTTTCACACAGCAGTTTTAAATGACCAATATCTTATTCTGTAGCTACATTCCCTTGTTTGAGACTCCCCCATCCCAAGCGTCCAACATTAACCCTGTCAAGCCCTCTTAGGATCTTGTATATTTGAATAGGGTCACCCTGAAAGTCTTTAGTCTCTGTTGGTACAACAGCGCCCTTATCCCTGTAATTAGCCTGGTGAATCTCCTTTGTACAGCCTCCAACGTTACTGTATCTTTTTTCAGTTAAAGGAACCAGAACTGTGCACAGTACTCCAGGTGAGGTCTCACCAACACCCTGCACAATTGCAACAAAACCTCCCTATTCTTACACTCCAACCCCTTTTGCAATGAAGGCCAAAATGCAATTTGCCTTCTTAACTATTTGTTGAACCTGCCTGCTGATGTTTAGTGATTCATGCACTAGAACACTGAGGTCCCTCTGTACTTCACTTGCCTGCAGTCTCTCTCCATTCAGATAGTAACCTGCCTTTTGATTCCTGTTACCGAAGTGCACGACCTCACACTTCCCCACATTCAACTCCATTTGCCAGTCTTTTCCACATCCCATTGCAGAATCACATTATCCTTATCACAACACGCCCTTCCACCTACTTCCCTATGACTGGCAAATTTAGAAGCCTTACAGTTCCTTCCTCCAGGTCATTAATGTAGATAGTGAACAACTGCAGATGATCCCTGGGTTACTCCACCAGTTATCACCTTCCAGTCTGAAAGGGGCCCATTTATTCCAACACTATGGGACAGCCGATTTTCAGTCCATTCAAACACACTTCCTCTGACAATTGATGCACCAACCTCTTACATGGCACTTTGCCAAATGCCTTTTGGAAATATAAATACGCTCTATCTACAGCGTCCCCGCTGTCAACTCTCCCTGTTACATCCTCAAAGAATTCAAGCAAATTTGTCAAACGTGATTTACCTTTTATAGAACCATGTTGACTAGATTTAAATATATTCAGCTTTTGTAATTGATCAGCTGTTTCCTTTTTGATTATTAACTCTTGCCTCTTGCCAATAATAAGCTGTTAAACTAACTGGCCTGTAGTTCCCTGCCTTCTGCCTTTCTCCTTTCTTGAAGAAGGGAGTCACAGTGGGTTTATCCATCTTCTGGTGTCCTCCTGGAGTTTAGTGAGTTACCATAGAACCATAGAACAGTACAGCACAATACAGGCTCTTCGGCCCACCATGTTGTGCCGACCTTCAAACCACTCCTAAGACTATCTAACCCCTTCCTCCCACATATACCTTTATCTTAACTTCCTCCATATGCTTATCTAACAATCTCTTGAACTTAACCAACGTATCAGCCTCCACCACCACCCCAGGCAGCGCATTCCATGCACCAACCACTCTCTGGGTGAAAAACCTCCCTCTGACATCTCCCTTGAACTTCCCATGCCATGCCCTCTTGTATTGAGCATTGGTGCCCTAGGAAAGAGGCGCTGGCTGTCCACCCTATCTATTCCTCTTAATATTTTGTATACGTCTATTATCCTCCTTCTCTCCAATAAGTAAAGCCCTAGCTCCCTTAGTCTCTCCTCATAATCCATACTCTCTAATCCAGGCAGTATACTGGTAAATCTCCTTTGCACGCTCTCCAACGCCTCCACATCCTTCCTATAATGAGGTGACCAGAACTGGACACAACACTCTAAGTGTGGTCTAACCAGAGTTTTGTAAAGCTGCATCACTACTTCGTGGCTCTTAAACTCAATCCCATGATTTATGAAAGCTAACATCCCATAAACTTTCTTAACTACCCTATCCACCCGTGAGGCAACTTTCAGTGATCTGTGGATATGAACCCCCAGATCCCTCTGCTCCTCCACATGACCCAGAATCCTGCCATTAACCTTGTACTCCACCTTGGAGTTTGTCCTTCCAAAGTGTACCACCTCACACTTCTCCGGATTGAACTCCATCTGCCACTTGTCAGCCCAGCTCTGCATCCTATCAATATCCCTCTGTAAGCTTCGACAGCCCTCCACACTATCCACAACACCACCGATCTTTGTGTCATCTGCAAACTCGCTAACCCACCCTTCCACCCCCTCATCTAAGTCATTAATAAATATCACAAAAAATAGAGGTCCCAGAACCGATCCCTGTGGGACACCACTAGTCACTGCCCTCCAATCCGAATGCAGTCCCTCCACCACAACCCTCTGCTTTCTACAGGCAAGCCAATTCTGAATCCACATGGCCGAGCCTCCCTGGATCCTTGGCCTCTGACCTTCTGAAGAAGCCTACCATGTGGAACCTTATCAAACGCCTTACTAAAATCCATGCAGACCACATCTACTGCACTACCCTCATCAATCTTCCTGGTCACCTCCTCAAAGAACCCTATCAGGCTTGTGAGGCAAGATCTTCCCTTCACAAAGCCATGCTGGCTGTCCCTAATTAGTCCATGATTCTCTAAATGCTCATAGATCCTATCTCTTAAAATCCTTTCTAACAGCTTGCCCAGCACAGACGTAAGGCTCACTGGTCTGTAATTCCCTGGACTATCCCTACTACATTTTTTGAATAAGGGGACAACATTTGCCACCCTCCAATCCTCCAGAACCATTCCCGTGGACAACGAGGACTCAAAGATCCTAGCCAACGGTTCAGCGATCTCCTCCCTTGCCTCGTGAAGCAGCCTGGGGAATATTCTGTCAGGCCCCGGGGACTTATCTGTCCTAATATTTTCTAACAGCTCCAATACATCCTCTCTCTTGATATCAACATGCTCTAGAACATTAACCTTACCAACACTGTCCTCAGCGTCATCAAGACCCCTCTCCTTGGTGAATACTGAAGAGAAGTATTTTGATACCAAAAATTTTAACCAATGGGTCCACAATCTCTGCAGCCACTTCCGTTAAACCCCTAGTGTGCAGTCCATCGGGTCGTGGCAACTTAGCTGCCTTTAGCCCCCTGAGTTTCTCCAATACTTTATCCCTTGTAATTGGGATTTTTGTAATTTTTACCATGTTATTTGAAATTAGACCACCTGATATCTTAGAATATTAGCAATATCTTACATGGTGAAGACTGATGCAAAAAATGTATCTAACATATCTTTAATTTATTAAAGATTTAACATATATTCAACATTTATTAACTCACCAGCCTTGTTCTCTGGCGGCCCCACCTTTACCTTAGCCGCCCTCTTCCTATTTGACTGTGCACAGAAACCTTTACTATCTGTTTTTATGCCACATGCAAGTTTTCCCTCAATTAATTTTCTCCTTTCTTATGAGCTTTTAAGTCGTCTGCTGCTGGATCCTTAAAACTTCCCAGTCCTCTGGTCTGCCACTAACCCTGGCCACTCTGTATACCCCAGTCTTTACCTCCTTTATTAACCACTGATTGTGCCTTTCTCGTGGAATCCCACTTTTTGACTGGGATAAACTCTTGCTGAGCATTATACACCAGCTGTTTGAATATTTGCCACTGTTCCTTGACTGACCCGTCTCTGAGATTGTTTACCCAGTCCACCTTAGGCAACTCCCCCTCAGACCATTATAACCTGTCCTTGTTTAAATTGAAGACACTGGTCATGGGCTTAAGATGTTCGTCCTCAAACTGCATTTGGAATTCTGCCAAATTGTGGCCACTACCTCCTGGGGGATCTTTAATCACCAGGCCCCTTATTAATCCTTCCTCATTACATAACACCAGACCTAAAATAGCCCGTTCTCAGGTAGGTTCCATAACAAACTACTCTAAAAAGCAATCCCTGATGCATTCCACAAACTCTTCTACATTTGTTCCATCCAATCAATATGTGGGATAAAATCCCCCATGATAATTGCAGTTCCCTTCAAACATGCCCCTTCCCATTTATGCTCTGACCCACCGGGAGGTCACATTTTGAGGGTCTACAGACGACTCCCACACGTGTCTTCCTTCCCCTCTATTCATGGTTTCAACCCAAACTGATCCCACATCACTGACCACTGCCTTTACATCACGACTCAGCACTGCTCTGGTACCTACCCTAATTAACAGCACCACCCCACCTCCCTCACCCTCTGGCCTGCTCTTTGGGAACACTGCATAACCTGGAATATTGAGCACCCAGTCCTGGTCACCCTGGAACCACGTTTCTGTACCGTACTTACATGTTGTTATCTGTGTTAGTAACTCATCTACCTTGTGGAAGATGCTACATGCATTCAAATAAAGACCATTACGCTTTCATTTTTTTTACAGTTATTTACAACTCTGGATTTGGTCTGTTTTGCATCTTTTCACTTACGTCTCTTGCCCTCGCCTATCACACAGTGATGGTCAGTTTCCCCCTCACTATCCCATGCCACTGCTCCCTCATTTTCTCCTGGTTTACTAAACTTTCTGTTCTTGGAGCCTTCCCTGCTCCTGCTCATTAGCAGATGTAACACAGGGACTACTATTGGACCAATCATACGTTTTTCTCCTTTATATTATGCAAAACAAAACAAAATGAGGCAGAATCTTATTTTGAGCAGTCATCCAAAATAGAACGTATGCCACTGAGGTCCCATTATGTGTTCCCTCAGGCAAAGGTGTCATCTGTACTGTACATGAACATCATGAGTTCTATGGTTCACCAACGAGATACTGCATTTTTTTTGTATTTACATGTCTGCTTCACTTCCAATGATAAAATTTTTAAAAATACAGATGCTGAATATCTGAAATAGAAGCAGAGAATGCACTCAATGCACTCTGTACTCAAAGCACTCAAGGCTCAATGCACTCTGTACTAACTCAACGTAACTGCACTGTGTAATGAATTGACCTGTACGATCGGTATGCAAGACAAGCTTTTCATTGTACCTCGGTACAAGTGACGATAATAAACCAATACCAATAGAAAGGTCAGGTCACATCTATGGGAGAGGAACAGAGTTAATGTTTTAGGTTGAAGTTCCTTTGTCAGAACTGAGAAAGAGAGAGAAACATGATATAACAGGTGAGACCAGGGTTGTCTTGGAGATAAGTTGTTTCCAGGTCATCTGGTTGATGGGTTAATAGAGGAGTTGGAGAGAAAGAGAACATGAACCAAAGCTTTGAAATGAGGGCAGTTAGAGAGCAAAAACAAAGAAATGCAAGAGGCGCCAAACACAGGGCTGTAGGACATGCCCAGTGGGTCAGGTTGTGCTGATGGAGAGCCAGTAACACAGGGCTGTAGGACATGTCCAGCAGGTCAGGTTGTGCAGATGGAGAGCCAGTAACACAGGGCTGTAGGACATGTCCAGCAGGTCAGGTTGTGCTGATGGAGAGCCAGTAACACAGGGCTGTAGGACATGTCCAGCAGGTCAGGTTGTGCTGATGGAGAGCCAGCAACACAGGGCTGTAGAGCATGCCCAATGGGTCGGGTTGTGCTGATGAAGAGCCAATAACACAGGGCTGTAGGACATGCCAAGCAGGTCAGGTTGTGCTGATGGAGAGCCAGTAACACAGGTGGATGACCTCCAGCAGAACTAGCAAAACATTTATTTATTAGATATAGTTCTTGGAGGTAAATGAATCAGTGATATGGGGAGAAACAGGAGCAGGGTACTGAATTTAGATGATCAGTCCTGATCACGTAACATGGTGTACTAGGCTGAAAGACTGACTGGCTTACTCCTGCTCCCATTCCTTTGGTTTCCACGTCTGAAAACAGTGTTACCTGAAACTGTAGAATTCAATATTGAGTCCGGAAGGCTGCAATGTGCCCAGATGGAGGATAAGGTGCTGTAGCCGAAGCTTACATTATACCTCCTTACAACAGTATAGAAGGCCACAGACAGATAGGAGGGACTGGGATGGAGAATTAAAGTGGTAGCAACAGAAAACTTGGAGTTGCCCCAGTGGGTTGAACGCAGTTGCTGCAGACAAAGCGGTCACCCAATCTGCACTTCTTTTCTCCGGTGGTGAGAAGACCACAGAGTGAAAAACGAATGCAGTGCATCAGAGTGCAAGTGAATCACTGCTTCACCTGGAAGCTCTGGCTGGGTCCCTGGATGATGGTAAGGGGAGAGCTGAACAGATAGTGTTGCACCTCCTGAGGTTGCATTGGAAAGTGTAGCAAGAAGAGGAGTGGTTGGTGGGAATTAAAAAGCGGACCACAGAGTCACAACGGGAATGGAACCTTCGCAATGCTGAAAGGAAAGGGGAGGGCAAGATGTTTCTGGTGTTCTGGTGAAAATTGCAAAAGCTGTCCCATTTATTGTGGAGGCTTGTGGGGTAGAAGGTGAGGACCAGGGGACCTCTACTTTTGTTTTGTTCAGAAGGAAAGGGGGTGAGATTGGAGGGACAGGAAACAGATGTGATGCGCTGGATGACCGTTAACCAGGATAGAAGGGAAGTCACGGTTCAGGAAGAAGGAAGACATCTGAGGTACTTCTGTGGAAAGTCTCAATGGAGCAAATACACTGGAGATGGAGGAACTGGGAGCTTCCAATGTCTGAAGTAAAACCTTTAGCACATGTGGAATTGGGAGGAGACAGTATGTCATACCGACTGCACTTACATTTTGGAATAGGAACTTATTAGGGATATTTCTACTTCAGATTTTCCAAATCGGAGTTGATGATACCTTCAAACCTTGCCCAATTGCTAACGATGCTCTGAGCATATTCCTCTGACACTTTTCATCCTGGATGAGCAAGCCTTTGTGCATGGGAACCCTGTGAATACTGCCTACAATGCAGCCTGAGAGCTTTCTAAGCAACACTGAGGTAATTACTTGAATGCCATTAGGTAATGAGTGATGATACGTCTTTGTTGGAGCAAATAGCCCTTGGGTTGTTTAGTTCTTGGGTGCTTTGTCAAGATGTATTTCTGTAGCTAACTTCTGGACTTGGTTCGTTTTTTTTCTGTATTATGCTACATTCTTACAAACAGAAATAATACTTTTAATGGCAATAACACAGAATTCCAGTTGTGTCATAAAAATGTAGGAAAATAGGCCTTCCGCCCCCTCAAGTCTGCCCTGCTGTTCAAAATGAACATGGCTAATCTGCCTCAGATGTCAACGCCTTTTCTGTACTAGTTCCCCAGAGCCTGAACTCTCCAATCTTTCCAAAACTTTAAAGCAGTTCTTTGCTACAAGCTGGAATCTGCTTACCTGCATATTAAGTCGAACACGGTGAGGGCCAAGTCCATGTCGAAGGAAAGAAGATGCTAGTAATTGATCATCAGCTACTTTGTGGGACTCAAGACCCAGAGGAGGACATTCTAAAAAAAGAGAAATATAGGCAACTGATGAACTCAAATTGGGAAAATCCGACTTTAACTGACTGTATACGATTCATACACAATAGAAGTCACTGCTCGGTATGGTCTATAGAATGTTGTCATTTCTCTCAATTAATCTTCTGCTGATCTGCCCTGGCATTACAATCATTATAAAATATTCTTAAATATAAGCTTTTATGGTCATAAGAGAAATTTTTGGTTTATTGGGCAATAGTCCACAACCCAGTTTCGTTACATTCAATGTTAGATTTGCAGTTTGCAGTTTGGGGATGTTCTTGAGTGCAAATCCTTCACCAGAGACCTCTGCACAAATGTCTCTCCTGTGGAGAACCAAGGATGTGTCACACTGTCAGAAGTACCTTCTTTTAGATAAAACATTTAACATGAGGAGCTGCCTGTCCTCTCGGGTGGATGTAACAGTTCTCTGGGAATATTACAAAGAAGTTCACAAAGTTACCTCCAGTAATTAGCCCTCACCCAGTATTAGTAAAACGATTTATATGGACCTTATCACATTGCTGTTTGTAGGCAGACTCACTGTCACATATCCTACACTATAACAGTACTACATTTCAAAAGTGTATGATTAACAGTGAAGTGCTTTGAGATGTAAAAGGCACTATATAAATGCAAATCCTTTTTACTTTTCCTGTCAAATTGTGCCAGTAGCTATATGTACCTTCTCTGTCAGGATAGATTAACCTAAATATGCTTGGTCTATCATGATGGGCTTGCTGCTGCATATGCCTTGTCTGTTGGGACATATAGCTGCTTTGTCAGGACCTGTGAATACCTGCACGTATCTTCATTGTCAGGGCACCTCAGTACCTACATTTATCTGCTTTGCCAAGACAGGCTCATAGTTGCATTCAGCTGCTCAACCAGGCCAGGCTAGTACTGGCACAGACAAGCTCTGTCGGGACAGACTGGTACCTGGATACTCAGTTAGGACCAGCCAATACCTGCATGAATCTGACCTCCCAGTAGTGATTACCACCTGCATACATCTGCTCTTCAGGACAACTGGTAGCTGTATATACTCATTCCCTTTTGGTGATCCAGGAGCCACTCACAAGTCTTTGGCAGTAAATCACTATTACAGAGTGTTCAGGACATGCAGATGAATAATTTCAAAAGGTTTAAAATCAAACTTGATATGAGTAAAGTCAACACGGAAAAGTCGAATATATCTGAATATAATTTCATGTTAGTCATTAGAGTTAAGAAATGCCTATGAATGAATTACATTAAAATGTTGTTTACTCATGCTAAGTCTAACTCATCAGTAATTAACAAATATGCTTCAAATTCTTTCTGTAACTAATCAGCGCAGTCTCCAGAATGCCGCATCTGTTGGTCAGATATATTGATCTTGAAACTATACAAACACAATCTTCTTGGTCAATCAACCACTGCAAAGATCATCTAGTAGGATGCAAAGATTAAAAACAAGAAACTGGAAACAAATTTGGCGATAGAGCACAAGAATGATTTAGCATCAAAACTGTGGCAGTGGAGCACCAAACTGCTACTCAAGGTAATAACTACAGCTACGGAACCAATGCTGCTTTTCGGGGGCAATAACTGTAGCAATGGAGCATAAGGCTACTATTCAAGGTAATATCTAGCAACACAAGACTGCATTATCTCAGGGATAAAGCATCCACAAGTGACGTACTATCACTGGAGTGTGACACCGCAAAAGGACATTAGAATAGATGACACAGAGCTTGGTTAGCAGGGAACTAAACAGCTTTTCAGTGGGTGTAACTGGTGAAAAGTGTCTTGATTGTTTTTTAGATGGCTTGATGGTTTTCTGAGTATGCTCTTCATTGATTCCAGGAGTGAAAGTTCCCTTCAGCAGCAGAATCAGAGACCCATTAGTCATTCACTCGATGAGGACTAATGTACCCTCAATGGATGTTTGGTCCTGCATATCATTGGACAGAATTTTACAACAATGACTTTGCCTTTTTTTTTGATAAAACATTGCTCTTGAGATCAGTTACAGCTGTTCTGATCCCAGTACTGAGATCAGAGTGCACATTTATTTTTTTTCCATATTTGGTGATCTTTTGTAATTTTTTCAAGTCACAAATTCAGATCACATTCATTAAAGAACCTACATGCACATGTTGCAAATCACAGTTAGTGCTTTAACACAAAGGCTATCGTTTTGTTTGAAATTTCAAGATGCTTTAAGTTGAACAGAAGTATACGTAAAGCCATACATAATATGTCCTGCTTATACAGAAACAAAGCAAGTTATGTAAATGCAGGATAATGTACAACTACATAAAATTTAAAACCCTAAAATAGTTAATTCTATGTGGCTGTAATCCACAGCAACATCCACTTCTAGCAGATTTTCAGTTTCACAGTTGAATGATATGATCCCTCCAGGATGCACGTGAAATATTTGGTTGTAGCCAAACGCAGCACGTGGCAGGAAAGAAAACGCAGAGACCGGCGGCAGGACTGGAGCACACTTTACTGACTGAAACAAAGTGCGCGCGCTCGCCGAAGTAACCGAGAGCCTCTCCGGCGGATGTGACATGCGGTCCCCGCCGGAAGGCCCGCCCCACGGTTAGCCCGCGTCGCAGTTAGTTCGCGTCGCGCTCCCGCGCATGCGCCCGCCGATGGCGGTTCGAGTCCTGCGGGTCCGGGCTGCTATATGGTTATAATTTACACTTTCAACCGCTACCGCCCTGAGCCAACATCCAGACATTACCAGGCCCACTGAATTGCTGGCACAGTGGCTTAGCAGTTAATGCAGCTGCCTCTTTGCTCCAGCAATCCTGGTTTGATCTGAACCTCGGGCGCTGTCTATGTTGGGTTTACAGTTCTCCCCTGTTACTGCATGGATTTCCACTGGGTGCTCCGGGTTCCTCTCACATCCCAAAGGTGTACTGGTTGGTTATTAGGGCACTCTAAATTACTTCTCAATGTAGGTACATGGCAAAATAATCAAAGGGGAATCGATGGGCATGCGTCAGAGTATAAAGATGGAGACACAAGAGACTGCCGATGCTGGAATCTGGAGCAACAAACAAACTGCTGGAGGAACTCAGCGGGTCAGGCAGCATCTGGGGAGGGAGATGGAACAGTTGGCGTTGTGGGTCGAGACCCTTCATCTGGACTGGAGGGGTATAGGGAAACAAGAAAAGGGTGATCAGGACTGCTGAGATCGCTCGGTGGCAGCCGTCATGGATCTGTTGGGCCAAATGGCCTCTTTTGGTGTCGTAATAAGTAAGGTTTTCTGCCACAGTATCAGCCTGTAGCAGCAGAAGAGTTAAAATCCACAGTAATACATCCAGGCACTTCTCGTTGGCACATCTGCACTACATTACTTTAGCCTGGACTTGAGATTGAAGTTGTGTGGAGTGGGGGGGGGGGGGGGGGTGTGGTGGTGGAAGATCAATTGAGAGGGTGACTTAGAGCCAGCAACAACACAACAGCTTCCAAACCCTCAATAAGTATTGACTTTGGGAGAGAGTAATATCACAGCAGTGTTTATGAACGAAAGCAGAGCAGAGCTGGCAGAGGAAATCATAAACATCAAAACCCTCAGAGAATACAAACCTAGGATGTATGAACTGTACGAATAGACTGCTGCTTTACCAACTGCTCAACAGCAATTTTCAAGGAAAAGATTTATAATTCTGGAGTTTTAATCTTCACTCGGACTCCATGGTAGATTTCTCAGCTGAGACATTGAAACAGCAACTAACTGTCTGTTCAGTGGCCTGAACTTTCCTTGATAAACCCATGCCTACCTTGTGCAGCTCCCCTTCAGTGCATGGTCTTACAATTCAAAATCCCACAGAAGTGCTTTGATAGCTGGTGAAGCTGCATGTGGGCTGTAAACTAGCAAAGAGCTTTAATTTTTGCTAATGTGTCTGATATTCAGAAACATTCAACTACATTCTGAAACTATTAAAATTTAAACATAGTTTCTACATTTTTAGACATACTAAAAACAAATAAAAGATATAAAAGCACCAGAAAACAACTAAAAAAAATAATTCAACTCACTGAATTGAAAAGAATTGATGTAGCAACCAGAATTTTGGACTATTGATCCAGAGACACAAGTTCAAATCCAACCATGGTAGCTCAAGTAATTAAAGAAAATATGAAATTAAAAATTTGGTGTCAGTCTCAAAACAAGGAATCTCCAAAAAGAGATTCAGGGAAGGAGATGTCCCGTTGTTAGCCAGTTGGACATATATGTAACTTCAGAGCCACCAATGTGATTGGCTCTAACTGCCAATCCAATTCAGCAGCAGTTAGACATGGGCAGATCATGTTGGCAGTGGCATCCGCGTTCTATGATCAAATAAGTAAAAGCAAATATAAATTATTTGAAACTTACCCCCTTCCCTTCCCTTCCCTTCCCTTCCCTTCCCTTCCCTCAATTCCCTCAATTCCCTGTGTGACTGATGGAAAACAGCAAGAAATGTTGGCTGCAATGTCCAGAGCAATAGGAACAGCAGCATCTGACTGTGTGGAAACTCAGGACTTCTAAATTACTGCGTGTATGTACACGAGTCCCAAACTACACAACATTACAGAGGTAAGAGTTGTCTTTTGAGCCAAAAGTTTGGGGCTGTGTCTGCACTGCTTCTTTACAACGTGATAAATACTGTATGTGATAAGCACTTCTGAGATTCATAACGTCTCAAGAGAATGGAGATTGAGACATTTTGTCCAGAACCCAAACCGCTGAAACAGTTGGTTGAAAAGTAATTTTCTCATTTTGAAATAATATTTTGGTAGTTTTTAATAACTAGTAGCCACAGAAATAGTTGGTACTCATCCAATGACAGATTCTAGCCCTTCCACATTAAGTTCCAACTGATAATTGGCCACAGCATAGTTCTGTTGCTCCTAAATTTTGTTCCTTATTACTGGAATTTCTATGACAGGATGTATCTGTAGTGTGAAACATGTTACGGTTGTTATTGAGACTTGGAGTTTCTCTGTTCAAGTTGTCTGTTGTGGGGACTGTTACAATCACCAAGCATGTGGCAGCCACGCACACTGGCTTCATGGAAATCCTCAAAAATCGTCCAAATCGACCTAAGTTCCAGCTCCCCAAGAAACCAATGCAACATCCAGGCAATCCCGAATAAAGTGCATCAGGCAGATAATTTTCAATCGTATCTGGCAAGTTCTCAGAAATCAATTAGATATTGCAAAGAATTGAGAAATATGAATGTGACAGATACAGGGGAATAATGGTCAGACTCTTCCTCCTCCTGCAGAAAGGGCTTTATATAAATGTTGTACATGGATGGTAAAACAAACGAAAACAAGATATATTTTCTCTTTACAGCATTCTTATGTTCTCCTCTGATACCACCAACATAATTTGGAATGACATTACAAAGATTATTGTTGGACCTTTAATTAAAAAATAATTAAATGAGATAGAACACATTCCCATTGAAATAGTGGGCAAAGTAGTCTAATATGAATTCATTTGGCTTCATCTGCAAAAAATTTGAGTTGTAATTTCTTGTTTATATCCAACTGGAAAAAGTTTCCTTTTTTTTGCAATTTCGGTTACAAAAAGCCTCGTCATGAGATTCAAAAGACAGGCGTTTGCCATTAAATTGATGCATTTGTGATAAATAACAGGAAAGACTGAACTCATCCTAACATCTGGATAACAAAGGCACCTACATCAGACTACAGCTCTGCCTTCAGTACCACAATTCCAAACATACTCATCTCCAAACTCGAGACCTAGGACTCTGCAACTGGATCTTTGACTTCCTGACCAACAGACCGCAATCAGTAAGGATAGGCAGCAATACCTCCATGATTATCCTTAACACTGGTGCCCTGCAAGGTTGCATCCTCTACCCCCTACTTTACTCCCTATATACTCATGACTATGTGGCCAAATTCTGCTCTAATTCCATTTGCAAGTTTGCAGATGACACCACCATAGTGGGCCATATCTCAAACAACATCGAGACGGAGTACAGGAAGGAGATGCCAAACCTTGTGGCATGCTGTCAAGAGGAGAACCATGCCCCCAGTATTAGCAAAACAAAGGAGCTAGTCATTGACTTCATGTGTGTGGAGTATCTGTGTCAGTGGTGCTGAGGTGGAAATATCACCAACAATTTGTCCTGGTCCAGCCACGTGAACACTGTGGCCAAGAAGGCACACTAGTGCCTCTACTTCCTCAGAAGGCAAAGGAAGTTCAGCACATCCCAGATGACGCTTACCAATTTTTACAGATGAACCATAGAAAGGGTGGATTGGGGTGGATCACGGCTCAGAACGGCAACTGCTCTGCCCAAGACCGCAAGAAACTGCAGAGAGTTGTGAACGCAGCCCAGTTCGTCACACAAACCAGCCTCCCCTCCATTGACTCCGTCTACACTCCCTGCTGCCTCGGGAAAGCAGCCGACATAATCAAAGACCCCTCCCACCCCAGTCATTTTCTCTTCTCCCCCCTCCCATCGGGCAGAAGATACAAAAACTTGAGAACGTGAACCACCAAGGACAGCTTTTATCCCGTTGTTAAACAGACCCTTGAACAGACCTCTCGTACACGCAAAGATGAGCTCTCGATCTCCCAACCTACCTCATCGTGGCCCTTGCACTTCATTTGTCTACCTGCACTGCACTTTCTCTGTAACTGTAACACCATATCCTGCATTCTGTTTCCCTTTTCACTACCTCAGTTTACTTACAGTACCTATGGAATGATCTGTCTGGATGGCACACAAACAAAAGCTTTTCACTGTATCTCAGTACATGTGACAATAATAAAGCAATTCCAGTTCCAATTCCTCCTGGAACCCCTTCCCAAAGCCTGTAAGGGGAGATAAAAAAACTGATTTATATACAAGATAAAGCTCAGTTTAACCCAAACACCATAGAACCATACAGCACAAAACAGGCCCTTCGGCCCACCATGTTGTGCCGTCCATCAAACCACCTCACACTATCTAACCCTTTCCTCCCGCTGTAGAGAACGTGGAATAGAAACAGAATTAAGCTGCTCAGCCTGTGATCACACTGATCTTACAACTCAACTCCATTTACCTGTTTCACTTCCACATCATCTTATCCCCAACAACCCACACAATCTGTACAAAAGCAAAATACTGCAGATGCTGGAAACCTGAAATAAAACAAAAGGTCTGCTGGAAACATTCAGCAAATGGGGCAGCATCCGGGAGAGAGAAACAGTTAACATATCAGGTCAATGACCTGTCATCAGATTCTCAACTCCTCTTGCTCTTGATGGCTTTTCCACAGTGGTCAGTGGGAGCAATGGTGATGAGGGGAGAGGGAGGGTTTGGAGATCCCATTGTACGGTCTGGATCCCTGGGTCTGGAGGAAGCACATCAGCTCCTCTTGGCCCAGAAGTATTGCTGAAAAAGCACACTGCAAGGAATCAAAATAATGTTCCTAAGTTTTCAGAGTTTTGAGAAACCCAGACACCTGCAATTAAAACAAAATGACTGTTAAAGTGAAGGCAAGCCTCATTATAATATTTAAAAGACCAACCTAGCTGCACATTTGTCCTTCTGCCCGTACTGAAGCTGAGGTGGGTAGGTTTGAGTACTTTGGTTGCTGATCATTTTATTTATTAACCAACCTGCAGATATTGTGAGTTATTATTCAGCTCTTGGTCTCCATTTTAGGAGAATCACATTGTTGCAGTGTGTAGTATGACTTCAAACAATTTTCTCAAACTGCAAAACCAATTCATCTGACCAACAGTGATAAATGAATCAATCAACACCAGATCCTGGGCACTTTACAGTGCCAACATCTTTCTCTGTACATTCCATGAAAATATCATATTTATTTTTGAACCGTTGTGTAGGATTTTAATTTAAATAGCTGGTGCCCAGTAGGAAGCCAAGCCTTTAGGATTAATGAGGATTTCAACCCAGAGTTCTGTTTCAACTCTCCAGCTTTTGAGCTCAATCGACAGGCTTTGCGTCTGAATTAAAAGACTATGGGCTTGGGTCCAGGGTTTTGTCTCATAATCTAAACCAGTCTAGTACCAAGGGAAAGCTGTGCTATTGCAGATCCTGCTATAAAGATGAAACATCAAGCTGAAAGGATAACTACATATTTGGATTATGTTAAATATGCCTCAGTACGATGAAGAGAGTGGAAATTTCCACAGATGTCGTGACCAATATTTCTCCCAACCAAATGATCAAAAGCACATCTTGGTCATGTTTCTGGGTATTATTGATACAGACCAGCTCCATATTTTTGCTTACATGGCCCACACAGTTAGAAATTTGTTGTGCAAAAGGCTTTGAATCATTGGTATGTCATGTAATAAATTGCAGTCTTCAGATTATTAGCGTCACATTTAAATGTTCTTGTTGGTATTCTATTCCTTCCTGTGGGGACAAGTACATCATCTCTACCTGTTACCTTTACACAGTGGTACAAGCGAGGTGGAAATACTGTATGGAAAGAGCTAGCAAGACTCTGCGGTGTGATGTCTTGCCACTCCTTATACCACTTGCCACATGAAAGTTCTGGTACAATTCATAAACTAAAAGGATGCCTCAGCTTCAGTATAATTACTCATTTATTGCACAGCATAAGTGTTGAGCTACTTCCAAGACGGGATGGCAGATCATAAACTAAACTCATCATCATACCACACAGCTGGTCATGAGAGTCTTTAAGCCACAAGGGAAATTTAGTAACTCTAGAAATATTCACATTGTTTGATAATTCCAGCAAAACCCACAATATACGTCACACAACACGATGAGATTAACATAAGGGATCAATATAGCCCCATGAGTAACCCATTTCCAGCTTACCCTAAACCAATGCCATGATATGACGATGTGTGCAAGTGCCCTTTGGATCATCTGAGGCAATGGATAGGGAGAAGGGTAGAGTTGGTAACAAGTACTGTGTTGGAGTACACTGGACATTGTCCTGTGGCTCAAATGGACAATTGACCTGATGCACAGAAGGCCAGAGTTGCCGGGGCCTTTCTGTTCCTATATTCCTCTTGAATATGAGGTGTTCTACTTTCAAGAGATGTAAGAGATGCTCATACTGTGTTAGGGGTCTGTTGAGAGAGAGCTGTTGATGGTACTTAACTTGTAGTTCTAAACTGAACAGACACAATGTGATCTGCTGTATCCACCTACTCACCTTTACCAAGTGGAGGCAGATATTCATCTGGATCTGTTTCTTCTGGAATCTTCTTAGGTTTTTTAGGTTTTGCTGCAAAGTATAAAACAGGATGTCACTGCAACCATTCCTCTCAGACACTCCTGATCTGCTGAGCTATGTGCAGTACTTTTTGCAGCCACTTGAATTGTCTGAATTCTTGTTCCAAAGTCTCCGGTCCATATCCCACCATGAAGTCCAAGTATCCAGTACCTGGCACAAAATACCTGTACACCTTTTCTTTCTATTTTTAACTCCTTTCTGAAGGCACAGCTTTGTGATGAGGCAGGATTTCACCGAAGTAGTTTGAGCCTTGGTGAATGTGGCAGTTAAATTAATGGAGAACAAAACCTAGCCTGAGTTTATCTTCACTTGATGGGGTTTCCAGAAGAAATTAATGAAAAACAATCAGAAATGAAAACTTGAGCCGATATCAATCATTTGCAACCCAGAGTTTCATACTTCTGCCACACTTTCCACAAAGAAATATTTCTGAAACTCCGTCCTGAACAGGCTGGCTCTGATTTTAAGTGGGTGAAACCGCGGCAATGATAACAGGCTGATTCTGGCTGAGTCACAGTTTACTGTTGTTCTTAACTTGGAAACATAGTGCACACGAAGGTCATCACGGTGGCAATAATTTGCTGAGATGCTCCCACCGCTCTTTGAAAGCTTTTAACCATTACAAACAGCCATTTCTCTCCTCAGACCCTCAGTAAATTCACTCATTCTGGAGTAACCCCACACTTCCTACTCCTATCTAAAGTTGCCTCTGTCACATCTATGAATTCACCTTCCTGCCTTCTTTTCTCCGTATATCTCAACATGTTCTCCTGAACAGGCAGCTGATATTTTACCCCATGTTGGTTTTCTAACTTCACTTCTGATCATCTTGACAGGGAATCATCCTCATTTACATCGCACCTATCTGTTTGCTTTTATCTTTGCACATCCATCCTTTAGCCCACCCTCTCGGCAGTAATGAAGATTCTGGCCCAAATGAGATACTTCCCATTGGGATCAAGTCTTGTGCGTTACCAGGTGATGTTTTCCCTGCTTGACATTAGTTTCTTGTTCTCTCTTACCTTCCTTTTACTTGAAAATGTTCTCATGGTCTGCCTGTCGCAAAGAAAGTTGTCTATCACCTGCCAGCTCTTGCTCCTCCCCTTCCCCCCACCTTTTTATACCGGCTTATCTCCCCTCTTTTTTTCCAGTCCTGATGAAGGGTCTTGACCCAAAACATCGACTGTCCATTTCCCTCCATAGATGCTGCCTGACCCGCTGAGTTCCTCCAGCATTTTGTGTGATGCTTTGTCAACATCTTTGATAAGACTTGACCCTATACAGCTCTAAGAAATTCCCATCATGTGGCTATATTCAGGTAGCTGCAATTCATCGTTCATCTTCTGATTCTTTTCACAACTAACTTGTTCTACCAGCTCTCCTCTTTACCAGACGATCCCTTTTGCCCACACGAGTTCTCTTCCACGCGGCAGTTATTTCAGTTCTATACCTTGCCCTCTCTCCTTTAAATTCCTCCTTAAAACCCAATTGTTTGATCGATCTTGGTCACCTACCCTAGTATCTCCTCATGTGGCTCAGTGTCAGATTGGTGATGGTGAAGAGCTTTGGGTTGCTTTTGATGTATTAAAGGTGCTATATAAATGCAAGTAGTTGTTGTCAATAGTAACCATCCTTAATGGCAGAATATTGGCATTGATGATATTGGCAATGAGGTTGGATTGAAATAATGTCAGGAAACGCTCAGTTTCAGGTCTTTCAACTAAAGTGCAAAGTTTTGAGATGAATGTATCTTAATTCAGAATCAGAATCAGAATCAGGTTTATTATCACTGACGTATGTCATGAAATTTGTTGTTTTGCGGCAGCAGTACAGTGCAAGACATAAAAATTACTATAAGTTACAAAAATAAATAGTGCAGAAGAGGAATAACGAGGTAGTGTTCATGGGTTCATGGACTGTTCAGAAATCTGATGGCGGAGGGGAAGAAGCTGTTCCTAAAACAGTGAGTGTGGGTCTTCAGGCTCCTGTACCTCCTCCCTGATGGTAGTAATGAGAAGAGGCCATGTCCCAGAAGTTGTGGAGAGAAGAAAATGGTAGGAGAAAATATCTCTGATAGCATTTAAGTGGATGTGCAAGGTGAAAGAGGGTAGTGATAGGATGGTATATCCAGAGCAAGTACAAATGGGAGAAGGGAAAAAACACCTTGGATTCTGGAAATCTGAAATAAAACAGAAAATGCTGGAAGTGCTCATTACCTGAAAATTCTGAACTGAATGTTGAGGCCGAAACTCTGTACTATGTCAAATTAGAAGATGAGATGCTGTTGAAATAAAATCGTCTCAAACACTGGAACAAGGGCACCCCAGCAGGAATTGGTGTATGGGGGGTAGCACTATAACAGATACCACAGTGGTGTTTAAGTGGCTGTTGGACAGACACATGAGTATGCGGCGAGTGGAGGGATACGGATCATGTGTAGGCAGAAGAGATTTAGTTTAATTCAGCATGATGTTTGGCCCAGACATTGTGGGCTGAAGGGCCTGTTCCTGCGCTGTACTGTTCTATGTTCTATGTTCTATTATGAGAAGGGAACTTACAGACAACTGTATACGGCATGCAGCATAAAACTTAGAAGGGAGCAACAGTTGCAGACTTCACTTTACCTCTCCCTGCCCTGTCCACAGTTCCATTATTGTTCATAATTACATGATTGCTCCAGGATATTTGACTGTTGCTATTCATACACACACTTTATTTTGGATCAGGAGTTATTTTTCTATTAATTCCCCAACGATTACTGCAAGTCATACACCTCATCTGCAGGCACACAGCCAGACCTCCATCAAAGCTACACGGGCCCAGCAACTGGACTGTGCATCAGAGGAGCGAATTCTCCTTGCTTCCTTTATTTTCACTCATGTTCATTTGTGTACTGATTTCTTTACACTGGATGTAGCTAACAGACAAAGCCAGTACCGTCGTTTTGTTACATGTTTATGCACCATTACAATCTAGGTTGCAAAAGGATCTTTTAAGCTGTATTATTCAATGGAAGTATTTCTAGAAACATTTCTCCTCATTATAATTTTGAATTCTTTGATTACTTCTTTTGCGAAAGGACTTAGACCCAAGGAGGCCAGCAAGCCAAAATAATCCTGTTTGAGAATTGGTAATTACGATGGGAAGATGGGTGTTTCTCTGAAACCCAAGTGTTTGGGAAATGGGACACCGTACCATGCTTTTGAAAATATTTTGCTAGCTCCGTGAAGATGGCTTTAAAAAATTAGGACAAAGATATAAAACGGGAATTGAGTAATAAGATAGTCCAAGGGAACGAATTGGTGTTCAAAAAGATCATTTAAATTGAGACCGGCAGTCACCAAAACCACCCAATGTATTCTTTGTTTTTGTAATAGTAGACAAATAAAAGGGGCACTAACTGCAGCAAATATCACATATCTTACTTGTCTTGGTGTATGCTTTGCCCATCAGGATTAGAACAATTTATGAAATGAACCAAATGTTATTGTGGCTAATGCTAATTTGGTCAACCTTCAGAAAAGGTCATTGGTACACAAGGCTGGTTCGCATCTCAGATCCTGTTCCCCCGTGGGACAAATGGAGACAAGCACTCTCAAGAGCAGACAGCCAAAACACTGAAGGGACTGTTAAATCATTTAGATATCTCTAGCACCCCTGAACTTAGTTCTGGCTAGTTAGAACATAGAACAATTACGGCACAATTCAGGCCCTTCGGCCCACAAAGCTGTGCTGAACATGTCCCTACCCTAGAAATTACTAGGCTTACCCATAGCCCTCTATTTTACTCAGCTCCATATACCGATCTAACAGTCTCTTGAAAGACCCTGTCGTATCAGCCTCCACCACCGTTCCGGCAGCCCATTCCACACACTCACCACTCTCTGAGTAAAAAACTTACCCTTGACATCTCCTATATATCTACTCCCCAGCACCTTAAACCTATGTCCTCTTGTGGCCACCAATTCAGCCCTGGGGAAAAGCCTCTGACTATCTACCCTATCAATACCCTTCATCATCTTATACACCTCTATCAGGTCTCCCCTCATCCTCCGTCTCTCCAAGGAGAAAAGGCCGAGTTCCCTCAACCTGCTTTCATGAGGCATGCTCCGCATCCCAGGCAGCATCCTTGTAGATCTCCTCTGCACCCTCTCTATGGCTTCAACATTAAAGCTGGAGACCGACAAACTGAGTGATGGAATAAAACACAGAATGCTAGAAATAGTCAGGCAGCATCTGTGGAAAGGGAAACAGAGGTAACATTTCAGGTCAAAGATCCTTTGTCAGAACTGCTGAGTGTTTCCAGCATTTTGTTTTTATTTCAAGTTCCCAACATCTGTAGTTGTTTTTGGTTTTCAAGTGCTTAGAGCTGGCTTTGAACTTTTGAGTCATGGCAAATATATTTATGTGGAAAAACAATCTGTGCATTTGTCAGCCTGAAAATATACGAGATATAGATGCCAAATTCTTTTTCTTTCAATATAACTTCAGAAGATTTTAATTGCTGCACTTGAGGCTAGTCAACTTAGAAGCCAGCAGAGAGAATAAACTAAGCTCCAATGTATAAAGGCATACATTTAAGGTGAGAGGGGGTAAGTTCAAAGGAGATGTGCCAGGCAAGTTTCTTTACCCACAGAGTGGTGGGTGCCTGGAATGTGTTGCCAGGGGTGGTGGTGGAGGCAGATACGATAGAGGCTTTTAACAGCCTCTTAGAAAGGCACATGAATGTGCAGAGAATGGAGGGAGATGGACATTGTGTAGGCAGAAGGGATTAGTTTAGTTGGACATTTAATTAGTTTGGCACAACATCGTGGTCCGAAGGGCCTGTTCCTGTGCTGGATTGTTTGTTCCATGTTCTATAATTTTGCCTTATATCGTTCAAGTTGTTGTTGTGAAGTCTGGTGTACAGGAGTGGTGGGCAAGTATCAACCATGTTGCTAATCCTGATGTTGCTCTTGGACTTTCAGTGAAAATTGGAGAAATCAGAAAAATCATTTTATATTGTCAGAGTGTCTGAAATCTCAGAGGTCAGGAAATGAAATGGAATTTCATCATTTAATGATCTTTGTCATTTGACACACTTCAGAATCTCATCAAACAATGTCATTACACATAAACATCCCTATCAGGGGTCACAGTGGTGGGTAACTAGACCAGTAACCCAGAGGCCTGGGCACAGTCCAGATACCCAAGTTCAACTTTAGTCCTGGCAGCTGTGGTATTTAAATTTGGTTAAAAAATAACAAGTCATCAGTAATGATGGCTACACTCATAATGAGGGCTATAAAAACTACCAAACTGTCATAAGAACCCATCGAATTCACTATTCCTTCAGGGGAGTAAATCTGCTGTTCTTACTTGGTATGCTCTTATTGTGAGTCCAGATTCACAGTCCTCTGAAGTGTCCTGACAAGCAATTCTGTTCTGGGTATTAAATCCTGGCCTTGCCAATGAACAAATCAAAGATGCTCTCTGCATTAGCAAATACCTACATTCTTTCCGAGGCTTTTCCTCCCAGGCATCTTCATAGTCGTACGTTCCATCAGGTTTGGGTTCTATTGGTGGTACTGAAAAACACACAGAATTCAGCTTTGCTAATTTCATCGAGACTTAGAAGCACAAACCCAGGTGCCCAACTGATGCAGCCCAGGCAGTGTGTTCCAGTATCTTTCTTTGCTGTTCACAGATCTGCAGGTTGCCCTTTAGAATGGAACTGCTATCTTCTCACCTCAAGGAGAGTCACCACCATTCCATTCTGTCCTGTTTCCAACCAAAACCAGCTAATGTGTTCTTTATTTTTGATAAGTATACGTAATCAAAATTTAGACTGAATGCAGCAATGCCTCTCATTATGGTGTATATTTTCTTGTTAACAAAAATAATATAACTTCTGCCTTGAGAATGATTAGTGCAGCACATGCACAGGATCTGGTCCAGATCAGAAACAAGCCTCAGGCTGAGCGAGACCTGTCCTTGAACTTCTCTGGAAGGGTAAACGTATTTATGTAGAAATATAGTCAATGTAATTGAGAGCCAGTGAGTGGCTGTTCATCTAACTTAGAGGGGTGCAGTTGTCCAATGTTTTATGTTTTAGTATCCCTACAAAAGACGTTGAGTGAAATATCCGAGTCTGGTGATTTCAAGAGGCCAGCAGAGATATTGGCTAGATCTGACTTGGCATACTGTATTTATTCATTTTCCGGGAGCTGGTTCTTGTTGGCAAGACCAGCATTCATTGCCTATGAGATGGTGGTGTTGAGCAGTGTTGAAATGCTGCAGACCTTCTGATGAAGGTACTCCCACTCTGCTGTTGGTAGGGGAGCTATATCCACGGTGATGAAGGACTGGTGATGTATGGAGGAGAACGTGCATGTGGTGGTGTTTCCATGTGTCTGCTGCCCTTACTCTTCTTGGCTGTAGATGTCAGTCAGAATACGATACGAACAAAAAACATTTTATACCATCAGCATGGCATAAAGTTCTGAGAAGTCAAGGAAATGAAATGGAATTTCTCACTTAACAACCTGTATCATGTGATACAACCCAGACCCAAATAAAGGGATATTATCACAAAAATTAACAGTGCAAACTGTCATAGAAAATACCTACATGTTTCTCCGTACCAAGGTTTCTCATCCCATATATCTCCATAGTCATACGTCTCATCAGGAGTGGTCTCCTCGGGTGGTACTGAAAAACAGATATTCCATCACAAAGTATCCCATTGTCCAGCATCCCCAACACTCAGGCCCCAATCACACTCAATTGGCTTCAGTGGAGTCACAGAGTCCCAAAATAGGAACTCTATTCCAAGCTCTGCTACAGCACGTGGAAAAGATTCAATCATGTTCTCAAAGCCTCGTTGGAAAAAGCCCAGCTCCTTAACGTGCCCATTGACTCCTGGAGTTCCCAGGCACATTAAAAGCATAGTGTGAGTGTTCAGGCTGGTACTGAGAACCTCGAGCCAATTCGTTGGGAACAAACCTGTGCCCTCTAGTTTTAGACTCCCTTACTCTGGGAAACAGACTGTGACCATTCACCTTATCTCTGCCCCTCGTGATTGTATAAACCTCTATAAGGTCACCCCTCAGCCTCCTTCGCTCCAGGGAAAACAGTCCCAGCCTATCCAGTCTCTGCGGCACAGTAGCGTAGCGGTTAGCACGACGTTATTACAGCGCCAGCAATCAGGGTTCGATTCCCGTCGCTGTGTGTAAGGAGTTTGTACGTTCTCCTGTGTCTGCGTGGGTTTCCTCCGGGTGCTCCGGTTTCCTCCCACATTACAAAGATGTACATGTAGGTTAATTTGGGTTTAAAATGGTCAGCGCAGACTCGTTGGGCCGGAAGGGCCTGTTACCACGCTGTAAATAAAATTTTAAAAAATATTAAAACAGAAGCCCAGTGTAAATGGTGGATGGAGCTCATCACCTCACAAACTACCCCACCAGCCTGTCCATCAAGGATCTCTTGTCCCATCAGTAGGAGAGTCTGGAGCTTTCACATTAGCCCCCATTGGCCACCTTATTGAGTGGAAGCAAGGCATCCTTGATCCTGGTGGAGAGCCTTAGAAAAGAAGAGCCGAATGTACTAGTGGTATAATAGGAGGTGCTCACTGACACATGGACTGTAGTCTCAGGTCATGCCATTCACAGCTCTGGCACACAGCACTGGGAATGGGAATGTTACGTTGATCACCTCTCCATTCACTTCTGATTGTCTCAGTTTCAATTAAAATTGAGTGAATTTATGTGGCTGCTCAGTCTGTCCATGGTGACCACCCCAGGAGTTTCTGGTCAATGTCTGTATTGTACGATCTGTATTTGTCTTGAGAGGCAGAGCAGAAAGAAAGCTCTTGGTTCTTGTAATGCCTGAAATATCAGAACAAGATGTTGGTGAGACTGCACTGGGAATATTGTGAGCAGTTCTGGTCGTCTGGGTATAGGAAGGACGTCATTCAGCTGGAGAGGATGCAGGAAAGATTCACAAATATGTTGCCGGGACTGGAGGGCTTGAGTTATCAGGTGAGACTGGACAGGCTGGGACTGTTTTCCCTGGAGCGAAGGAGGCTGACGGGTGACCTTATAGAGGTTTATACAATCACGAGAGGCAGAGATAAGGTGGACGTTCACAGTCTTTTCCCCAGAGAAAGGGAGTCTAAAACTAGAGGGCACAGGTTTAAGGTGAGAGGGGAAAGATTTAAAGGGGACTCGAGGGGCAACATTTTCACACAGAGGGTGGTGCGTAGATGGAATGAGCCGCCAGGGGAAGCTAGAGGAAAGTACAATTACAAAGGTTCAAAGACATTTTGACAGGTATGTGGCTAGGAAAGGTCTACAGGGAATATGGACCAAATGTGGGCTAGTGAGACTAGCTCAAGTAGACAACTTGGTCGGCGCAGATGGGTTGAACCAAAGGGCCTGTTTCTGTGCTGGATAACTCTATGACTAACTGTGATGTGGCAGCAACTGTGTTGCTACCACAAGTACTTCTTGAATGTTGAGTATTTCCAACATTTTCCATTTTATTTTCTTTCTCAAGTATTCTGTTATATTTCCAGTGAGAATTGACCAATCAGAAAAAAAAAATCATGCTATCAGTGTATCATTAAATTCCAAGAAGTCAAGGAAGTGAAATGCAATTTCTCATTTAGCAACTTGTGATGCAGATTCTCATAAAAGAGAATAATCATAAAGGTAGCAGGACAAACTGTCATAGAGAATACCTACGTGTTTCTCCTTCCTCCCATATATCTCCATAGTCGTACGTTTCATCAGGTTTGGTCTCTTTGGGTTGTACTGAAAAACATACAGTCCATTATGTAGTGCCCCACTGTTCAATATCCCCAACACTGAGGCCCTATTTACACTCAAACAGCTCTGACGAACAGGCTAGACACCAGAATCCTGTAATAGACTCTCCAGTCCAAGCTTTGCAAGAGCATGGAAAAGACTCAAAAATGTTCTCAAGCCTCCTTGGAGAAGTCTCTGCTCTGCAACATCCCCATTGACTACTGGGAATCCTCAGCCCATGACTATTGTGGGGAATGAGCATCCAAGATGGCATTGAAACCATTGGCTCCATTCATTGGGAATAAACAGGGGCCCAGTGTAAATGGTGGATGGACACCCTCACCTCACAAACTACACATCAGCCTGTCCCATCAAGGATCTCTTGCCCCACCAGTAGGAGAGTCTGGAGGTTCCACAGTAGCCTCATTGGCCACCTCAGAACTGGAGTGGAAACATTCATTGCTTCCTTGAGTGCAGAGTACAGGTTGCTGCAGCCCCGGTATCAAAGAAACCTCAGTTACGCAGAATGAGGTAGTGCATTATATTTCCGAGTAACAACTGGAGTAAAGAATTTAGAATGGGCAGTCATGTGAATTTGTTTCACTTTCCAGATTCCCATGTCAGGTTAATCGTCCACGTGCATCCATGGAGTTTCTATAGCAGCTTTCAATCACCTGTGTAAAGGTGATGTGATGAGGTTTATTTTGCCTTTATCATTAATGAAGCAGCATTAGAACAAATGGGCAGCCAGAGAACTGCAGCACTCACGTTCCCCATGTTCATCTGGCTCAACTTCTTCAATCTCCAACTCAAACTCTAGTTCCTTCTCAAGGGTACCATAATGTTTCTTTGGTTTCTCATCTGGCTTGCTCCATCCGTCTGTAACACAGAGGAAAACTTGGGAAGAATAATCCTTGCACTTCACTACATTTAACTTTCTCACATGCTAATTTTCAGACCTTGTGATAAATAGTCTTATTTGTTACGTACTTAAGTAAAAGAGACCACATTACTGCAAAACAAGAACATTATTTATATTATAAATATACTAGAAATCAAATAGGAATATTTCAAATGTAAGAATTTTGAACTTCAACAGAGTGCCTGCTATTGAACTTCACATCTCCTGGTGAGATAAAGGCATAGAATTGAGTGGTTGCTTGGATGAACACTGTCCTTCCATATACTTTCTCTGGGACTCACTCAACCAGTAGATTAGTGGAAAAGCATCCACTTTTTCTCAGTTTGCCTGGTAACTTAGGGCACTAAAAGAACTGGTTAGTTCCCTGGAACACCGGTGTTGGCAGAAGATTGTAGTTAATATTCCAGTTTAGAAACCAGCCAAAATGTAGGCTGACACTAGACTGAAGGATTTGGGAATTCTTCCAGTGTCCAAGCCAACATTTATCTCTCAACCAAGATATGAAACAGTAAATTTGGTCAGTTAATTTTTTGGTATTTATGGGAATTTCTACCTGCAGGCTGCCCGCTGCTTTTCCGACATTGCAATGGTGAATTACTTGAAATGACTTTAAAGCACTTTGGAATGATACCTATGGATGGCACTGTACAAATGCAAGTCTTTCTATTGGTTTCTTCTAAGGTGCTAGCAAGAGTTCAGTCGATGGCTTCCATGCCTCTTGAGTCAGAAGTTTATGTATTCAAGCCACACTTCAGAGATTTGTCAAAAAACATAAGCTGCCTCTCCCATAAAGTAGTGAGGGTTTGCTCTCCCGTCAGAGGTTTTTCCTTCAAACAGGACAACCTGAGGACATCTGTTTTCACTGGTGAAGGTAAAAGGTCCTGTGGGACTGTTCTGAAGAAGACCAAGGAAGTTCTCCCTGGTCTCACAGAATCATCAAGTGGAATCATAGAAAATCTATGGTCCTTTTGGTCCACTGAGCCCAAGGTGGCTTTTTGAAAGAGCAAGTCCAGTTAGTTCCATTCCTCAGCTCCTTCCCCACAGTTCTACCTTTTTGTTTTCATTTTGAATCTCCTTTCTCTGCTTTTTCAGGCAGTGGATTTTCCCAATCACCCTAAATCTGTGCCTCCGGTTCTCATCTCTTCCATGCATGTGAGTCATTTCTCTTCATTTATTTTGTCCAGACCATTCATGATCAAATATCTCCTCTCAACCTTTTCTCTTGAAAGAGGATAACCTCAGCAGTTCCAATCCATCCAAAGAACTAACTCTTCCATATCGTCCCAAGGCCCACACATCCTTTCTAATGTGTGGGATGCAAAACTGGACACAATTACTCCATTTGTGGCTGCAGTATTTATAGAAGTATTTTTGTTCTGTCTGCCTCTGTGTATTGAGCTTTCAAACCAACATGACTTTTTAGCTGCCTTTTCAAATTGCTCAGCCAACTTTCAAAATTTTCAAATTCTGCCCCCTGTTCCTGCAACACCTTTGGAATTGTCCCCTTAGAAGTTAAGTTTAAAGTTTTGTGGGTCAATCCTTATCATGCAATCAACATCATAAATACAGATTATCTCACACCCTATTGCTGTTTGTGGGATCTATCTATGTGAAAAATTGGATTTTCTGTTACAACAATGGGCAGAGTAATTGGATGTAAAATGCTTTGAGGTATCCGGTGATTTGGCATTCAACCCAATTACTATTGGTATATCGAATTGTTTCTGTTTGCACAGGGCTTGAGAATTTAGAGCACACAGGGATGCTGTTTGACTGCTTATCACGTTTTTAATAGGAACTGTCTAACCCCACTTCTCATCCCCTTTCAGAACACTTCTAAATATTTAACCAATTCCTTTTAAATTATGTTATGATCTATCTCAATAGCCACTTGTGCTCTGTTCTAGTGGTAGAGTAGGCTAAGCCTACTCTCTTTTGTTACTGATCCTCCAATCAATGGAAACAACTTTTCACTATTTACCATCCAAACCATTCATAATTAAGAAAACCTGCTTTAAGTTCACTTTGACTATTTCTGTTTCAGCAGAAAGTGTCCCGTTGGTTCTGCCTGTTCTTTTAATTCTTTGTTATGGTTTTTAATTAAAATAAAATCAAAGTGGTTCATTTCAATTAAAATATGTAATGCTGTATCCATCTTCTAAGAACCCAGAGGACATATATATGCGAAGCAGGACTTTGAAACTGGAGTGAGCTGGTAGGTTGAATGTCTAAAGTTTCATCGAAAGATTGCTTTTGTTTGATTTAACAATCAAATTGTTAAAGAATAACAATATTATTTTCTGAATACCTGATACTGGGACACAGAGGATGATTTATCCCACAGGAAACTCTCTTCAGCTTGTATAACAGTGTTGGCTGATGTTCAGACTATAAATTGTACTAGTTTGGCAACATCTCTTCCTGTCGTTTTTTTCTTAGCCCTGTGTTTAACCCCTTCCAAATGAATTATTATTGCCATGTCTGTGTCTACATAGATAGCAATAGATATTTTATCCATTGCCATGAGAACTCAGTATAATGGGAGCAAATCTATCTAGCTAGTAGCTCAGCACTTTCTCTGCAGAGAAAAAATGTTGTAAACACACATTCATCCACGTCTTCATCTATTCCATAATCGTAATTCCCTCCATATGACTCCGTTGGAAATTCTGAGGGCTCTGTAGGTTTGCCTGTAAAGAGAATAAAAATGAAAATTCAGTACTTTATGTCCACAGATAGAATTAACCCCTGTGCAGAGAGCACAGCAAGGTCCCCTCACATGAATCAAATAATTGCAGAAATAGAGTTGTACAGCTCAGAAGAAGGCTGTTTGGCCCATTGCGACTAAGCTCGCATTTCAAAAATTGGTACTATTCACTTCCCTATACACCCACCTCCCCCCCCCACCCCTCCCCCACCATTCCGCCATTTCTCTATGGCCTTATAAATGTTTCCATGTTTGTTTATATCATTATAGGCTGGATCGTAGACTCTTGGCAGGGACTTCCAAATGCCAAGTTAATGATAAGAATATTCCTTTGAGCTCACACTAGACATCAGCTTGAATTTATTATCGACTGATTCTTATTAACCCTTTCCTTTCAGTTCTTGTTCTGAATTTATTGAGCAATGCTGGATTCAGTAGCCACATCTTGCTCATTTCGGAAATCTTTGGGGGTGAAACTTAATGTTGGTGGGATACAACCACGTGGCAGCAAATTACTTACTTGTTATGTACTCTCCCCTATTTCCTTTTGGTGTATATGGGGTTAATGAGATGCAGTTGCTTGTTTTGCCCTCCTACCAAAGCTGAATTTCACCCCTCTGGTTTTTACACTCCAATTTATGCAAAGTTCCAAAATGTCTTAGTTTTCATTGGCTTCTTCCCATTATCCAGAAATCTTACCCTATTTCCATGTCTGTTTTTGCAGTGGTAAGTACATGAACAAAGGGGAAAATGGGAAAAAAAACACTTTCTCAGCCATCGAATCTAACCTCTATTCAGAGGGTGCTCCAGCTTTCTATTGCCATACTGGGTGGTGGGAAAGGAATTGATGTCCTTCCTTTTCCATGGACACTGGAGAGGTCAACCATAAAGTGAAGAGAAGCTGAGGAACCAGTGCTCTTAGCTATGTGGCAATGGAACCTCCCAAGTTCCTTGGAACAGTGAAGCACTGCGGCGCCTGGGTCCAACAGGGAGACACCAAACACCCTCTCCTACTGGTATTTTCATAACCTTTCTGATCTGAGCAATAGGTACGATGCAATGAACCTACCCATCATCTCCTCTCGGTCGTTTCCTTTGTCACGGTGTAGTATTCTTTAAGAGGACGTGAAGTGAATGGCTTGTTGGGGGATTCAGTTGGCCACAGGTCATAATCAACTGGAAAGAAAAACTCTTTAGTTATTTTTCAATGCATTCTGCCTTAAAAGTATCTTCACCTTTGAAATATTTAAATAGTTTAGTTACTGAAATCGCCCTGCTCCCCAGGTAAACACCAGGATCCCAGTTTAGAATATGCATTTTCTTGACACTTTCAGTTGTAGTTTGTCCAATAACTCGTGGCTTTCACTGGTGAATTACTGGCCCATCTGTTTCCTTCCCCCCCATGAGTCTCCAATGCTTCCTCCTTGCCTGCTGGAAACTCAGTTTCAGGTCTATCTGCAGGTTCTCAGTCTGGATACTACATCTGCATTAAATTGTATTTTATATATACATGAGTAACCAAAGGATTACATAGACAGTGTTGAAACTTGTTCCAACCTTAATTTAAATCCAGCTTTACAATGATAGCTTGCTTCCCTTTCCTCAATGGTTATGTTGATGGGATTAGGTATTAATTTCACTGTGAAATTGGACTGAAAATCCACGGTAGTTTATGTGTGACATTTAAATTTAGTGTTTGGGAGATGCCTGTAAGAAACCTAATAAAATGTGGATATTAGATCTACTTTACCTCAATTCTCTGCTGTTAAGGGCCACCTTAACATTTACTCCCTGCACTGTGGGCACATAGTAACAAACTGGGGCTTTTTCAACAGCTGTTCCCAAACCTAAGGCTTCTAACACTAGAAGGTCAAGGGCAGCAAACCCATGGGAACGTTACCACCTAGAAGCTCCCTTCCAAGTTTCACATCACTCTGACTTTGTAACTATATCACTTTTCCTTCTTCCCGAGGAGATCAAACCCACAGCTCAGTGGGAGTACCTTCACCCACTGCTCACCGTTTTCTTCTCGACTAATTAGAAATGGGCAATGAATACTGGACTTGCAAGTGATTCCTAGATCATGCAAAAGAAAAAAGAACGTAGAAACTGAGAAACATCTGGCATAAATGCCATTAACGCTGGCAATGGAATATCTTCATCAAATAATTGTATGAGGTAGATTTACAACTCTCCATATTTGCTGTAATGGAAATTTGCATTGCTATACAATGACACTGTGACATAAGGCATTTTCCTACACCAGGGGAATTAACTCTTTGGCTGCTAGCAGCTCTGTTGAATTCCAGCTGCTCTGGTCTGCTTGATTTTTATCACACCCACAGTGATGCTGTAGTCTTATTGCTGTAACATTAACCTTACATGGAATAATCAGATGGCTGGACTTCAGATAACTTGACAGTACATGTCGGCTCAACGTGCCTCTCCCCAGCAGATGCCAAAAGTTAAGCCGACAACTCTGACTGTATTGATTCCCGATTAAGCAATGCCTTTTAAAATTCTTATCCTTACTTTCAAATTCTACATGGCTTTGTTCCTCACTATTGCTGTAACTTTGTCCAGACCGACAGTCTCCAGAAACCTTGGAGCTTTTCCAATCCTGGCCTCCAGATCACTATTAGCAGACAGGCCTTCAGCTCTTAAGACTTTGCTCTACAATTTCCTAATGTCCCTGCTTCTCTTTCTTCCCCCTTTAAGTCAATTCTTGACATTTACCTCTTTGATCATCTGATTACACATCAGTTTGCATGATATGGTGTTACGTCTTTATTTGATAACACTGCTGGGACATTCCTTGATGTTGTTTACACTAAAGGTACCACATAAGTACAAGATGTTGATTCTGAACATTAGGTGAGGCAATAATGCCCACTGTAGTCACACACACTGCCCACTGTAGTCACATAAACTGCCCGCTAGTCACATAAACAGCCCACTGCAGTCACACACACTGCCCACTGCAGTCACACACGCTGCCCACTTTAGTCACATAAGCTGCCCACTAGTAACATAAACAGCCCACTACAGTCACACACACTGCCCACTGTAGTCACATAAACTGCCCACTAGTCACATAAACTGCCCGCTACAGTCACACACACAGCCTGCTACAGTCACACACACAGCCTGCCACAGTCACACACACTGCCCGCTGCAGTCACACACACTGTCCGCTACAGTCGCACACACTGCCCACTACAGTCACATAAACGCCTGCACTTGCTGTCTTGTTGATTTGAGGAGAGACGGGAACCCCAAAGGCTGCCAACAGGTAGCACCTGAAGTGTAGTTTTCTGACAGCAAACACAGAACAACTGTTGCTTTGTGAATTAATGTTCACAATGCCAAACCAAGTCACAGCAAGGGATTAATGTAACAGACCTCATGTGTGTTTTACTCAGAAAGGGGACCAGGTAGTGCTGACAGAAGCCTGCTCTTGGACACTTCAGATGTACCCTGGCAGTCTTTGGGTTAGTGCTGGATCTATACTGAAACTTTAATCTCATAAATTTCTATTTACAACACAAAGTCTGGCCATTCAGCCCAACGGGTCCTTACAGACACCTATGACCCTTCTTTCTCTAACCCCATTGACAAAGTCCTTCCTCCTTCACAAGGTATTTAGGCCATTCAGACCTTGTGCCTTTCCCACCAAGGTAAGATCATGGCTGACGCTTTTACCTCAGTGTTGTTCCTGCATGAACCCCACACCCCTGGGTGCCCAGTGTCATCGTATCAGTGTATCAATGAACCTGTGCCACATACCTCAACCACCCCACATAACAGTGAGTTTCCTATTCAGACAACTGGGTAAGCAACCTTCTCCTGAATTCCCTTCTGGATTTGTTTGTGACCACCTTGTGATAATGGAGCCTAATTCTGGTCCTACAGTCAGTAGTCATCTTCTCATGTCTGACATGCCAAACTCCTTCGTAACCATGAAGTCCTCAATCAGGTCATCACTTTTCCAATAAAACTTGGCCCAATCTGCTCACTGCTATTAGTTCTGGTGTCATTCTGAAAGAACTCAAGCACCTTTTTATCCCTTTCTTTTATAACAGAGGACAGATCATTGAGGTCTGAGTAACCACCTCCCATGGTAAATTACATCTCTCCTTTCATCCTGAATATACTCACAATTTTCCAAGCCTGTGACAACTTCTTCTTCAATTTCTGTTGCAGGTACAGTTGTAATTTCTGGTAATCAAAATAATGAAAAATTAAAAATTTATGCATAACTTGTACTCTTCCTTAGATTCAAATTCATATATAAATGTGATAGGTCCATCACTTGCATAAGTCGGAACCATAACTTTAAGGTGTTTGGTGCTGAAGTGATTACCTGCCCTCACTGCCTCAACCTACATCCGATCTAAGTTCTCTTTCTCCATTTGTCAGCAATAGTGAACCTCGAACGAAAATAACATTTACAAATCTGAGATTAAGACTAGTAAAAAAAAACTGCCAACAGGATTCAAGTGATCCCTGGACACCAGGAAGAGGTAGGCAGAGTGGGAACCTTGGTCAGAAACATTCTTTTTTGTTCAGGTGAAGACAGTCTGATGTGCATTCTCAAAACCTATTGTTATAGTAGTTCTCCTTGCTGCTGGCATATCATTTGTCTTCACTGCCTGTTTTAGTTTTTGATTAAATTTTAAGAGCAAGGAGAAAGGAATGACAATTTAACAAAAACTATAGGTTCGACAGGCTTGTTTTCCCTGGAGTGAAGGAGGCTAATGGAGTATATAAAATGATCAGAGGCAGAGATAGGGTGGGTAGTAAGAGTTGTTCTCCCATGGTTGGGGTATCAAAAACAAGAGGGCATGGGTTTAAAGTGAATTTTAAGGGGGATTTGAGGGGAAAGTTTTTTTTACCCAGAGAGTGTTGGAATCAGATACAATCACTACATTTAAGAGACATTTACACGGGCACTTAAATAAGCAAGCTTACAGATCTAAGAGAAGATAAGATATAAGATACCTTTATCAGTCACATGTACATCGAAACACACAGTGAAATGCACCTTTTGCGTAGACTGTTCTGGGGACAGCCCGCAAGTGTCGCCACGCTTCCGGCCCCAACATAGCATGCCCACAACTTTCTAACCCGTACGTCTTTGGAATGTGGGAGGAAACCGGAGCACCCGGAGGAAACCCACGCAGACACGGGGAGAACGTACAAACTCCTTACAGACAATGGCAGGAATTGAACCCAGGTGGCTGGCACTGTAACAGCATCACACTAACTGCTACACTACTGTGCCTGCCCTGTGCAGGCAAATGGGATTGGTGTAGATGGGCTAAAGGATTGGCATGGACTGAGTGAGCAGAAAGGTCTGTCTCTGTGCTGTACCACTTTATGACTCTTGAAATCTGCTTGGTTTGGCACTAAGATCTGACTCTGGCCAATCTGAATCTAAGGACATAATTGTTTTGATATCTGGGCTGACCTGACCATGACCTCCAGAATCCCGATCCAGCCTGGGCTACACACACAGCACGCTTCCACTTGACCAGAATTGCAGAGTCCCTGTGTGGCCACTGCTGGCGTGTAATGGTGCATTAACTTATAGTGCATTCATTTATAGAGTCCTGAGGATTAGTAAATTTATTTATAATGAGCCCAAGGACATGATTTTCCAAAGCCAACTCAATATGTGTCATCAGATCCCATTGGGTACAGCTCAAGTACATTCACCAATTATAGAACATAGAGCACAGAACAGGCCCTTCGGCCCACAATGTTGTGCTGACATAGCTATCCCCTCCTACCTACAGAATGCCCATTTCCCTCCATTTTCCTCTCATTCATGTGCCCATCCAAGCTCCTCTTAAAAGCCCCCAATGAATTTGCCTCCACCACCCTATCAGGCAACACATTCCAGGCATCCACCACTCTCTCAGTAAAAAACATACCCCTCACGTCTGTTCTGAACCTACCCCCCTCACCTTAAGTGCATACCCCTCTGGTATTGGATCACTCAATAATGGGAAAAAGATATTGCTTGTCCACCCTATCTATGCCCCTCATAATTTTATACACTTCCAACAGATCACCCCTCAGCCTCCACCGCTCCAGAGAAAAGAGCCCAAGTTTGTCCAACCTCTCCTGATAGCACATGCCCTCTAATCCAGGCAGCATCCTAGTAAAACTCCTCTGCACCCTCTCTAAAGCCTCGACGTCTTATAGTGAGGTGACCAGAATTGCACGCAATACTCTAAATGTGGCCTAACCAGATTTCTATAGAACCACAGAACCATAGAACCATACAGCACAAAACAGGCCCTTTGGCCCACCATGTTGTGCCGTCCATCAGACCACCCTCACACTACCTAACCCCTTCCTCCCACATATCCCTCTATCTCACACTCCTCCATATGCCTATCCAACAAGCTCTTGAACCTGTTCAATGTATCTGCCTCCACCACCACCCCAGGCAGTGCATTCCATGCACCAACCACTCTCTGGGTGAAAAACCTCCCCCTGACATCTCCCCTGAACCTCCCACCCATAACCTTAAAGCCATGCCCTCTCGTCTTGAGCATTGGTGCCCTGGGAAGGGCAATATTCCTCTCAATATTTTATATACCTCTATCATGTCTCCTCTCATCCTCCTCCTTTCCAGTGAATAAAGCCCTAGCACCTTAAGCCTCTCCTCATATTCAATACTCTCTAATCCAGGCAGCATCCTGGTAAATCTCCTCTGCACCCTCTCCAATGCCTCCACATCCTTCCTATAATGAGGCGGCCAGAACTGAACACAGTACTCTAAGTGTGGTCTAACTAGAGTTTTGAAAAGCTGCAGATAACCCTGCATCATAACCCTGCATTATACCCCTGTGTCTGAGGACAACAAAACTTCCATAATAATTTTCAGTTAGCTCAAAGCAGCAGTAACGTGCATCAATATTGTTAGAAATTTTAAAAAAAATTGGAAACTACCATCAAAGAGCATCTATGGAGAGGGAAACTGGGTGGATGCCTCAGGTAGATCCCTGGTTTTTCTCTCTGCACAGATGTCACCTGACTTGCTTCAAACTTACATTATTTTCTCTCTTTATTTCAGATTTATAACAGTTGCCACATTATGCTTCTGAGCAAGTAAATCAAGACTTTCCAGAATAGTGAATCAAAGCTGGCTGAGACTACAAAGCTGGGTGGGCAGACAAGGTGTGAGGAGGATGAAAAGAGGTTGCAGAGAGATATACATCGGTTAAATGAAAGGGCGGTTAAAAAATAACGTGGAGAAACGTGAAGTTAGCAGCTTGGTAAGGAGACAGGCAAACTGAATTACTTTAAAACTAAATCTCATTACTCACTGACTCCCCATAGCCATGAAAATATTCTTTTTTTCCACCTATTTATCTTTTGTAGGGACTGCGTGATTTTGTATTTAGAGGAATTCACAGAAAAGTTAACTTCCGCGCATAGCAAATAAATAATAAAGAAAGGTGGTCTGGATATTACTGATAAATGCCAGAATACCCGGGACCTCACATGTAGCTAATTGCAGATGTCCTGATCTCACCGATGGACGGTTGGTGGTGTATCTTTAACTACACTCCTCCACATTCTATAAACTCCAACAGCAGAGAAATGACTGACTGAATAATTGTACAGATAAGCTCCCTATCTGCCTTCTAATTCTGTGCCAAGGAGAAGGAGACACATCTGGGAAGATAATTATGAGCAGCTACAGGAGCACTTCATTTCTTGGATGCAGACTTGGTTAATAATTTCCCCTTTTGGACAGTCCTCTGGAGGTTATGATTTTAACAACTTGCTTATTCATTCTTTGTTTTGGAATGCAACTTAGTTAATGGTTTCTCCGTTCCAACTTGCTCTCTGGTGGATTTTTCTGCCTGCCTCCTTATGGATTTCCCACTTTTAATTTGCTACTTTGATTTTTCAATTCCTGTTTGAACATATCTCCTTTTCTGGAGATGGTTTTGCAGTGACGTTGGTTAATCATTTCCCGCCTTCTCTCATTGATGATTTTCCCTCAGTGTTGGTCAATGACTTCCCTACTTCAGATTTGTTTAATGATTGGTCCTGGAGGCCAAGGTGATGCCATTTTCACCAATAGGGTCACTAAGGTAGGTCTTCTGCACCCAGGTAAGGCAGAATATGGGCAGCTGGGGCAGGTGACAGTCCTGAAGCATTCATGCCATTCCATTAGCCTTTATTACAAAGATGTTGGAATATCACAGTAAAGAGGTCTTGGTCTGTTTATATTAAGCCACACCTAGGGCTCTGTACAAATTGGTCTCCTCAAAAACTGACATTTTTCTCTTTGAATGAATGCCACACAGGGCCACCATATAGATCAAGCAGCAAATAACTGCGGATCTTGGAAATCCAAAATAAGAATACACGTTATCAGTACACAACAGGTAGGGCAGCATCGGTGGAGAGAAATACAGAGTTACAGTTTCAACATTTCCAACATTCTCTCCACAGCCTAACCAGGCGAGTATTTCTTTGAGAGTCTGAACAATCTTCTGCCCGAAATGTTAGTGACCTGATTTAAAGATTTCAACCTGAAGTGCTTTTGTTAAAAAGAAACTCAAGCCTGAATTTCAATCATGTGGACATGTGGATGCAATGAATCATGAATACTGTGGAGTATAATTTAAAAATATTAAATCGTGTTGCCGGGATTTGAGTTATAAGGAGAGACTGGATAGGCTTTGACTGTTTTCCCTGAAGTGAAGGAGGCTGAGAAGTCACCCTAGAGAAGTTTATAAATTCATGAGGGGCATGGAAAAGGTGGATCGTCACTGTCTTTTTCCCAGGGTAGGGGAGTCTAAAACTAGAAGGCACAGGTTTAAGGTGAGAGGGAAAAGATTTAAAGGGGACTTGAGGGGCAACCTTTTCACACAGAGGGTGGTGGGTATGTAGAACAATCTGCCAGAGGTGAGCGTAATTACAATATTTAAAAGATATTTGGATAGGAAAGGTTTAGAGGGATACAGGTCAAATACAGGCAAATGGAACTCGCTCAGGAAGGCACCTTGGTCAGCATGGACGAGTTGGGCTGAAGGGCTTGTTTCTATGCTGTGTGACTCATTGCAATTGCCAACATGCAGCGATTTGGTGAGTACACCAGGTTTATGTGCTCTGCAGATGGATGACTCCCTGCTGACTTGGAAAACTAACAGGCACAACGTGTACACTGCAACGCCTTTTGTATCCCGACCAGCACAAGGAGTGGAGATGTCAGTGTGATGCTGCAATTCATCAGAGGGCAGGATGTAAGTGAAAGCAGAACGATGCAGCGTGACCTTAGACATGCTGTGGGGCCGTGAGGGGGAAGAGCAAACAAAGGCAAGAAAATGTCAACTCAGTGGGAGCTGAAATTCGACAAAATATTACTCTGTGTCAGAACAAGACTTGAGAGGAAAGAATTTAGAAACATAGAAAGGATAAAGATATGAATGACTGATGACGCTGAGTGAACCAGACAAGAGGAGAGGTCTTGCTAATTTTGGCGAACGGCAATCACGTTCTTCTCCTTTCCGCACATGGCTCCAGTAGCCTGCACTGTGTGACAGGGAGTTGGAAATATTACTTTATGCCTAATTTCAAACCATACCATAATACATTTTCACTCAACCAACTGAGAAATGACCCTTTGAGGACTCTGCCTCCGGATTTTCACAGTGAGGCTAATGGACTTGGAGGGTAGGGCACCGTTTTCTGCTGCCTGCCGTGCTTCATGAGCAGACGTCACAAGGGCAAGGCAATGGTCATAGAGTCATAGAGAAATAGAACCCAGAAACAGGACCTTCTGCCCACTGAGTCTGTGCCAACCATCAAACACCCATTTAGGCCAATCCTTCATTAATCCCATATTCTCATCAACTTCCCCCCACCCCCCCCTCAGATTCTGCCACTCACTTACACGTGGGGGCAATGTACAAAGGCCAATTAACTTATCAGTCTGCATGTCTTTGGGAAGTGGGAGGAATGGGAAGGTCCAGGAAGTATTGAGGAACACAGGGAGCTCTGTGTACAACTCCAAACATCCTTGAAGGTGGCAGCGTAGGTAGATAACATGGTTAAGAAGGAATATGGGATACTGGTCTTTGTTGGTTGGGGCTGTGAATACAAGAACAAGGAACTTTATAAAACGTTGGTCAGACCTCAGCGGGAGCACTGCCTGCAGTTCTGGTCACCACACTACAGGAAGGATGTGATGGTGCTGGAGAGGTTGCGGAGGGGATTCACCAGGATGTCGCTTGGGATGGAGTGTTTTTCTTATGAGGAGAGGCTGGGTCTGTTCTCCCTGAAGCAGAAGTTAAGACGGGACATGGTTGAGGTGTATAAAATTAGGAAGGGACAGTGGAGATTGCAGGAAGCTCTTCCCCATATCAGATATGAATAACACTAGAGGATGCAGATTGAGGGTGAGGGGGAAGAGATTTAGAGGGGATCTCAGGGGGACCTTCACCCAGAGAGTGGTGAGGAGTGGAACACACTGCCAGTGGTGGAAGCTGAGTCACGGACAGCATTTAAGAGGTATCTAGATGAGTACTTGAATCACCAAGGCATAGAAGCCACAGGACAAGTGCTGGGAAATGGGGATTATGTGGACGGGTGCCAGCTGGCTGGCATGAACATGGTGGGTTGAATGGCCTGTTTCTCATGCTGTATAATTCTATAATCAGAGCACCTGGAGGAAACCCCCAGGGTCACATGGAGCATGTCGAAGCTCTACACTGACAGCACCTGAGGTTTGGATTGAACCCAGGTCTGTGGTGCTGCAACCTGTGACACTGCCCCACCCTGGTGCGAAGAGTTTATCCAGAGATATTGTTATCTTCTTCTGAGGCTGTCCCTTGGGATTGAGGGTGACTTGTTTCCATACCTGTTCTGAGGATGAATTCTTTGAAAACAGAGCAACCTTTGCACACCAGTCCATACGTTGTCCTGACTGAGTGAGCTCCCTGTCGAGGGCTAAGACCCCACACACACACAAACATGTGCCCATGTGTATGTGTGTATGCACAGTCACACAATGCATGTGCTCATTGCCCGCCACATCCCACCCCACAAACACACACACACACACACACACACACACACACACACACACACAATCACACACACACACACAAAATCACACAGACACACAATCACACACAATCAGACACACACACACACAATCACACACACACACACACACAATCACACACACACACACACACACACACAAAATCACACAGACACACAATCACACACAATCAGACACACCACACACACAATCACACACACACACACAATCACACACACACAACCACACACACACACACACACAATCACACACACACACACACACAAAATCACACAGACACACAATCACACACAATCAGACACACACACACAATCACACACACACACACACACACACAATCACACACACACACACACACACAAAATCACACAGACACACAATCACACACAATCAGACACACACACACACACACAATCACACACACACACACACACACACACAATCACACACACACACACACACACACACACGCACACAGAATCACACACACAGGCGCACACACAGACACACACCACACACAGACACACACACAGAATGTGATCCCCACCCCACATTGACCCTCCTTCCTCCAATTACCTCCTTCAGTCTCTCTTCCCTTGGTTCCCCTACTTCTGCTCCCTCCTCTTCTCATGCCTCCTTTCCTCTTAGACCCTTGAGAGTGCAATTGCACCAAAGATCTTTATACAACTTGGTCACAGACCTCTATAGTAACACTTCCACGGTGGTCGAAGTGGGTGCCAAGAAAACAGGAAGATCACCATTCAGAGAGGGGTGAAAACAAGGTGATCCCTCTCTCCAATCCTTTTTAACATCGCGATGGATCCTCTTATCAGCACTTTGGAACATCGGGGCCAAGGGGTTGAAATTATCACCCCGAATGGAAGATCGCGCTGTACAGCGCTGGCCTTTGCTGACGATGTGGCGATTCTGAGCGGGTCATACGAGGGTATGGTCAAAAATATGGAAATCTTAAAGGAGTTCTGTGACGGTACTGGGTTGAACATTAATATGAAAAAGACCAAAGGTTTCCACTGTCTATGTGCACGGAAGACCTTCTTATATAACTCCAAGAAGCAATGGGAGTTTGGAAAAGACGCACTAATGTATATACCACCTGGCGACATCGAGAAGTATCTTGGTGCCAAGATTGACCCGTGGAGCGGGATATTGAAAGAAAATCTGTCTACCAAACTCGAGGCTTGGTTTAAGAGTTTGAGAGGTGCAAAGCTCAAGCCAATGCAGAAGATCATACTGCTTTGGACATATATGATTCCGAGACTATATTATCACCTGACTTTAACGGAAGCATCACAGAACACACTGGTGGAGTTGGATGGAGCCATCAAGAAGACCATCAAAGAAATTTTACACCTTCCGATGGATACAACAGACGGCATATTATATGCCAAGACCAGAGATGGTGGACTTTGCATCCCTAAACTCCAGATCCAGATTCCCATCATGATAATTAGAAACCGACAATCACTTGAGGAGTCCGTAGACCCACTCATTAAACATTTGTTTGAGTGGGTCGGCGAGGAGAACTCTGCCACGATAGAACACCTGAAGTCACTGGATGCATTGCAGAATGTCATTGTACAGGACGCACTTGCAACGATTGACACCAACGTCAGTGGGAGTCAAGAGGTGGAAATTGACCTACAGAGTGAAGACCGTCCACCCAAATTTGAAATTGACTGGCGGTCGGCAGAATTTAACAGATGGACGACTCAGAAGTGTCAAGATCTGGGCGTTAAGGAGTTTAAAGACGATGCCATCTCGAATGCGTGGTTAAAAGATCAGAGAACGTGGAAAGGTTACCAGGTTGTGAACGCACTTTTACTAAGAAGCGGTCAATACCCAACTCGATGCACTCGGAATCGGGGCACACAAGACGCGGTGAAAACCTGCCGAAGATGTGGTTTAGCATATGAGACCATTGCGCACATCTCCGGAAGATGCTACGCAGTTAAAGAGGCGCTTTCACTCCCAATTGCTCTTCTCTCTCTAATTCCCACTCAACCCCCCACCCCCCCCCCCCCCCCCACCCCACCACCACCACCCTGGGTGTACATTTAATTCTACTTTTTATGTAACATTTAACCTAAAGGCAGCAGCAGAGAGGCAGAGCAGTTAGTGCTGCAGCTCACAGCTCCAGCAATGTACATTTTACTCTACAGCACAACATATTTGAAGGCACTTTATCAGCTGTAAATCCTAAAGTCATGAAAGGTGATTTCATTGTAAATTAACATGGTATTTTTTTCTTAATCTGGCTGCAGGATTTCACACAGCGGTAGGTACTGAGTTATAGTATTAAAAATCGCAGTGAAGAATGAACCCATGCAGTTCGCTGGCCCAGTAAATAAAGGCGACCCTCTCTTCTGTCTTTCTCTAAAGACAGTGCCTTCTGCTGAGGGATGTTTCCGTAACAGGGTGGCAGTGAGGGGAAAGAATTGGAAAGGGGCGGGGGAAAGCTGAAGAAAGTTGGGGATCAGGGTGGGGGATGCAAGGATGGGGCGCCCATGGGAAAGATTGAGGCCAAGGTTTAATGAGGATCCCCTGACCATGTTGCCCACCACCAACCCCCCCCCCCCCCCACCCCGTAGCTGAAAATCCTGTGACACGTTGTGAAGAATGTGAGGGATGGTCACTGGGAAAATACTGAGAGCATCCGACTACTGTGGGACCATTCCTCAGCAAGTGGCAGTACCTCCAGAAAAGGACAGAGACGAGAGACAATCCCTTATTTGTTGGGTTGGCTAAATATATTGTATGGTTAATTGCAATATTTAACATTTTAACTTAAGAGTATCATAGCGTGAAAACTGCAATTTAGGAAAAATAAGTTTGTTGCATTTCACTGTGTGTTTTGATGTACATGTGACTAATAAAGAAATCTTACCTTCAGGATTTTATAGCTAAAGGACTTAAATAGTTGAGTTAAATGTGTAATCTTTGTGTTTATTTACAGTTTTAGACTATAGTTATTGCTGTTGGGTTAAGATGCCTTAAATGTGGTTTGATTGACCGATAGGTGACCGTCCTCACTAAAGCAACGATTCACTACTCCGTCAGAGCTTTTATCATAAAATTGACCATTCTAGATAAAGATTTGATTTCTGGAACATTCTGGACTTGTTGACAGGTGAATGAAGTGGAAGGTTACAATTTGTATTGCTCCATTGTTAAGCATGATCAGGGACAGAGGAGAAGTTTCTTTAACTAGTCTGCATGAACTGTCAGTGACAGTGGTATTGACCAAGAGGCAGCACTTTAATGGGACTTCAAATGTGAGACTAGTAGATGATGCTATCTCATTGGAAAATGTGGCACTGAATCCTATAATCACCGTCTCACCTGCACTTACTTAAAAAGCCCATCAGATCCATGGCGACTCCCAGCAGAGCACTCACCTCAGTCCCATTCCCCTCTGCTTATTCTCCTGTAGCCTGATGATTTACACATACTCGTTAACACCTCTTTCATTCTTTTTCCCTCCTACCTACATTAAGGGTGATTTAATGCAGTAAATTAATTAACCGGCATGTCTTTGGGATGTAGGGAGAAACTGGAGCACATGGGAGAAATCCACACGGTCACAGAGAGAATGTACGAACTTCACACGGACAAAACCCAAAGTCAGGATGGTACTTGGGTTGCTGGAGCTGTGAGCTGCAGCACTAACTGCTGTGCCTCTCCTGCTGCCTTTAGGTGCATTTCAAACACGAGTAGAGGCTCTACAAATAGCCAGCCATTATTGGCTGCCACTTTCCTACCTACGTCTAAGGGAAAACATTCCTGCACCTTACTGCACAGATGTGGTCAAGGTCAGTGTGACAAAAACCTTCCAACTCAGGTCTCTTCTTCCTGCAGGGACACAAAGATACTGGGAGCAGTTCCACTTACTGCAAAATGGTTCACAGCTTTTAACTCTAGAGTTACCTCTCTCAAGAAAAGGGTGTGAGAAACAAAGTACTCGGCTCATGATGTGCCTTCCGAAAATTTTGAACTTGATAGATCCGTTCATAATGCCCATCACACTCAGAGCAGATGTTCTGTGTGTTATTGACATCATACTGATGTTGTTGATATCGTACAGTGATGTTATCCAGGTGTTGTAGATAATGCACGGTGATATCATCCTGGTGTTGTTTAGAGGAGATTCACCAGGATGTTGCCTGGGATGGAATGTTTCAGTTATGAGGAGAGACTGAGTCTGTTTTCCTTGGGGTGGAGAAGGCTAAGAGGGTATTACATGACTGAGGTATATACAGTTCTGTGGGAGATAGATAGAGTAGACTGCAGGAAACGTTTCCCATTATCAGAGGTAGATAAAACTAGAGAACATAGGTTTAGGGTAAGGGGGAAGAGATTTAGTGGAGGACCATTTTCACCCAGAGAGTGGCGAGTACCTGGAATATACGAGAGAAACAAAGGACCGCAGATGCTGGAATCTAGATGGAAAAACACGAAGATGCTGGAGGAACTCAGCAGGCCAGGCAGCATCCGTGGAGGAAAGCAGGCGGTCAACGTTTCGGGTCAGGACCCTTCTTCAGGACTGAAGATAGGAAAAGGGGAAGCCCAATATATAGGAGGGAAAAGCAGAGCAGTGATAGGTGGACAAAAGAGGGAGCTGGGGTGGGCACAGGGTGGTGATAGGTAGATGCAGGGAAGAGCTAGTGATAGGCAGGTGCGGGGGAGGAGGGGAGAGCAGATCCATCGGGGGATGGGTCACAGGTACGGAGGCCGGCAGCGTGGGGGGAGGGGAGGAGAGGAAAAGGAGAGAGAGAAAAAAGCAAAGAGAGAAAAAGAGGGATAGGCTGGGAGAGGGAAGAATAGAAAAGAAGATGCAAGGTGTGTGGGGAAGGGGTGTGGGGATTACTTAAAGTGGGAGAATTCAATGTTCATGCCGTTAGGCTGCAAGGTTCCAAGACGGAAAATGAGGTGCCGTTCCTCCAGTTTGCGCTTGGAATTCTCCTGGCAGTGGAGGAGGCCGAGGACTGACATATCCGTGATAGTGTGGGAGGGGGAGTTGAGGTGACTGGCAACGGGGAGATGCAGGTCGCGGTTACGGACAGAGCGCAGGCGTTCTGCGAAACGGTCACCTTGTCTGCGTTTGGTCTCACCAACGCAGAGGAGGCCACACTTGGAGCACCGAATGCAGCAGATGATATTAAGGGAGGTGCAGATGAATCTCTGCCTCACCTAAAAGGACTGTTTGGGTCCCTGGGTGGAGGTGAAGGAGGTGGTGTAGGAGCAGGTGTTGTACCTATGGCGGGGCAGTGGAAAGTCCCCGGGGTGGGAGCGGGATGGATGGAGAGGGAAGAGTGAACTAGGGAGTGGCGGAAGGAGTGGCCCCCGCGAAAGCTGTGCCTGACAGGGGGGGTGGAAGCAGCGTTGTTGAGGGTATTTCAGAGTCATCAAGGTGGCCCTTGAATCACCTGGGCAGAGAAGCCTATGGTACGTGCTGGAAGATGGGTTAGTGCAGAAAGGTGCCCACTGGTCGGTGTGGATGTGGTGAACGGAATAACCTGTTCCCATGCTGTATGACTCTATGACTATGATATCATCCAGATGTTGTTGATATTATACACGTATTATCCAGATATTGTTGATATCATATGATGATAGCATCCGGGTGTTCTTGATATCGTATAGTGATAATATCCAGATGTTGTTGATATCATGTAGTGATCAACACGAAAGAGGAATCCCCAAAGAGTGAAACAGTTTAAAAGGCAACTTTTTCAGCAGGATATATTTTGGAAACTGCTGTAAAACAAAAGTAACTTGCTTATTCTTCCTTTTCCCTTCTTATAGGTTTGGGATACAGTGGCAAAGTTATTGAAGTAGAGCCATCTCCCTACTTAATGAAGAAAGAGTAGCAGGAAAACTCCAGAAAGCTGAAGCTGTGCCAAATGAAGTATCGTGTTACAGAACCCTATATCCCAGCTGCTTTACAGTTTACTTAAACCTTCAAACAGCCTCAAAAAGCTCTCCAAATTGTATATAATTTAACTGACGCCACTACTGACAGATGCTGCTGGTTCTTTGTCACTTGTGGCACTGAAGTGGTTTTGTAGTTCAGTACCTGGCCAATATCCAATCTTCAACCAAGAGCGTCGAACAGATTATTTGGTCATTATCGCATTATAGTTTAAGAGACTGTGCTGTGTCTGCCACATTTCCTACATTACAACAGTGACTACACCTTACAGGTGTTTCATCATCTGCAGAGAGATCTGGGATGGTCTCAGATTGTGACAGGTGCTGTATAAAAATAAGCCTTTCTTTTATTCTAACTTTGTGTATTTTTTTTCATAACTGTAGATGACTGACCAAAAACAATATGATGCTTCTGCAATCTGTAATTAATTGTTTCCTTAAAATGTACGTGGTTTTCTATTGCCAGAATTGTTTGGGTTCTTCATGGAGCAAAAAAAGGGATTTCAGGAAACAATCTATTTTATCTTTTGACATTAATTGACCACAGAAATGTTTACAAAGAAACAGAAGGGGATTCTAAGAATTATTGTTTGACAGCCTCTAATATTCCCATTATTTTTTCTTGCAGTTTCTTCCTCAGTAAAATGGTGACTGCCAGTCAAACAATTTGGGAGCTCGGTCATCAGATTATTTTTAAAAAATTGCTTTATTTTCAATTCAGAGAATTAATTTTTGCTGGCGTTCAATTTTTGTGAACAGGAAAATAACAGAGAAAGCAAAAGAGGTGTATCCCACTGATCAGCCCTCTTTGACGAACAATCACCCTGGGTCAACAGGTGGAGGTACAGAAACGTAGGTGGCTACATTACAACAGCTGAGCACCTGCCGGGTTAGAACCCTCTCTGTGTTAACCACAATGGAAGAGATACTCAAGCTGGCACATTTTCATTGTGAGTGGGCTGTTGTATACATACCCCTGTATTCTCCCTCTGGTCGAGGCTTCTCTTCCTGCAGAGGGTCCTTGGCATCGTCAGGTTTGCGCACTGGTCTCTTGGGTTTCTTTTCTTTCTCAGATTTTGGTGCCTTTCCTTTGGGTTTTTTGTCATTTTTGGGTTTTGAGTTTTTCTCTTTGGGTTTTTTCTCTTTCTTGGGCTTTGGAGCCTTCTCTTTTGGTTTCTTCTCTTTTTTTGGTTGGGCGCCTTTGTTTTTGGCTTTTTTTCTTTCTTGGCCTTCTTGGGTGTTGCCGTCGGCTTTGGCATTTCCTTGTGCACTGCTGGAGGCAGACTGTCTACTTCCTCGCGTTTCCTTCTTGTTCCTGGAATAGTTCCTTCTGGTCTTTCCCCTCCTCGTATCAATTTCTTGGATCTCACTGTTGAAAGGAAGTTTCGTCATTAATGTCAATGGAGTAGATGAAGCAAACAAATAGGTAAACTGGGGGGGGGGGAGGTGGGCGGGAAAGATTGGTGAATAATCGTTTGCACCACAGAAAGCACCCTATCCGGATGCATCACAGCTTGGTACGGCAACTGCTCTGCCTATGACCGCAAGAAACGGCAGAGAGTTGTGGACACAGCTCAGCACACCACAGAAACCAACCTCCCCTCCGTGGACTCTGTCTACACTACTCACTGCCTCGGTAAAACAGCCGACATAATCAAAGACCCCACCCACCCTGGACATTCTCGCTTCTCCGCCCTCCTTTCAGGCAGAAGAATCAAAAGGCTGAAAGCACCAGGCTCAAGGACAACTTCTATCCTGCTGTTATAAGACTATTGAATGGTTCCCTAGTACGACAAGATGGACTCTTGACCTCAGTCTACCTCATTGAGGTCTTGCAGTTTACTGTCTACCTGCACTGCACTTTCTCTGCAACTGTAACACTTTATTCTGCATTCTGTTGTTTTCCCTCAACACACTGTTGTAACAAAATGATCTGTATGGGTGGCATGCAAAACAATGTTTTTCACTGTACCTCAGTACATGTGACAGTAATAAACCAATTTACCAATTTGTTTCCAAAGCAAAACAATAGAAGAATACTTAATGGAAATATGTGGACCAGCTGAGTTACAGTAAATAAGGTCATCTTTTAAGAGAGAATGAAGGTATAACTAAGATGCATTTTTTAAAAAAGAGGATTGTGGTAATGAGTATAGGAATTCAAATGATAAACATAAAGTTTTGAATAATTATCAATCAGGGAACATCACTGAAAAATAGAGATGGAATTCAAAGTTCAAAAGTTGTTGTGTCCTGACTCTGTGTATCCCAGAATGTTAAGGTGCTTTGTATCCGTACGGAGAATTCACACATATTTTATCATTAATTTCCTGTATTTGAAAAATCTGTAGAGATCAATCTCCTTTCCCATTTAACAAAAATGGATTTACTTTAAGTTTTTTTCCATGTGTAGATATGATGTTGGTACTTCATTTCCTCCTTCCCAAGCAGGCTTCTGTACCAAGTGTTCAGAAATCACACCAGATCACAACCAGGATGGGTGAAAGAGGCTCCCCAGCCCACTTTCCTCATCCTCCTAGAATATTAGGATAACGGAACGTAAGAGAATGAAGGGTGACCTTCTAAAAGTGTTTAAAGTTGTGAGAGGCATGGATAAGGTGGATGGTAACAGTCTTTTCTCCAGGGTAGGGGAGTCCAAAACTAGGGGGCATAGGTTTAGGGTGAGAGGGGAGAGATTTAAAAGGGACCTGAGGGGCAACTTTTTCCACACAGAGGGCGGTGAGTATATGGAACGAGCTGCCAGAGGAAGTGGGTGAGGCAGGTATGACAGGATCATTTAAGAAGCACTTGGATAGGTACATGGAGGGGCAGGGCTTGGAGGGATATGGGCCGAATGCAGGAAATTGGGAGTAGATGGGTGGGCACGGTGGTCAGAATGGACTGGTTGGGCAGAAGGGCCTGTATCCGTGCTGCATTGTTCCATGACTCTATCACTCTGTTAATACAATTTTCTTCCCCACACAAATACTTCTTAAATTAATGCAAATTCTTTCCCAGTCAGGTCTTACTTTAGATTCTTCCCAGTTATTCAGCTACAAGGTGACTTTTCATTGTAAAACAAACAGCTTTATTTGTAAATCCCAGTTCTCTTTCTTATCCCACCAGGGATGCCTTGATGACACCGTCCCACCTGGGTTAAGAGGAATAGTAAATGGGATTTTCATTTTTAAAAAAGCAGAATACAACGAGCAGTTTAGAACATCGTAAGAACATAACAATCGCACACCAGAAACAGGAAGAAACCGCAGCACTGGGAAAAGTTAACGTTCTGTAAAGTGTTCAAAAATCAAGACCTCAAATTCAGCAGAAAGCTCATGATCTACGAGGCAGTAGGAATCCCTCCTGTGCAGACATGGACTGCCTACAGCAGGCATTTCAAAGCACCGGAGAGCCACTGCCAATGCTTGTTCCTCAAAATCCTCCCGCAGTATCGGCGAACTAACCTCAGCTTTATCTCCCAGGCCACACTGTTCACCTGCTCAGTACCCGATTCCTGAAACAGGTACTCTGCTCTGATCTCTAACTCAGTGACCAGCATTAACCCTTCAAGCTCTGAGAACAATGTAACATCCTCACTGATTACTGGGAGCCCCAACCCCTGACTGCTTAACATTGAGAAGTCTCCACTGACACTCAGCGCCCCAAATCTCTTTGTTGGGAACATCTGACCGGCCAGTGAAAAGGGGGGAACGGAGCACATAACTTCCCAAAGCAGCCGTCTCCCCACATTAACCCCTTCAGCTGCCTCAGGACCCACAGAACCCAGTGGAAACAAGTCACCCTTGACTCCGAGGGACCTGCCTGAGAAGGAGTTGGACAAGGATTAGAGGCAGTCTGGAGTTTAAACGTTAACTTAGCAAACTATTTATTTCTGCCCAAGGGGTTTGGCCCTGAAACATTAACTCCCTTTTCTCTTCCCACAGATGCTGCCTGACCTGCTGAGTGTTCCCAGCATCTTCTGTTCTGACTTCAGATTCTCTGCAGGTTTTTGGATTTTATTTCATGTTTGGGATAACGTGGGACAGTGTAAGGAACATTCCCAGGATATTACTGGGCATCCTATCCCGGTCAGGGCTGGTCGGAGAACCCCTGATGGCCACTTAAATGAAAGAACCACTTACCGGGAAGTGTTCTCGGCACCGGCCGGCCGGCTCCCGACGGTCCCACTCCCACCTCTGTGTCCGGGGCCGGGAGGACGTGTGGACGGAGCCGGGAGGCTGCAGCCTGCTCTTCGGTGCCCGGGGTGAGCCTGGCCTGGGCTCGGGGGTCTTCAGTGGCGAGGTGGACGTGCAGGGAGCGGGCGAAGTCGGCGTGGTTCACCGCCAGGAGCAGCGTGAAGACGGCCAGAGGGAGAGCGGCGCACCGTGTCATCTCGGCCCGGGGCAAAGCCGTCAACCACGGGGTGACAGAGAGCCGGGAACCCACCGGATCCCGGGCTAACCCAGCAGTGGCAAACAAAAGACTGGGCAGACCCGAGCCAACCTCCCTCAACCCAAGGTCAACTCAACCCCAGTCAGAGACAACTGGATGCACTCAAGCTAGAGAAAAAGAAAGTTTTATCAACTTCTTGCCACGTTGTAGACCCCTTTACAAAAACATTCGGTGGCTGAAGGGTTAATTTCCAGCGGCAGTGGACACAATGAACCGGTTGGATGGAGCGGAGAGATGAGAGACGCCGGACAGCTCTGCCCCGTGCCCCGGCCGCCTCTCCCCTTCGCCTGCCCGCCCGGGGTTGGAAGCTGCAACGAAAAAGGGGTGGAAATAAAAAGCTCCCCTCCCTCCCTCCCTCCCTCCCTCCGCGTACACACTCCGCCTGAGTTGGAGTAAGAGGGGAAAAAAAACTTGGCGCCGAGCCCTTTCACTCAACAGCCAACATAAATCAAGGAAGAGATTAAATTGGGAAAAGCAGCAAGTGAGTCATTTGCACACATCCCCGGGACCAGACCACACGGTGGGGAGTTAATCCTTCAAGAGAGATGGTAGGTCTGTGTGACCGCTGACAAAAACATTGTAAACACCAAGCATTCCTTCCTGCCCGTGAACGCTGCCAGCGAGAGCCACTTCTCTACTTGTTCCATAGAAAAGCCTCCTCTCTGTAAGGAGTTTCTCTTGAGACATTGAATCTCCTGTGTCTGCCGGCCTGGCATCATGTTTCCTCCGGGGAATGGTCCTCTGGTTTCCCTGAATGGTGAGGGAGCCTCCCCTCCTGAAATGTAAAGGGATGGGGGAATGAGTCCATGACTACATCTGTAGGGCTTGCCGCTGCCGGGGGCTGCTCCTGTAGGAGAACCCTCACCTCCTGTGAGCCAGAGAGCCTTTATACACGCCAGGGTCAGGGGTTGAACAGACACTGTTAACACGAATAAGGAAGGTTCAATGGGAACCTTCAATGGGATTTGGGCCAAATGCGGCAAATGGCACTCCTCAGACGGGCAACTTGGCTGCCGTGGGCCTGTGTCCTTGCTGCCTGATTCCCTGTTAAATATAATTCCCACTGGTGGGAAGTTATCCTCACCTCGTGTCAAGGCCAGCATGGAATCGTTGAAAACTTACCATACAGAAGGAGGACATTTGGCCCATCATATCTGTGCTAGTCTAATAAGAGCTTCCTTGCCCAATCCCACCTTTCAGCACTTGGTGTCTGACCCCGCAGGTCATAGACCTTCAGGTATTTTTTATATTCATGTTAGGGACGTGGGCTTCGCAGGCTGAGCCAGCAGTTCATTGCCCGTCCCTAGTTACCCTGAGAAGGTGGCGGTGAGCTGCCTTCTCGAACCGCTGCAGTCCCTGAGGTGTGGGTGCAGTTGTTCAAGAAGGCAGCTCACGATGCTGTTGGGGAGGGAGCTCCAGGATTGTGGCCCAGCAACGGTGAAGGAATGGCGATATATCTCCAAGTCAGGATGCGGTGTGGCTTGGAGGGCAACTTCCAGGGGGTGGTTTTCCCCATGCTGTTCCTGCCCTTGTCCTTCTGGCTGGTAGACGTGGTGGGTCTGGAAGGTGCTGTCTGAGGAGCCTTGGTGAGTTGCTGCAGTGCGTCCTGTAGATGGTCCACACTGCCGCCTCTGTGTGCAGCTGGTGGAGTGAGTGGGGATGGGGTACCTACCAAGTGAGCTGTTGTGTCCCATATGGCGTCGAGTTTCTTGGGTGTTGTTGAAGCTGCCCTCAGCCAGGCACTGTGTAAATGTGATGAGGGTTTTCTGCCTCCCATCATCATGTCAGGCTCTGAATTCCACCCTCAGCTCCCGTCTAAATTTGGTGTTGGTTTATTATTGTCACTGGTACCGAGGTACAGTGAAAAGCTTGTCTTACAAACCGATTGTACAGGTCAATTCATTACACAGTGCAGTTACATTGGGTTAGTACAGGGTGCATTGATGTAGTACAGGTAAAAACAATAACAGTACAGAGTAAAGTGTCACAGCTACAAAGAAAGTGCAGGGCAATAAGGTGCAAGTTCACAACAAGGTAGATCGTGAGGTCGTAGTCCATCTCATTTTATGAGGGAACCGTTCAATCGCCTAAACTCTCTGTCCCCTCTGTTGAGGGAAATAGGTCCGTCCCATTTTTTCTTTCAGATCCCTCAAAAAGTTATACAACTTCATCAAGTCTTTCCCTAACCCTCCACTTCCGTTCCAAAGAAAATATCCCCAGTTATCCAATCTTTCCTCATCTCTAGAAATTTAGAGTCATTGCAACATCTTTGTAAATCTTCTCTGCACCCTTTCCAGTGAAATCACAACTTTCCTGTAATGTGGTGATTAGAAGTGTACACCTGGAGACTCCTGACTTGTCTATCAGAAAGTACCAGCACTGGTTTGATGAGAATAACTAACACAAGGTATTCCTGATTAAAATCCCCACTGTGCCTCAAACAGAAAACCCATGACCTAAGGAATGAGTTGTGGGTGGAAGTAAAGTACAGAAAGACCAATAACAATCACACGCACAGATTATTCATCTCTGTCAAAGCCATCTAAGGCCCAGACACACAACGGCCCCTCCCACTCAGAGCCAAGAATGGAGGTGACCTTATCAAGGTCAGGGAGGCAAACACAGCCTGCTGGGAGGAACACGTAGAAGAACTCTTCAACTCTGACCCTGTTCTTGATGCGAGCACACTTTACTCTTATCGCACAGCAAGTTTTCCGGTCCAACCTTGCTGCCATCCCTGATTGACAACGTTGAAAAGGCCAAAAAAACAACGAGCAAAGAGCAAATACTGTCCCTACCGAAGTTCTCAAACGTGTCAGAGAGACACTTCAGTCAGAAATTCATAACCTCACCCCCAAATTTGCAAAATAGAGAAGTCTCGGAGATGGTGTTGTTGTGAACATCTTTAAGGAAGAAGAAAAATCCAGTTGCAGTGATGGCTGAGGGACACTCCTGCTGTCCACCACAGGATAAAAGGACCCTGGTGGACCTCCACCAGTATCCTCAACTGCCTCCTTCCAGAGGTTGAAGAGCTGTTCCCTAAATCATAGTGCGAACCCTCTCCATCTGCAGTCACAATGGACGCAATGGGAGGGAGTCCCAACAACCATTATATATGGAAGCCCTTGACTCCATCAAGTAAGAGTGAGAGGAGCATCATTCTCGAATTTGACAGCTTAGAAGTTTAGCTCCATCTTATGTCTGCTTCATGCAAGTTGTGACCCTAACCAATGGTTCCACAACAGTCTCAGCAGAGACTGGTGTCAAGCAAGGCTGTGCCATCACCCCAACACTTTTCTCCATCCTTGTTCATCACAGTGATGGTCCTCCCCTCCACTTCCTCCAAACTTCAGAGTGGCAGTTTGGAACTTTCACTGTACAAAATTATGTAACGTAGGATATGAACTACACTTTTCAGGAATATTATTCATACTTGTAATGCAGGCATCGCTGGTAAGACATTCACAATTGTTGAGGCTTGGCAGTGGAGCAGTAGGCAGTGACGACAAGTACCGAGGAAGGATATATGGCTGTATTAGCGAGTCTTGGTAAGAATGTGATAAAAGAGCTGGAGGGCAGTGGAAACCACAGAGGGGGAGCAGTGAGCGAGAGTCTCCCAGAACTCCTTTTAGAGAAAGGAGGAAAACTTCTTCAAAGTTGGCATACCTTGAAGAGACTAGTACTACTCCACTCAACTGCTGATCTCTGCCTACTTTGGAAAATATGGTGGTGGGACTTTCTTTTGTAGACCCTGTGGTGAAGGTGGGAACAAAAACAGAAAATGTCAGAAACAGAGAAAGTGAGTCAACTTTTCAGGTCAATGATCCATCATCTCAGCTGCTGACTGTTTCTGACAGTTTCTTGCTTCAGATTTCCAGGATCTGCAGCTTTCTACTTCAGTGCGGTGAAGGTTCTCCAGCGATGGTGTAACTCAGGACTTTGATCCTGTGCCGAATAAACAATACCAAATGGGGAAGGCGTGTGACTTGGGGGGCGCTTTGAGATACAGCGTCTCATTGCTGGGGCTTCCTAAACACCTCCTAAATGTGGTGTCACATCAACTCATGGGCCCACATTGGGGGCCACAGTCCAACATTCATCTAGCCTCATTCACAAAGACTTTGGGCCGTCCACCCAAGTGCTGTCAGAAAACGTCTGGACTGTCTGCACGTTGCTAGGCTGCTCCTGCTTCCTTGTTATTCTGCGTTATTCCCCAGGAGCTGGTGGAAAGGATCACTTCCCTCCCTGCCAATGTCTTGTGGCTGCAGTTAAAGGTGCTCATCACTAGCCCTTGCTACCTTGCATTCCTGTGAGCCCTCACCCCTTCCCTTTCCCCTCCCCTGCCCTGACAACCTGCCCATCACCTCCCTCCCATTCCTCACCTCCTTCCCTTTATTCCATGGTCTACTGTCCTCTCCTACCGGATTCCTTCTTCTTCAGTCATTCCCCTCCTCCACCGATCACCCCTCAGCTTCTCACATCACTCCCTTTCTTCCCCACTCCCCCACCTACCTACCTTCCCCCTCTCACCTGGACTCACCTCTCCCCTGCCTGCGTGTGCTCCTCCCCCTCCCCCTACCTTCTCATTCTAGCTTCTGCCCTCTTCCTCTCCAGTCCCGATGAAGGGTCTCGGCCCGAAACGTCGACTGTTCATTTCCCTCCATAGATGCTGCCTGACCTGCTGAGTTCCTCCAGCACTTTGTGTGTTGCTCCAGATTCCAGCATCCACAGAATCTCTTGTGTCTCCCTTGCAGTCTGTTAGATAACACGTTCTCCCAGGAGGAGGAAGCGAAGATCTACCTACCCGATCGCCTGGGCAGCAAGAAACCCAGAGAGAGAAAGAGAGACAGACATCACATAGACTGACAGAGGAAGAGACAGACAGAGGGAGAGAGAGAGAAAGAGAGTGAGGAGGCAGAGGAAAAGGGTGTACTTCACTGCCTCTCCCTCCTGTCCATTAGTTGGGAGCCCAGATCCTCAGAGATTGTCAGGAATTGTCAAGAGCAGTGCCTTGAGAGTCTCCGTGGAGGCAAGTCGTCAGCAGCCACTCCCGGTAACACTCAGTGCAGTCAGAAAGTTTTGCTTCAAGTATCATTTCTTCCCCATTGCTGCTCCTCGCATTTTATCCTGTCGTATCCATGATCTGCTGTGGCTTTTATTGTCACATCTGTAATAAAATGTAATACCCTCAGCATGTTGTCTTTGTAAATAAATGATGACTTTAATGCATTACTGGCAGGTCTCCAATAACATTGTTCGTGGTACATCAGAGGAATAACCTTTCAAATAACCAAATGTTCATAGATGAAGAGTTACAGTTACTGAATAAGTCAAACTATGTTTCTATTACATGGTATTCTGAGAAGTTGATGTGTGTTTGGAAATTGAGTTCCTTGACTCTGTCCAATTTAATATATGTCGGCCCTCCTGTTGGTCTCTCTCAAAGCTGAACCCCCATCCTGGTTTGTTAAACATGTTTAGAAAAACTTTGTACTTTTACCTTGAATAGTATTTATGAGAAGTAAAATCTCCCAGTATTATTGGCTAGGTTTCTGATTAAGAAAGGTTACAGAATAAGAATGATGTTTGATACCACCCTAGTGGACTGTCTCTCAAATAACGATGAGCTGGAGTACAGGAAGGAGATAGAGAGCTTAGTGACATGATGGCATGACAACAACCTTCAATATCAGCAAAACAAGGAGCTGGTCATTGACTTCAGGTAGGGGGGGGGGTGATGAACAAGCTCCTGTTTACATCAATGGTGCTGAGGTCAAGAGGGTTGAGAGCTTCAAGTTCCCAGGAGTGAACATCACCAATCACCTGTCCTGGTCCAACCATGTAGATGCCATGGCCAAGAAAGCTCACCAGTGCCTCTACTTCCTCAGGAGACTAAAGAAATTTGGCGTGTCCCCTCTGACCCTCACCAGTTTTTATAGATGCACTATAGAAAGCATCCTATCCAGATGCATCATGGCTTGGTATGGCAAATGTTCTGCCCTTGACCGCAAGAAAGTGCAGAGAGTTGTGAACACAGCTCAGAGCATCACAGAAACCAGCCTCCCCTGCATGGACTCTGTCTATACTTCTCACTGCCTCGGTAAAACAGCCAGCATAATCAAAGACCCCACCCACCCCGGACATTCTCTCTTTTCCCTCTGCCATCGGGCAGAAGATATAAAAACCTGAAAGCACATACCACCAAGCTCAAGGACAGCTTCTATCACACTGTTATAAGACTATTGAACGGTTCCCTAGTATGTTAAGATGGACTCTTGACCTCACAATCTACCTTGTTATGACCTTGCACCTTATTGTCTACCTGCACTGCACTTTCTTTGCAGGTGTTACACTGTTATTGTTTTACCTTGTATTACCTCAATGCGCTGTGTAATGAGTTGATCTGTATGAACAGTATGCAAGACAAGTTTTTCACTGTACCTCGGTGACAATTCCAATACAGAAACAGTAATGTTTATGAATAGCTTCACAGCGGCTGGCAGGTTAAGGTCTTTGTGTACCGGAATTAGATAGAAGAGAAGAATCCATCCTGGTCTCAGCTGGGACAGCTGTTGGGGATGAATTAGGAGGAGACGTTGTCTGTAATGACCCCTGTGGGAAGGTATGCACATCAATGGTTGTCAACTGAAGGTAAGATCAGACTCATCTACGATGTCCTCCATGGTCAAATAGCCGCCAACATGCATGGCATGGATTTATATGGAGAGGGTGGGCAACCTGCACTCAATATGAGCAAATGACCTGAGCCGGTAGGATCCAGCATCCTGCTGGATCACATGGGAGGAATCCAATATTGAGGATATGGTTTATTTAATGCACTGAATCTGTTACAGAGGGTTGCTACAATGGACTATGGACCATGGAATCTGCTCGAGTTGGCGCAGAATTGTCCAAACCAATGCAACAATCAATTCCAAACCTGAAATTTGTAATAGTAACAGTAACAGAAGGAAAAGACAGCTCCTTACTCTCACTTAAAACTCAACATGTATTGCTCCATTTAGATTACGTGAGTTGTAAAAACATTGGGTAATTCCCCTTGCAATCTTTTTCACCCTAGCTCTGGTTTTAATTAGAATCAAACACAGTTGTTTTTATTCAGTTCAAAGAAAACACAACTAATAGATTAGAAATGTTTGATGTAAACCCATGCACAACCTTGATATCCGCAGCAGCCAAAATCTGGCAGAGTATATGGTAGTTCCAGAAGACATACATTTCCAGATATAGCATGAGCTAATGTACAGGAAGACAAAACAATTTCAGCAAGGTTCATGTGGTTTTCATTCAAGTACACAGTTATGTTAATTAAAAACAGAAAATGTTTAAATTTGAAGCAAGGCGTTAGCTTAACATGTTTGCAAGAAGATTAGTCTATGGGAATATGGGAAATGGCTTTCTGATGGATTGTTAATAAATGTGTGAAATCATGCTTGCACACATCACTGTCAACAGTACTGTTATACCTGCATTTCTAAAAATAGACACACAAGTTGTTAACTGACCATGCACTGTCTGTCTCTGGGCTAAATGAGACTTGGTGTGTGTTTTTGATTAGTATTTAATCTGTTATTATTTAGTAGAACCAGTGTATGTGTATTTTGGGAAGCAGAATAATAAGATTTGACTTTGCATTCCCTGAATATTTGGAAAATAGAGCCAATAGGAAATTGAGTCAACCTGACCAAAAGAGTACTAGGTCCAGTTCCCGGTTTGTGTTGGTAGTGAAGTGATACATTTGACATCTGCACACCTTGAATTAGCCAAAGAAGATTCAGGTTGCCAAACTACGATTCCTACTGGAAAGGGTGAAGTTGTAGCCTTCTTAACCTGAAGTCAGTTTGGGGCTCAGTTGTGATTTCTGCTCTGTTCTTGAACAGCCATTAAAGTTTATGGCTCTCTGTTTCTGGCTTTAAAGACCGGCTCCACTATTGTGGAAATACAGCGATTCAATTGCTTCAGGAATAAATGGAGAAGAAATTGGAAAATCTTTTGGATCAAGAGTTCTAAGCTGCCATCTAATGATAGCACAACAATTGTTGCCCTCTTCATATATTTATTTCTATGATTATGGATGTTACTGACAAGGTGAACATCTATGGTTCCTCCTAAATTGTCCATGAGATGGTGAGCCACCATCGTGAAACACTGTGGTCTTTGCTTCCATTATACTTCAGCACCTCTGAAAATTAAAGTTCTTCGGGACCTCATTCGGTAAAACTACGTTATTCTGTGCGGCACAGATCTCAGCTTCATCAGTCCTGCACATATTTCAACCCACAGTGTGAACTACAGTGTGAACCCACTACTTCTTCTTTGGCGATCCCTTGGGATTGGGAATGACTTCCTTCCACTCTGATTCTCTAGGCTCTGAAGTAACTGATGAGGCTAATGTGGGAGAGTCATGGAGTCGTACACCACAGAAGTGGGTCATTTTGGCCCAACTCAGCCCTCCTGACCGTGATGCCTTTCTATGTTCATCCCATCTGCCTGCATTAGGACTGTATCCCTCTATGCCTTTACTATCCAAGTACCTGTCCAAATGCTTTTTAAATGTTTTAATTGTTTTGTCTCTACCTCAGGCAGCTCGTTCCATGTAACCACCACCCTCTATGTGAAAACTTGCCCCACACGTCTCTTTTAAATTTCTCCTCTCTCAGCTTAAACCTGTGCCCTCTAGTTTTAGACTCCACTACCCTGGGAAAAAGACTCTATCTACCCTATCATAATTTTATAAATCTCTATAAGGTCACCCCTCAGCCTCCTATCTTCCAGTGAGAACAGACACTGTCCAATCTCTCCTTGTAGCTACAGCCCTCCGTTCCCCAGGCAACGTCCTGGTGAATCTCTTCTGCACTCTTTCTAATGCTAACACATCCTTCCTGCAGTGTGGTGACCAGCACTGTACGCAATACTCCAAGTGCAGCCTAACCAGTGTTTTGTACAGTGGCAACATGATGTCCCAACTTTATACCCAATGCCTTGGCTTATGAAGGCAAGACTACCAAATTCCGTCTTAACTCCCCTCTCCACCCGTGTCATCATTTTCAGGGAACTATGAATTTGCACCCCAAGGTGTCTCTGCATATCAGCACTCCACAGGTCCCTGCCATTTACTATATATGTCTTGCCAGCATTTGATGTCCCAAAATGCAAAACCTCGCACTTGTCTGGATTAAATTCTACCTGCCTCTGATCCACCTAACTTCCCAGCTGATCTATGTCCCACTCTATCCTGAGACAACCTTCTTCACTACCTACAACTCCATCAATTTTCATGTCATCTGCGAATGTACTAATCAGACCACCTACATTCTCAAGTCATTTATGTATGTGAGAAACAACAAAGGTCCTACTACCGATCCCTGCGCTACACCACTGGTTATAGGCTTCCAGTCAGGAAAGCAACCTCCAACCACTGCCCTCTGTCTCCTGCCACCAAGCCAGTTTTGTGTCCAGTTAGTCAACACACCTCAGATCACATGTGCTTTAACCTTCTGGACCAGCCTACCGTACAGGACCTTGTCAAAAATCTTGTTAAATTCACGTATATTCTACTGCCTTCATCAACTTTCTTAGTTACCTCTTCAAAAAACTCAATCAGATTTGTGAGACATGATCTCCCCTGCACAAAACCATGCTTCCTAATCTGTCCCCGCCTTTCCAAGTGAACATAGATCCTGACCCTTAGAATTTCTTCCAATAATTTCCCTCCTGCTGACATCAGGCTCACTGACCTGTAGTTACCTGGCTTATCCCAACTGCCTGCAGACTCTACCACTGGTGTGGCAGATTGTAAGGTTTTGTACTTCTTCTGCTGGGCTTCTGTGTACTCCCTCTCATCGACTAAAGGTTCTCAGCCATACTGAATGCTCTTCTCCATTGGAGCAGTTCTAGAACAGGGAATTCCCAGAAGTCGTGTGGTGATGTTGCAGTTTTTCAAGGAGTCTTTGAGAAACCCTTGAACCTTTTCCTCAGTTCACCTGATACTCCCTCCTTGTGACAGAGCTTGGAAGAGAATCACTATTCTGTCTGTTGTTGGGCTTGCTAGCAATGTGGCCTGCCCACCAGCGGTGTCTGCTGGGGGTGTTGGTGGGTTGGAGGTGCTGGTGGAGACACTAATGTTGGTTCACTTATTCTTCTAGAGGATTTGAAGGATTTTCCAGAGACAACATTGGTGGTATGTCTCCAGTATTTGAGATACCTGCTGTAGGTAGTTTCATGTCTCAGGAGCATATAGAAGGGCAGAGATACCTCCGGCTCAGTAGACCAGGAGCTTTCTACAACGTTTGAAGACTTCAACACCCTTTTCCTCTATTGGTCAAACGCTGTGCTGGCAAATGCAGATGATTATGAATTTCATAATCAATGTCTACCTTTGATGTGAGGTGGCTCCTGAGAGATGGGAAGTGGTCCATGATCCCTAGGGTATCACCGAGAATGTTATTGTGAGAAGTTGATGTTGGAGGTAGGGACAGGTTGACAGGAGTCCTTTGCTCTGTGGACGTTGAGTGTAAGGCCCATCCTTTTGCACGTTTCAGTAAACAACTTGCTAATGTGTTGGAGCTTGGCCTCCAAACACAATCAAATATAGTACCATCTGCATACTGCAGCTGCGCTACGAAGTTTGGGGTGACCTTGGTTCTGGTGTGGAAACAATGTAAGTTGAATGGTTTCCCATTTAGTCCTGTAGATTAGTTCCATTCCGGGTGGAACCTGTTGGAGGTGAGGTGGAGCACAGCACTGAGGAAAGTTGGAAAGGTTGTTGTGTTATTGCTCTGGACTGAGTTCGGATCTGTTGGGGTCTTTGGTTATGATCAACATAAGGAGAAGACAAATTTCTGCAGTCAGCCAAATTTGAGGAAGGTTCTTCATGGCTCCTCTCTGCTGCCAGAGTCAAAGGCCTGGTGCAGTTCACTGCGTTTCTCTTAGAGTTGTTGTGTGGTGAAGAACACGTCCACAACGCCACTGGGTGGGCAGAATCCATGCCACAATTTGGGAAACAATTCTCCAGCTACTGGGATGAAGTCCCTAGAGTCATAGAGCCATACAGTGTGGAAACAGGCTCTTCGGCCCAACTCATCCATGCTGACCAAGGTGTCTTCCTGAGCTAGTCCCATTTGCCAGCATTTGGCACACATCCTTCTAATCCTTTCCTATCCATGTACCACTCCAAATATCTTTTAAACATTGTAATTGTACCCGCCTCGACCACTTCCTCTGGCCAAGTCCATTGGTCCACGTACCCACCCTGGTGAGGACTTTCCCTGAGATGGGCAGCAGAAAGATCCCTCTATAGCTACTGCGTCGGATATGTCTGCTTTCTGGAAGATGATCATGATTACGATGTGCCTCAGGTTCCCCGTTCATCCTCCTCTTCCCAGCTGTGGACAATGAGGTTGTGGATTTGAGACTGAAGTTCCTTACCACCTAGTTTTACAGCAACAGCAGTGACACCATCTGCTCCTGAAGCCTTGTTGTTTTCACTTGGCCTTTCGACTTGGACTGTGTGTCTCTAAGCTTTCTCAGAATGAGAGTTAGATGTGGTGTAGCACTGTCCAGAAATGCTCTGGCTCATAAACAGGATACATTGACATGAGTAACACGATCAACCTTAGTGTCAGGCCCACGCTTTGCATCCAGAAAATCATCTTTTCAAAAGAAATTGGAAAGCCAGCATTAATTTTACAGTAAAAGGCAAAACATTAGCAGATTCCAGAATTTCGAAATGAAAACAGAAATGTCTGCAAACACTCAACGGTCTGACAATGTTTGTAGAGAGGGGAAGTTTGGGTTAACACTTCAGGGTTCTGATGAATTAGCCATCAATTTGAAATGTTAACAGCCTTGTTCAGCTGTTGCCTGTTGCTGAATGTTTTTTAATAAATTTTGTTTTCATTTATTTCACTTCATGACTTCTATAAGTGATCGTCAATCTAAAGTGGTCACTGTTTAGAGAATGAGTCGTTAGAATTTAGAACCTACTACCATATGATCCATGTAAGTAAGGCAAAAAGAGCTAATGTAATGCTCGCCTTTATATGTAGAGGACAGGGAACAGAAGTTATACTCTAGTCAGATGAAACTCTTCTGTAGGACCACACGCCTTTAGAAAGCTATATTGGCCATAAGGGGAGCACAGTGCAAATTTAGCAGAATAATACCTGGGCTCCAAGTAGGATTGCCAGCAATGTATTTCAAGGTGTATGATGTTCTGTGAGTGGGGCTTGTTGTTGATAGGGTTCCACTGGTTCCCAGAAACACCCAGTGAGGAGATTGCTCTGGTTTGTTTCAGAGGTCCACAGCTTGGCAAGCAGCACTGACGTTAAAGTTTTGGATCTTGTGACTGCCAGACACCCCAGAACAAGTAGTGTCCTGAAGTTGTTGAGCTCACGGCCAGCATAGAGTTACAGAAATGGCCATTCAGCCCACCACGTCCATACTGACCAGTGGGTACCAATCTGTATTCATCCATCCGCTGGCACTTGGTCCGTAGTCCTATGCCCAGGCAATTCAAGTACTTCGCCCAGACACTTCTCAAACTCTTGTTAGCAACTTTGCGTCCAGCAGTCTCTCAGGCAGTGCATTCCAGGTACTCATCACTCTCTGGGTCAAGAAGCTCCCCTCAGATCCCTTCTAAATCTCCTTACCCTTCCCTAAATCTAGGTCCTCTAGTTTATTCACCTCTGATATGGGGAAACGTTTCCTGCAGTCTACCCTATCTATAACCCACCACAACTTTACACACCTCAGTCATGTCCCCTCTTAACCTTTTCTTCTGGGGAGAACAGACCCAGCTTCTCCAGTCTCTCCCCATAACTGAAGCGCTCCATCCCAGGCAGCACCCTGGTGAATCCCTCTGCACCCTCTCCAGCACCATCACATCCTTCCTGCAGTGTGGTGACCAGAACTACACGCAGTCCTCCAGCTGAGGTCTGACAGATGTTTCATAAAGTTGAAGCATCACCTCCCTGCTCTTGTATTCAATGTCCTGACTAATGAAGGCCGGTATCTCATCTGTGATCTTAAACACGTTATCTGCCTGAGCTGCCACTTCAAGGATCGTTGGACAGGTATACCAAAGATACTCCCTAGTCATCCATGGTGTATGCTCTAACCTCACTAGCGCTCCCAAAATGCATCACCTCACATTTATGTGGATTAAACCCCATCTGCCATTTCTCAGCCCATGTCACCAACACATCGATATCACCCTGTAGACCAAGACCACTGTCAACAACGCCACCGATCTTTGTGTCATCTGACACATATTGTGGATCTGTCCAGCTTCTCACCTCCACTGCTAATTCCTCCTTTCTACTGCCCTCTGTTCCTCCTTTTCTCCCTTCCCCACTCCCGCACAACCTCTTTCTGTCTCTTACACTTCCCTCCCTCCTTTGTCCCCCATTCTCTCCTCCCCTCCTCTCCTCCTCTCTCCCCCTGCCCTCCCCCACATCACTCATATTCAATTTGTCCTCCCTTCCCAACTCTGCTCCCTTGCCCTCACCCTCTCTCAGTCTTCCCTTCCACTTTTCCCCCCTTCACATATCAGGAGGTGTGAAGAGGTGACAGGGAAGCTTGGACTGGAGATTGATGCCTGCTGTAAAAGCACGGTGTCAGGTCATTGCATGTTCGGTGACAGTGTTGCACGCTGCTGGAAGCCTCAGTGGTGGCTGAAGCCCGTGTTTTTCTTCTGCTTTCCCTGGAGCACATGAAGGAAAAGATGGCAAACAGGATCGAGGCCAGATGCAGGGGTATAAGATGGATCAGGGCCAGATGTTTGGGTGGGGATATTGGGAAAAATGGAGGCCCGGAGCTAGGGGTTGAGGACATCAGCAGCTCGGGTTGGAGTGGAAAGGCGGTTGAGATGTCCGCCTTGTGGGGAGGTGGTGATGCAGACTGGGGCATCGACCAGGGTGCAGGAGATAAGGAGGTTAGGGATCGGATAGTGGGGGATCACAAGTTATGGGCTTGGGGCATGAGTTGCTATTTGAGGCTGGGGAGAGAAGTCAGTACAGTTACAGGGAAGAGAGGTTTAAAGAATAGAAAATACAGAGGTAATGTACTGACCTGAATTTAAATCTAGGTTAGCCCAGGGTGCCCGTTGACCCGTGTGGCTCCTGCCTAGAAGCACCCAGCCAAATTTCTGCAGTGATGCAAGGTGACCTGGAAATGTTTATTATTGTACTTCATTCTGGGAAAAGTATGTTTTCAATTCGCATAGCGCCTGAAATAAACAGCGCTACTTAATTGAATTTCCAAGTCAATGGGTTTCAAAATGCAGTAGATTCGCAGGAAGTGACCAGGGATAAGAGAGGTGATGAGTGACACAGATGTGACAAACCTGGGAGAAAGTTAGTTTCTGCAAAGTACGGTGATGTGTGTTTGGAAGTGATTTTGGAGGAGGAAGAGAATGTGTGGCGTGGCATTTGCAAAATTGGCTGGAACAAGAGTATTTAGAGTTGTAATCTGATAAAAAGAAGCAAAACCCTGTGGTGCAAACGGAGAGAATCTGAGCTGGAGGTCAGTGGTAGATCACCTGTCAAATTATATTATTCATCTTATCATTTGTCTAGGAAACAGTAAAATGTTGATGTCTCCCCAAACACAGGAGCAGGACTGACCTTCACAGAATATAAGAATCTGCCACAAAAAAGAAATTAAATATTTTTGTTAATCAGATGAAGAAGTTCTGACATGTGTTGTTGTATCACTGCCTGGTACGGAGGCTCCAATGCACAGGATCGCAAGGGGGCTGCAGAGGGGTTGTAGACTCAGCCAGCTCCAACACAGGCACAACCCTCCCCACCATCGAGGACATCTTCAAGAGGTGATACTTCAAGAAGGTGGCATCCATCATTAAGGACCCTCACTACCCTCTTCTCGTTACTACCACGGGGAGGAGGTACAGGAGCCTGAAGACCCACACTCAACAACTCAGGAACAGCTTCTTCTCCTCTGCCATCAGATTTCTGAATGGTCCATGAACCCATGAACACTACTTGGTTATTCCTTTCTTTGCACTAGTTATTTTTGTAATTTATAGTAATTTTATGTCTTTACATTATACTGCTTGCCATAAAACAGCAGATTTCACATCATATAAGTCAGTGATAATAAATCTGATTCTGATTCTGAAAGAGAAAACAGAGAGGTGACTAATACACAGAGCTACAGTATAGAAGGACAAGATTTAAATTGGTGGGACAAGACAAGACTGCCCTTTTGAAGTGTGGACAGAAACAAATCTTATTAGCCCATCAAAGGGTGTGGAGGAGATGAAGATGTTTACAATGGTAGTTCCTGAGAGACTCAGAACAGAGACACAAGAGACAGCAGATGCTGGAACAGAAAAGTTTTATTTTGAAAAAAAATCTGTATTTGATGAAATCGAGCTACAAAATGAGTTCAGAGAGCAGCTTGAAAACAGCATAAATATTGCAGAGAACGTAGTCTCCCCTTTGCTGAAAGCTATTTACTCTGTTCAAAACAAGATCTTGCAGTCTGATTATTATTTTTATTAACTGCCTTTGTCTGTTTGGATACCTTCCGTTTTATTGAGCATTCAGAGATTCCTAGCTCCTGGATGATATTCACAGCACCCACACGATGGACTCCGCTGTAGAATCAAGGACAAACCCCAAGCAGTGGTTGACTGATCAAATAGAGGTGTTGTGGTAACAACTCTGTCAGCAGGAAAATAATCAGTTAAACTGCTCTATTTTTAAAAATATAGGTTGTAGTTGTTATATTATTGTTGCTTAAATGTATGGGCTTAAACCCAATAATATGTGGAATTTTGTGCAAAATTCTATCGATTCCCTCAGGCCATAGATTGTGAAGATTATTCATGCTAATTATGCCTGCCAAACTCTGAGAAATACTTCCTGTTTACTGCAATCTATGGCTTTAGAGGAAATTGGAAAGATCTCTTGGTTCTTTGCCTCAAAATTTGGAAAAGATCACAAGTCAGAAATCGTTTACAGGCATGTTAGAGCTGTCCAGCACAGGGTCCTTTTCCAGCAGCAATAATCTGTCACAAATAAGGCCCAAGGTGTTGTGCGTAACAGAACAAGGCCTTGGTTGGGCGCATAATTGAGGACAAAGGTTTTTCATTCCAATTATGGAGCAAGTTGTTTGGATAATGATTGGGCAGGGAGACGGTCAGGATTGTCAGAGAGATCAAAAAGTAGAAGAAAACAAAGGTAAAAGAGATAGTAGGCCTCAAGGTTGGGCCATCTGGTGAATAACTGGGCGGGAGAAGAGCACTAGGGTGGGAAATCATTTGGAGACAGTTGTCTGTAATGGGGAGAAATGGACGGATGATGGTGTGGGGTTGGGGGAGGTGAAGGAACTGATTGGTGTTGAAAGGTATTTGACATAATGCTCATGGGAGTCAGAAGATAGAAACCCACTCCTATAAGCCAGTGATTATATTATGAGGGTAAAGTTTCTGTTTAAGGTGCAGTCAGGAATCTGGACCTAAATTGTTTTCAAGAGCAATGTTAGGATTCAAGTTTTCAAGTTCCTGTTCGAACACATTGAGTAATCCCAAATGTATAATTCACCTGCCCAACAGAGCAGCTTTTCAGGATATAGTTGTTTCTTTCCCCTTGCAATGAAAATATTCTGTGATAGATTTAAAATTGGTGCAGTTTTATTAAAAAGCTAGAAATAATTCTACAATTAAAATGCACAGTTTTACTAATGGTGTCCAGCTAGTAATCTTAATTCTACTTTAAAAACAACTTTCATAAAACTATATGTACGATTTATTAGTTTTACTGGTGTACACTTGTCTGTTTCTTAGTATATTAAATATCTTCTTGTATTATAAAATCTAAAAGATGTTTGTTAGTGCCTTTGCACCTAGACAACCACTGCAGATAGGCACCCCCTCCAAAGGTCACAAAGCAGAACAGTTACTGGAAACTCTCCCTGCTGATTAGTTTGATCTGGGACCAGGTCGGTGTGGAAGAAACGCAAAAGATTGCAGAAACACTGTTAGCAGAAGGAAAAATGTGTTTGAAATTCCTTGAATTTTTGTGTTTGTTGAATGAACTTTGGATGAATTAACCAGCACAACCTAATGGAAACTCTACCTCATGAACTCTAAGTGTTGGGTTGACATCCAGCAGTTAATTATGTTTAGACATAGTGAACACTGGTAGCGTTCCATCTCTGGTCAAATCGCCTCTGTGAGTGAAGACTGGATCTCTGGCTCTGAATAAGAGGAGGTACTCAATGCCTTAGTGGGCTTAAAGGTGGATAAATCCCCAGGGCCAGATGAGATTTATCGCAGGCTGTTATGGGAGGCAAGGAAAAAAAAATAGCTACAACTCTGGCAGAGATATTTAAATCTTGTTGGACACAAATGAGGTACCACATGACTCAGAAGGGCAGGAGGGAAAAGCCTGGTAATTACAGACCTGTGAGCCTAACATCAGTGGTAGGAAAGCTTTCAGAAAAAAATTCTGAGGAACAGGATTAATAATCACTGACGACTCCCTTATCAAAGCTGAATAAAACCAGAGGGCATAGATTTAGGGTAAAGGGTAAGAGATTTAGAGGGGATCTGAGGGGGACTTTTTTCACCCAGGGAGTGGCGAGTACCTGTTATGCGCTGCCTGAGAGACTGGTGGAAACATTTAGAGGTGTCTTTGGCATTGAAAGCGACGCACCAAGAGCTGGAAGATGGGAATAATGCTGGCTGGTGTGACGTGGTGGCTGAATGGCCTGTTTCCCTGCTGTATGACTCAATGGCTCTTAATACTGAACTGATGTAGAGATTTAATGGATAAGGACACATTCCCTCATTATAAAGAATTAATGGGGCTTTAGTTTTAGTTGTAGTCCACATAGAAGAGGGTAAAAACTGTGAAAAAGGCAATGGGAAACTCCCTCGGGAAGAACAGAACAGAGAAAACAAAGGTGACCTTCTGTCCGTACACCATTGTCTAACACCAACCCCCACCCAATCATTTTTCATGAATAAAAGCTGCTGTGTTTTTTCAAACCAGTATACTTACTCATCATCACAGAAGGGGAACAGATCAGCCCAAGTTATGACAGACATTCCAGTCTCTATACTGATTCAGCTAACCTTGCACTAGTAAATTCTTTCCCAAATGTTACCATTGAGCAAGTGGAAATCAGAAACCACACGGCATCCTCCTACATAACACATGTTGTATTCATCCTTGCAAGGCTGGCCTGCTATTAGATTTTCAGCACCAAGCATTGTGTTCCGGGTACTTCACCCACAAGGTCCCCTTCAGATCCCCTCTAAATCTCTTCCCTCCTTACCTTAAATCTATGCCCTCTAGTTTTATTCAACTCCGATAAGGGGAAAAAGTTTCCTGCAATCTCCCTCATCACTTTATATGTCTAGTAGGGAGGCTCCAATGCGCAGGATCAAAAGAGGCTGCAGAGGGTTGCAGACTCAGCCAGCTCCATCACGGACACAACCCTCCCTGCTGTCGAGGGAGGGCAGTGCCTCAAGAAGGCGGCATCCATCAGCAAAGACCCTCACCACCCGGGACATACCCTCTTCTCATTACTACCATCAGGGAGGAGTACAGGAGCCTGAAGACCCACACTCAATGATTTAGGAACAGCTTCTTCCCCTCTGCCATCAGATTTCTGAATGGTCCATGAAACGCATGAACACTACCTTGTTATTCCTCTTTTGCACCATTTATTTATTTTTGTAACTTATAGTAAGTTTTATGCCTTGCATTGTACTGCTGCCACAAAACAACACATTTCTTGACATATGTCATTGGTAATAAACCTGATTCTGATTCTGATACCTCAATCATGTCCCCTCTTAACCTCCTCCACTTCATGGAGAACAGACCCAACCTCTCCAGTCTCTCCTCATAACAGAACCATTCATCCCAGGCAACATCCCGGTGGATCTCCTCTGTAGCTTTGTGATGTCTAAACATGCTGCACTAATTGGTGTCCCATCTACTATCATCAGTGAACTTGAGATCATTCACTCACCCTCCCCTCAAGAGCAACATCTCTATTTTAAAATTCTTGTGCTCGTTTCAAATACTTCCTAATCTCGAGACTATTCTTCTGCCCCCCCCCCCCCCAAACCCTCGGAGATACCGTGTAATTATACCATGACTGATAGTCGTGCCTGCAAACTGCCAAGGCCCTCAGGTCTGGAATTCCTTCCCTTATCCACTCCTTCCTCTTCTCTGTAAAACCTACCTCTGTAACGCAACCTTTGGTCATCTGCCCTAATACCTTCTTACATCTCTTGGTGTCAAGGATTTGGAGCACGTTGCGTTACATCACTGCATCAGACTTTTATTCCTGTTGCCATTTTCCATTTCATCTATTATTTTAATGCCGGGGAAATGACTCACTTTCACCCTTTAAACTCCAAATGGATAATCCTACACACTCTTCAAATAAAAATAATTTTGTCTCGACGTTGCTCATTTTTTATTTCTCTGCTTTTATTTCTATTGGTCTTCACGGCCAACTCTGCAAGATTTTCTGTGAATTTTTTGGAACAGCTTTGAACGGTTGGCCTCTATTATTATCACATATTTCATCAGTGAGAACTCTTGGAAACTTCAAGATGATCTTGATGGTAAGGAACATCATTTTCATGATGAGAGCTCCATTGGAAATGTCCCTGTTTACATCTAAGGATGGTGTTAAAATACACCCCAAGCTCTGAAAAAGACAATTCATAGACACAGTACTTTTAAAGATTCTGTGTCTTTATTTATTAGTGAGCCTGTTCTTTTGTTCTGTTCTTGGATGTGACTTTGGCATTTCTGGAGCAATCCCCCCTCATTCAGTGCTCAATTTCAGTGCAGGACCCCAGGGCTTCCTTACTTGTTTCCAAATACAACTTGTGGCAATTTCAATGTAAACTCTTTCACAGGAGATTACAGCTCTCTTTTACGGCCCCGTGTCAACAAAGAAAAGGATCCTACATGTTATGACATCGAAATCACAAGATGTTTTGTCAGTGCTGGTTTTACACACTACATCTACATTTGCAGAACTCCTTTTGTGGTCTAAGATTGCCCTAATTATTTACCGGCTGTTATTTTCTCTAAGTGTGGGCACTATGGTTATGTTGTATGGCGGTTGTGGCAGCTAGTTTGAAAGCAGCAAAGTCCCATAAGCAACAAGAAGACAAATGAATAGCTGATCCGCTGTAGTTATCTTGGCTGAGAGAAAATCCTTGGCTATGCCACTAGGATACCCTTACACTTCTTCAAATAAATAGTTCCATGGGATCTTCTACATCTCATGTACAAGACTAATTCTGTAGTGAAATATCAGTCTAAATTGTTGTCTCAGGGATTGAATCCACAGCATTCTAGAGGACAAGTGTGAGAACCAAGTTGGTGCTGACCTTGCATTACTTCTTTCTATTGTGACCTGACCTTAATAATCGCATTACCAGATCTCCGAACTACATTGGACAATCTGCTAGCTACTAAGTTTGTTTTTTTTCTCTTTTCTTGAGAAAGCTTATTGGAGAGCTAAAGCCAAAAGTACAGGCCAAACCAAGATAAAAGATATGCAAATCAGGTAATAGTAATGAGGTAATGCTGTACTTAGGTTTTTAAACTCTGAAAGACTATGAAAGGAATGAAAAAACCTAGCTCCTCAATAAAGAATGAAAATTAACAGGAACTTAGTCCTGATTTTAACACCACATGGAAACAAGGTAGAGTGTGTAAGATTAACTACTTGGAGTTTAAAGGGTGCAGGAGAGTAATTTTCCTGACATTAAAATAATAGATGAAACAGAAAATTACAACAGGGATAAAAGTTTGATGCAAAGTCAATAGATCAAATGGCAATCTAAGTGAAGACGACTGTAAACTTATGAGTGGTATAATTCTCAGTTCTTCACAGCATCCTGAATTTCCAGGTTACCATAAATAAAAACAATGCATTTCGCAGCTATTTCCTTAAAATTTTAAATATTGTAAGTCATCAGGTAATCTCTAAGACTATAGTGTTCTTGTCATTGAGGGTTTGGACTCACAGGGTAATCTCCGTCTCTTGTCAATGCAATATATAAATCCATACAGTTAAATAACTCCTGTTTGAACTTGCAAAATGTTATTTTACAGCTTGTTCAAACCACTCCCTCAACACTAGCAAATCATAGAAAAATTTCAGCAAATCTGTCAGCATGTCACAGCAAATTATTTCTCTTAATCACATTGATGATTTGGTCAAACAAGGGTGTATAGAGCAAGGTGCAAAAACAAGCAGCTCAATATGATTCAAATCCAGTACAGGATCTGGCAGTGACCCAAGTAACCATCACTGCACCTTTGTAAGTCCAGAGGGCAAGGAAGGCATCTCACATCTCCAAAGAACCGTGGGGAGCTGGTAGTGCAGTAAAACCACAGTTTCTGTAAATCTGGAGACACACCATACTGCAGATGCCGGAGTAAAAAAACCAAACTGCTGGAGGAACTCAGTGGGTCAGGCAGCATTTGTGGAGGCAGAGGGATAGTTGACGTTTTGGGTCGCGACCCTGCATCGGGACTGCGTGTGTAAAGGGGAAATAGCCAGTATAAAGAGGTGGGGGGGGGAGGGGAGTGGTGATGAGCTAGGAGCTGGCAGGTGATAGGTGGATCCAAGTGAGGAGGGGTTGATGGACTGATGGATGGGGGAGGGAGGGGTGGAGATAGTGACCAACAAAGGACTGCAGGTTATGGAACCTGACAAGAAAGGAAGGTGATAAGTGGAACGAGGTAAGGGAGGGATGGTGGGCAGATGGGAAGAGTGTGGGGAGGGGGTGGGAGGCGAGGGGATGAGAGGCAAGGGGAGGGGATGGGAGGGGAGGAGATAGGAGGCTCAGTGGGTAGAGTGTGTGGGCGATAGGCGGATGAAACCGGGGGGGGAGGGAAAGAAACTGGGTCACAGGGGGCTGCAGGAGGGAGGGGTTTGGAAAGAAGAGGGTCTGTGTGAGGACCCAGGGGGTCAGGAGGAGAGAGAAAGGAACAGAGGGGTTGCAGGTTACCTGAAATTGGTGAACAGGTTTCTTAAATCAGGGTTCACCTTACATTTATTAGTGAGTCCCTACACTCCTCTGTCAGCCCCTTTTTGCCCATGGTTTTTGGGTGCAGAACACTGAAAATCCACAAGTTAGACCAACTCTTATCAAAAGTGGTTTCTCGTGTATTTTTCATAATACACATTTATATGAATAGCTGACAAATGTAGACAGGTTAGGTAATCACATTTCTCTCATTCAAACTCGTTCAAAAATTTATTGTTAATCTTTTCCCTGATAAAAACAGAGTCCCTCGGTCTCACCCTGAGGTTTGCACCGGGGAGGTTCACAATATCTGGGAGGATCCCTCTGTGCCCAGTGTCTGGGAGGATCCCCCTGTGTCCTATGTCTGGGAGGATCCCTCTGTACTCAGTGTCTGGGAGGATCCCTCTGTGCCCACAGAATGTGCTGAGCTTCTGGATTCTCAGCAGCTGCTCTTCACATTTCAAGGTGTTTTTTCAGGGAAGTGACAGCTTTTCACAGTTTGTCCTCCAAGTCAAATGGTCTGCACCTCCTTGACAGAGAAATGGAACTGAGGAGTTTCCCAGAGTAGTTCACTGATTGTTTGCACCATGAGGTGTCACGACATTACCGTGGTTGACAAATTTCCACTTCCTGATTGGATGGTGAGACGCTGCGAGGCACCCAATTAAGCCCCAGTTTGTGTGAGTGTGTTTTTGTTCAGGTTTGACCTTGGTTGTGGTTTATATAGTCTCTCCCAGATGGTTACAGTTATCTCATCATAACTAATGACCCAAAGGAATTCATTCAAATGTAAGATTAACTGAAAAGTACACGAAGGTATTACAGCCAAATGTTTCCGTGCAGCAATAAAACTAAAGGGTTTGGGCAACTCCTTGAGAACTCACCACGATGAGAATTCACCACTCATGCCTTTAGAGCCCTTAAAATTCTATTCAGTATAAATCATTTCTCTGGGATTTGTAATAGTGCACATTATTGCTCCAGGGATATAATTCCTCCCACACATCGTCAGTAATATAAGTACCTTTACAGAATCCATTCCTAATCTGGGCGTACTTCCCTCTCCCATACCACACCCAGTGAATATCACCCTCCAGTGGGTATAATCCAGCAATGTAATCCTCTACGATGCAGCTTCCAGAGTTATTCTGAGAATACTGTCCTCGCCATTACACCATCCAGCATTATGCTATCACACAAGATACCTCAATTCAGTATCAAGTGTCAGTCTGAGATACAATCCTATCTCGGATGATATCTAATATCCTCCTGCATAGTGTAAACTTTTAAGGTACACCTCCCACATGCATTGAGTTTTATTGAGTTTTGTCTGGAGCACAGTCAGCCTGTAGAGAGCCTGGTATTCTCCTGCAGGGATGGCGAGGTGCTGGAATTCCATCCCACAGAGTCAGTGAGCCTCCTTTACTTCATGCAGTGCTACATTTGCAGCATAACCTGCTCATGTACCTGCTGGAATAATCTGGGAAGGGACCCTCTTTCCCATAAATCTGCTGATATTTTTACTTGCTAATCATGGTAGAACATGCCTGTGTTCAACTGGTTCACAGGAAATTGTATCACCTTACCAATGAGGAGTGTATATTCATCATTGAGCTGCAGTAGACACTGTGGAGCACTAATATTCAGTGATGATCAGTGGGGTTAAATTTCCCTCTGAATGTAAACACTCTACCTCCTCATTGAATCAACCATATATAATGTTCAGGTCAATGCAGGATGGTACAGCAGTGAATTTGACCATAGTAACCACATAATGTAGGTTGATGAATAAAAGCCCACAGGACACCAGGAGAATTTCCCAGCTAATCAAACAGTCCGGGAAATCTTGCAAGCACCCCGAGAGTGTAGATGAGGACACAATTTAATGCCTAATAAAAAATGGGATTTCTTTAGAAAGTATTTAATAATGCAGCACTTCCTTAGGACTGTGACCAGATTTTCTGCTCGGCAATAGAGCAAGACTTGAACCTGCGATCTTCTGACCCAAGGACACAGGGTGTTACTCCCCACCAGCTCACAGCTCATACCCATTTTTTTGATTACACCTTTGTAAACCACTGCAGGATTTTATTTTATATAAAATGGGTTACATAAATGCCAGATTACAATGGATTTATCAGAGAATTTACTTCCCAAACAGAAGTTGTCTTCCTTTCCCGTAGGCTGAGATCTTGTCTCCTCACTAGCCCAATGGTAGAGGGCATCTTCTCTCTCCACCAACCTGGCCTGACCTGCTGTACATTTCTGCGGCTCTGCACCAAACCTTTTATGTTGCCTTGTTTATGTTTTGTTTACCTTTCTCTCTAACTTCCCCCATTAACCTACCAACCAAATAACTTTATAAACAGTTTATCACCACAGCAGCCCTGGTCTCATCCTAACAGAAGTATTTCCTTTGGCCTAATCATCTCTTCGCCATCCTCTCTGCAATTTAAAACTTAACCTTTGTTTTTCTCTTTTCCATGTTTTGGATTGCAGGGTCTTCAATCTGACTTTGTTTCTCTCTCCACAGACACTATCTGACCTGCCTAGTGTTTCCAGCATTTTCTGTTTTTGTTCCAGATGTCAACATCTGCACTGTTTTCACCTCATCTGGGTTGCTTGAATTGGGTTCACATTTCCATCATTTTGTAAGCGTCTGCAGCCGATGTCACATTTTCCTGTGAAAATTTTCATTCCATCAGTAAAACTGGAGCCTGAATTCAGGTCACATAAAGTCTCTTGTGACTGCCACTAGCTGCAGGGTGTAAAGTGGCAAAAATCCAAATGTGAAATGGAATGGAAGAGAAACTTTTCCTCATTTATCCATCATCCACGTTGGTAGCACAGCTGTAAGATTAATTAAAGAACTTAAAAAATTATACATTTAACAACCTCAATACGAAGCTAATTTTAAAGAAGTTAATTTCCAAATACTGAAGAATCTAAAGTCAGTTGTGTAAACTTGTTTTTTTAACGATTCTGAAATGCAGCCAAGGAAGGCTGCCGCTTTCAACATAACAAAAGACAGATGGATTTAGAGGGCCATCTGCAACTCACTTCACTTTCAGACAGTCAGTGGACATGGTTTTAAGACACACTAGGGAGCTTTTGCAGGAAGTTTTCCTAAACAATATAATTCCATTGGATTATTCTCACTATTGTTATAGTGATATGAATAATTATATTAAGGTTATGCAAGCTCTGTCTGCCTCAGAGCAACTAGTACAAGTTCCAAAATTCACAGGATGAAGATTCTGTGTGGGATTTCCAAAGTAGTGCAGTGGTAGGGAAAAATGTTGCCCTGAAACTCTCAAAAAATGCAAATTCACACCACAGATCCTTCAGTCAGTGGATTCCTTTGCCTTCCCATCTAGCCACAGCAGGAAGTAGTGCAAAATGTGCATCGCTAGGAAGGCAACAAAGTCAGTGCCTGAGGTTTGAAAACCCATAGTAACTAGAAGGAAATAACCCTACCCCTTTCCTTAACCCCCACTGCCCCTACACCAGTCCCTGCCCCCAACCCCCTCCCCCCGACTACATCCCACCCCTGCTGGCCCAGCTACCAGTCTTGCCCATATTCCCAGGCAGGCACAAGAGAGGCCAGTGGTGGAGTTCTAGGCGAAACGCGGGCTGCAGATCGAGACTTGGATCATACACCACGCCTGAATGTGCATTCACCTATTGACCACCTGTTGCTATTGTTAAAGGTGCACTGCTTCCCATGGAACCAAACTTCAGAGATGACTGATGTACCAGGGAGCCTACAATTATTTTCACCAAAGTACCACAGTTTGATTAGCTCAGAATTTAGAACCTTTAAAAACATGCTCAATTTTAAAAGACTGCCGGACACGTTATCATGTCCAATTTGCGTTCATCTCATTTCTTAGTTATTACAGCACAAAAAGAGGTCATTCAATCCACTGGGTCCAAGCTGGCTTCCAACAGAGCAATCCCTTCAGTCCGCTCCTCGTCTCCTTATTTTCCTCTAGCCTTACAATTTATTCTCTCTCACACACCCAAACACTCCCCATTGAATATTTTGCCAATGAATAATGATACTTTATCGATGTGTAGCACTTATTTCTCTTTATAACAGAAATTTGAGACATTGATGCATCTACAGGCAGTCTTGTTTAGTTTAATTAAGATGTGTAGTATGTTGCTCAGTGTCCTGCTATGGTATACTGCCCTCTCAGGTATCTTAGTGCTTTGTCTACCCTAATGAGCCTATCATGGAGAACCTTGTCAAATGCCCTACTAAAGTCCATATACACCACATCCACCACTCTACCTTGTCACGAACCAGCAACAAAAGAAACACACTGAGCATGATTCAGTGTTAAAAACTATTTTATTAATCACTACTTATGATAATACGTAAAATAAAAGTAAAAATGTTAGTATGTTAGAATTCCAAAGATGTTAAACCTCGAACGTTAACCCCAAAACTAAACTCTTCGTGTGTGTATGTGGCAAAGTCCAAAACTCCCAGTTCTGGAATCGTTCTTAAAGTTCAGTTCCGCAAGCCATAAGGTGAAACATGAGCAAGGGCTTCTTCAACTTGCACCGTTGTCAGAAGATAAGACATAGATGTAGAAAAACATAGAGAGAGTACATACGAAATCCAAATGTTCCATGATGGAACCCAAACGACACTCCAGTGTTTACTCGGTAGTGCCTTCCTCACCCCGAAAAGCATCCGAATCGTGGTCTTCCACACACAAATACCTGTTTCCTACTACAGGTCAGCAACAAAGTGAACTCCACCGGATTACTTCCAACTTCCATACATGGATTTCAGTGGCAGACACAGTTATTGCTTCTCATCCATCGATAGAGAAAACTAGCAGGCTGGTGTCTCTCTCCCTTCTCTCTCTCTCTCTCTCCTTCTTCTTCTTCTAACTTCTTCAACAACGTCATTACATCCTTTATCTTCTATTGATGTAAGCACGCCCCACACACACATACACACACACTCTCTATCTTAAAGGGACTTTCACTGAGTCCGTAACAACCTTCATCTATTTGTTTTGTCAACCTCCTCAAAAAACTCAGTTAGGCTCATGAAGCACAACCTGTCCCTCACAAAGCCACACTGACTATCCCTAATAAGACTTTGCTTCTCCAAATGCTCGTAAATCCTGTCCCTAAGAATCCTCTCCAATAGTTTGCCCACCACTGACGTAAGACTCAGGAGTCTATAATTCCCAGAATTATCCCTATTACCCTTCTTGAACAAGGGAACAACATTTTAAGATGTTAAGACTAAGATATTTACCTATTTGCCATCCTCCGATCCTCTGGTACCTCTCCTGTGGCACGGGAGGATGCAATTATCATTGTCAACACCCCAGCAATCTCTTCTCTTGCTTCCCGTAGGCACCTGGGGTATATCCCATCTGGCCCCAGGGTCTTATCTATCCTAATGTTTTCCAGAAGCTCCAGCACTGCCTCTTTCTTAACCTCAACATAGTCCAACACATCAACTTGTTCTACAGTCACATTCGTCAAAGTTTCTCTCCCTAGTGAACACCAAAGCAAAGTATTCGTGAAGTACCTCCCTACCTCTTCCACCTCTTGGGTTACTTAAAGAACATTAAAGTGGATAACTCCCCAGGGCTGGAGGGGATATTGAGTTATTAAGAGTAGCAAGAGGTGAGATTGCTGCGGCCTTGACCAAGATCTTCACGTCCTCGCTTGTCACCCGCGAGGTCCTGGAGGACTGGCGAATAGCTAATGTTATTCCATTATTCAATGAAGGAAAATAGGGATAATCCTGGAGAGTATAGACCGGTGGGTCTAATGTTAGTGGTACAGAAGCTATCGGAGAGGATTCTTGGAGTCATATACAGCACAGAAACAGGCCCTTCGGCCCAACTGATCCTTGCCTACCAAGATGCCCCATCCAAGCTAGTCCCATTTGCCAGCATTTGGCCCATAACCTTCTAAACCTTTCCAATCCATGTACCTGTCCAACTGTCCTTTAAAAGTTGTTACTGTACCTGCCTGAACCACTTCCTCTGGCAGCTCATTCCACATAATACCACCCATTGTGCAAGAAAGTTGACCCTCAAGTAACTATTAAATCTTTCCCCTCTCACCTTAAACCTATGCCCACTAGTTTTTGATTCCCAACCCATAGATAGAGGGCATAGATAGTGTATTCACCCTATCTATGCCCCTCATGATTTTATACACCTCTATAAGATCACCTATAAGATCCTACACTCTAACAAATAAAGTCCTAGCCTATCCAACCTCTCCCTATAACTCAGTCCCTCAAGTCCTGGCAACGTAAATCTTTTCTGCACTTTTTCCAATTTAAAAACATCTTTCCTATAGCAAGGAAACCAAAACTGAACACAATGCTCCAAGTGCGGCCTCACCAGCGTCCTGTATGACTGCACCATGACCTCCCAACTTTATACTCAGTGCCCTGACTTATGAAGGCCAGTTGTGCCAAAAGCCTTCTTCACCACCCTGTCTACTTGTGATTCCACTTTCAGCGAACTATGTACTTGTACTCCAATGTCCCTTTGTTCTACAGCAGTCCCCAGGGCCTTGCCTTTCACTGTGAAAGTCCTACCTGGATTTGACATTCCAAAATGCAACACCTTGCACTTATCCTAATTAAATTTGATTTGCATTCCTCGGCCCACTTACCCAGCTGATCAAGATCCCCTTGTAACTTTTGATAACCTTCTTCATTGTCCACTATACCACCTATTTGATCGAGTATTTTGAGGAGGTGACAGGGGTGATTGATGAGGGTAGGGCAGTGGATGTTGTCTATGTGTATTTCCTCATGGGAGGCTCATCCAGAAGATTAAGGTGCATGGGATCCACGGTGACTTGGCCGGTTGGAGTCAGAATCGTCTTGCCCTTAGAAGACAGAGGGTATTGGTCGATGGGACTTATTCTGGCTAGGGGTCTGTGACTAGTGGTGTTCCGCAGGGATCCGTGCTGGGGCCTCTGCTGTTTGTGATATATATAAATGACTTGGATGAAAATGTAGATAGGTGGGTTAGTAAGTTTGCAGACGATACAAAAATTTGTGGTGTTGTGGACAGTGTAGAAGATTGCCAAAGGATACAGTGGGATATAGATCAGTTGCAGATATGGTTGGAGAAATGGCAGGTGGAATTTAGTCAGCCAAGTGTGAGGTGTTACACTTTGGGAGATCAAATGTAAAAGGACAGCAACTGTTAATGTCAAGATCCTTAACAATGTTGATGTTCAGGATCTTGGGATCCAACTCCCTGAAAATGACTGCACAGGTTGATACGGTGGTAAAGAAGGCGTATGACCACTTCGTCGAGCATCTTCGCTCCATCCACCGCAACAGCCAGGACCTCCCGGTGGCCACCCACTTTAATTCCACATCCCACTCCCATACTGACATGTCTATCCACGGCCTCCTCCACTGCCACGTTGAGGCCAGGCATAGCTTGGAGGAACAACACCTCATATTCCACCTTGGGAGTCTCCAACCTGACGGCGTCAACATCGATTTCTCTAACTTCTGGTAACCCCCACCCACCGCACCCCCAACTCCTTTGTCTTCCCATATTCCTGTGCCTCCCTTCCCCCACCTTTATGACCTGCCCATCTCCTCTCCTCCCCTCCTCTATCCTTTATTCCATGGTCCACTGCCCTCTCCTACCGGATTCCTCCTCCTTCAGCCCTTTGCCTCTTCTACCTATCACCTCCCCCCCCTCTTCCACCCACCTACCTTCCCCCTCTCACCTGGACTTGCCTATCACCTGAACTCACCTGTCCCCCTGCCTGCGTGTGCTCCTCCCCCTCCCCATCCCCCTCCCCCCACCTTCTTTATTCTGGCTTCTGCCTCTTCCTTTCCAGTCCTGATGAAGGGTCTCGGCCCGAAATGTCGACTGTTTATTTCCCTCCACGGATGCTGCCTGACCTGCTGAGTTCCTCCAGCACTTTTTGTGTATTGCTCCAGATTCCAGCATCTGCAGAATCTCTTGTGTCTCTGTAGGGCACGCTTGCCTATATTAGTCAAGGCATTGAGTTCAAGTCGGGAAGTTATGTTGTAGCGTTATAAAACTCTGGTTAGGCCTCATCCGGAGTATTGCACTCAATTCTGGTTGCCCATTATAGGAAAGATGCAGTGGTGTTGGAGAGGATGCAGAGGAGGTTTACCAGGGTGCTGCCTGGATTAGAGGGCATGTGCTATAAGGAGAGGTTGGACAAACTTGAGTTATTTCCCCTGGAGCGGCAGAGGCCGAGGGGAGACCTGATAGAGGTTTATAATATTATGCAAGGTATAGGCAGAGCAGACAGTCAGTACCTCCTTCCCAGGGTCGAAATGTCTAATATTAAAGGACATGCATTTAATGTGAGTGGGGGTAAGTTCAAAGGAGATGTGCGGGGCAAATTTTTACATGGAGAGTGGTGGGTGCCTGGAATGTGCTGCCAGGGGTGGTGCTGGAGGTAAATACGATAGAGATGTTTAAGAGGCTCTTAGATAGGCACAGAGAATGTGCAGAGAGCGCAGCGATATGGACATTGCGAATGCAGAAGGGATTCGTTTAGTTAGGCATCTATTTACTAGTTTAATTCGTTCAGCATTACGTTATGTTCTATGTTCTATGACAGGCAGGTAGTGCCAGGGAGGGGAGGGCAGCAGGGCTGGAGTTGGGAGACAGTGGCAGGTGAATGATAGATGGAGGCGGAGAGAGAGGGAGAGAGAAAATATACAGAGAGTCAGATGGAACAAGGTAGGGGGGGAGGGGAGGGTGGAGACGGCTGCTGGAGGGAGATGAGCAGGAACACAGAGGGCTGCCAGTGCTGACTCTGATAAGGAAAGGAGGGTGAGAATGGGAACCTTAGGGGAGAGGTGAATGGCAGATGGAAACCAGAACCAGTTGGGGGGAGAGGGGTGGGGAGGGGGCAGGGAACCTGTGGGTGAACTGAGTGTAGTGGGTGGATGGAAACCAGGAGGGGAAGGAGAGAGGGGACGAAGATGGGTGAAGGGGAGTATGAGGGAAAGGGGACAAAAATAGGAGGCCCAGAGGAGAATTGGAAGGGGGGGGGGAGGTGGGGAGGGGGAAGGGGGTGGGAATCCACCCACTGAAGGGTGGGGGGGGGGGGGGGGGGTTACCTAACGCTGGAAACACAATATTGCGTGTGACTGTGTTGTAGACTACCCAGTCGGAATATGAGGTGTTGTTCCTCCATGTTGAGTTGGGCCTCATCCTGGCAGTAGAGAAGGCCGAGGATGGACAGATCAGTGTAGGAGTGAACGTAGAACATAGAACAGTACAGCACAGGAACAGGCCCTTCAGCCCACGATGTTGTGCTGAACTAATTAATCGAGTAATTAAATGCCTGACTAAACTAATCTCTTCTGCCTACACAATGTCCATATCCCTCCATTTTCATGTGACTGTCTAAGAGCCTCTTAAACACCTCTATCATATTTACCTCCACCAGCACTCCTGCCTGCACATTCCAGGCACCCACCACACTCCGTGTAAAAAATGTGCTCCGTGCATCTCCTTTGAAATTACCCCCACTCACCTTAAATGCATGTCCTCTAGTACTGGACATTTTCACACTGGGCAAGCCAACTCTGAACCCAAACAGCCAAGTCACCGTGGATCTTAATCTTCTGGAGGAGCCTACCATGAGGGACGTTTTCAGTCCAACCCCCCCCCCCCGGTCCTCCAATCTCCTCAGATTCCTTTTGCATCAATCCGCTTCTCCTCTTTATACTGGCCGTCTTCCCTCTCCACTCCTGATGCAGGGTTTCGATCTGAAACGTTGACAGTTCCTTTCCTCCCACAGATGCTACTCGACCCACTGAGGCAGAATGTTGCTTCTATCTTTGGACAACTTACTGGAATGAAGGAGGGGGACCCACATAGCCTTATGTTTCTTTTAAAAGACCTCAGGTTTAAAGTTACTAAAGACTCTTCTCACGGCATCGTGCAACTTTGTCTTTTCATTTTATATATGTTATTTCTAGGACTGATATATAGACACTGATCTCATTCAGTTCCCAGTACTACACCATGAATAGTATATGAGCTTGTTACTTATCTGTTGAAGCATACAAAGGGCCCCTTAAATCCTCCAGCGATTGTGTGATACAGGATCTGTGAGAAAGACTCAGGTCTTTTCTACACTAATTCTCTAAGGATTGCAAATGGTTGCACATGTGGATTGTGTAACTAGCACTGCTTAAAAGATCATTTCCTTTCTTCTTGCACAAGTCTCAGAAACATGTGGAAGCCACTGAAGTTATACTCTATTCATGACTTTTTCTGAATGAAAAACAAAAGCTGCACCCAGACACTGATGTGGTGCTGTGGTTGTCAAGGAAGGAACTGTAAGTTTTCAGGCTACAATCACAAGTCTCGTTTTAAGGACAGACATAAGAATAGGAATTCTGTCTTTGTTCCTTCAGTCAGGGTAAAAGTGTTGCTCTTATTTCAACAGGGATTCCTACATTCTATTTATTTTCACCAATTTGACATGCAAGGAGAAAAAAAATCTCTTAAATATGGAATTCTAATGTTGATATCCATGGCCCTCTCCCACCCTGTTACCGTGCCCTTCCCTCCACCGTATTACTTTAATCATGGAGAGTGGTTGGGCAGTAACCGTGCAACAGTCGGTGGGTAGGTCGGTGGGGGGTGGACGGGGGGGAGGGGGGGGTGGCGGAGAGTGCAAGAGATGTTGGAAACTGACAGCGTATCCGCTATGTACCAGTCTAGCTTTAATGGCAAGTCTCACTTCTGGGTCAAAAGTCCAGAGTTCCAGCCTCAGAGCAAGTTGGGCTATTATTGTCACATGTACCGAGATACAGTGAAAAGGCCTTTGTTTGCGTGCCATCCCAGCAGATCATTCCATACATAAGTACATTGAGGTAGTACAAAAAGGGAAAAAAAAGAATGCAGAATATAATGTTAAAAATTACAGAGGACATGCAGTGCAGTTAGACAAATAAAATGCAAGGGCCATGACTGAGAAATCAAGACCTTACCTTCATCATATGAGAGACTGTTCAAGAGTCTGATAACAGCACGATAGACACTGTCCTTGAGCCTGGTGGTACATGTTCCTCAAGCTTTTGTATCTTCCACCTGATGGGAGAGGGAAGAAGAGAGAATGACTGGGGGGGGGGGGGGGGGGGGGGGGGGGTGGTGTCCCTTCATTATGTTGGCTGCTTTCCCGAGGCAGTGTGAAGTGTAGACAGCAGTGTAGTTAGGGTCATAGCTTTTACAGTACTGAGGAAGTGCTGCTGGTTTGCTAAGTACCATCTTTCAGATGAGGTGCTTTAACTGAAGCTTTGCCTTCTCCTTTGAATCAAATTTCAAAGAATTTTATACATTTCTTCTAAATGTAAGAGGTTATGAACCTAGTTTGCTTAATTCCTCTAATGACAACCCAACATTCCAAAGTCAACTTTGCTCCCTGACAAGTATAATCTTCCTCAGGTACAGAGGAAGGTTATACTTGTCACAGAGCAAAGTTGACCCATCTTCCTTGTACAGGTCCCACCTGCTCCAGATGTGATCTCAATATCCAAGTATCTAAAGCCCTCTCTCCTGTACCAGCTCTTTAGCCACACATTCATCTCTCCTGTCCTCCTATTTTTACCCTTGCTAGCACATGTTCTTGTACTCAAATCCTCTTGAAATAAAGGCCAATATATAATATGATTTCCTAACTTCTTGCAGTTCAAGTTAACTTTCAGTGATTCATGTATAAACACTACACAACTCTATTACAGGGCCAGCGATCAGGGTTTGATTCCCATCGCTGTCTGTAAGGAGTTTGTACGTTCTCCCGTGTCTGCGTGGGTTTCCTTCGGGTGCTCCGGTTTCCTCCCACATTGCAAAGATGTACGGGTAGGTTAATTTGGGTTTAAAATGGGTGGAGCGGACTCGTTGGGCTGGAAGGGCCTGTTACCACGCTGTAAATAAAAAAAAACAAAAAAAAAAAAACTACCGTCTGTCCGAAATATCAACACTTTTCAACCTCCCGCTATTTAAAAAAATACATCAACTTTCTATTTTTTTCCTATCAAAGTGGATAATCTCAGTTTTTCAAATTATATCCCATTGCCATGTCCTTGCCCATTCATTTAGCCTGTCACTATCCCCATGTAACCTCTGCGCATCTATCTCCCAGCCCACACTCACCTAACTGTGATCAGCATTTGGATATATGACACTTGATCTCCTCATCTAAATCTTTTCTTTCTAGTCACAGGTTCCCAATCGGAAAATAAAGTATTTACATCTGCTACCATTTTTCCTCAATACACAATAGAATTACCCTCACTAATCTCTCAAAGGTTTTTTTTAAAGTGCAAATACACCACATCAACTCATTTGTCCTGATCTATTTTGCTCATTACAACTTCAAATAACTTTAACGGATTTGTCAAACATTACTTCCGTAAATCCATGTTGTCTCACTGAAATACAATTATTACTTTCTAAGTGCCCTGTTAGGTTCCAACATTTTTCCTATTTCTGACGGCAGGATAATTAGACTTTACTTCCCTCTTTTCTCTCTTCCTCCTTTCTTAAATCATGATGTTAAGTTTGTAACCTTCTGCTCCATGGAAACAGTTCTAGAAGACGATAACCAGTGTATCCTCTATCTCTAAAGCCACCTCCTTCAAAATCCTAAAATGCAGGTCACCAGGTCTTGGGTATTTATTGCCTTCCAGTCTCATTAATTTCTCTGATACTGTTTCCTTATATAATGCTAATTTCTTTGAGCTTCTCATTCCCTCTTGACCTGAGTTCTCCACTGTTAACAGATTTCCTGTGTGTCTTTAGACAAAATTGTATAACAAATGTAGGAAAGATTCTGTCTAATTTAAATGTTACCCAGTCTCTGATGAAAATGTACTTATTACATTTTGACCCTTAAGGCTTTAAGGATTTTGAATCTGGCCCAATCTCCAAACTGATGTACAACATTCCTCATTTCCTGTGCTCTGCTCTTGGCACAACTTTCTGCGCCAACTTACCAAATACATTCTAGGTACGTGAGATCATCCTCTGACTCTTGGTTCTTTCCCCACTGCTAGATGTTTGTGAAATCCTGCCTGACAAGTCATCTAAGTGCCTTCACCAAACAACATTTGAGGTCTGAGTGACTTCAGGCTGTTAACTGGGCAGGCAAGCTTTAAACTCTTGTATTTTCACAACAGAAAAAATGTGTCAAGCATCACCTGATCCTTACTAAAAAGCATATTGTCTGACATAATAAATGACACTATATGACATAGGTTGGAGAGATTAACAAAATCTTTCTCCCATTAGGAATAATAACTGCAATTCTGGGCGCAATACTGAGTAGGAAGGATTGGGGTGTCAGTGGAGGGATAATAGAGAAGGTACATTGAACAACTTTGATATGTGTACTTGTACAATTGAATTTACATTTATTTTGGATAGATTGTTAAAATGTAAAACACGAATAATGTGGATCCAAATAGATTACAGATTATAGATTACAACTTAATGATGCTTGAGATGCACAAAAATAGACCATTAACTGGAGTGGCAGCCAAAGTTTTCTCAATTAAGAAAAGGGAAAAATACTGGTTAAAAGGTGAGATGGGTACTAGGCAGAAGAGTGTCAGACAGAGGAAACCAAACGTGCCAGTGCAAGTCATCTAGGTGAAAGCACATAAGTGTTATAAAGAAGGTCAATGATTTGACATATTAACACTGTTTGTACTGGCACAGATACTGTCTGATTTGCTGAGTATTTCCAGCAATTTTCGTTTTATTCATAACAGGTGCAATACAGGTGACCAATGCCATATCCAGTCTGTTTTGGAATATCTGTCATAAGGCAATTTATAACCCTTTCTCAAGCTGCTGAGAAGTCACTTGGATAGGGAAAGATGCAGGACTGAATTAGCGTTTTATTTGATTTCATATAATTTTAATTTTCCTGTACTGGATTAGGAAAGGCCCATGATAGGATGGATTATCTGGGTCTGTGGATGTTGTACATTTCACCTCTCCTGTTTTGTTGGCACCGGAAGTGTGGTGACACATGTGGGCTGCCCCCAGAAACACACTACGAAAGAAGATGTATTTCACTGTGTGTTTCGATGTTCATGTGACTAATAAAGAAATCTTATCTTAATCTTCATAATTTTATGTGTCTTAAGAGAATGCAGAGATTGAATATCCCAACCTTATGTCTCTCACAGGATAAAGTGAGGAACTCAGCTGGACGTTCCCTATTTTGGTTTTGCACAGACAGGTGTTGATGAGGGGTGGTGTAGTGCAGGTGAAGCAAGGGCGAACAACAGGCTGAGTCACACTGTAGGCCACTTTTTAGATGATGTGGAATAACGATCCTAGTCTACATTTCAGTGTATACGAGATCAATGATGGAACTGTACGTCTGCTAAAATTTTGAAGGAGAAAGTGAATTATGTCTATTTACAGCAATTTAAAAATGTTTCAATACTTTAAACAAACAACATTTGAGGTCTGAGTGACTTCAGGCTGTTAACTGGGCAGGGCAAGCTTTTAAACTCTTGTATTCTCACAACAGAAAAATGCGTCAAGCATAACCTGATCCTTACTAAAAAGCATATTGTCTGACATAATAAATGACACTATATGACATAGGTTGGAGAGATTAACAAATCGTTCTCCCATCAGGAATAATGACAGAATAATGGATTCTCTTGAGTTTCGCGTTGTCAGTACTTCCTGTCTCCTGCGTCTTCCTGTAGGAGTCTCCGAGCGCTGTTGCGGGGTGAGGACTCCGTGGAGACGCGGCTGCTGCTGCGCACTGCACCCTGGGAAATGTATTCTTTCCCGACCCGGCTCCCCTACAGGTACCGGACCATCAGGACTACAATCCCCGGCGGCGCCGGGCGTCACGGCGCATGCGTACTCGGCGGACGGCTGTTAAATAGGCGGCTGAGATTGGAGCGGGAGAGTGAGTAGAGGTAAAGAAAAACATTGTAAAAATAATTTAACAATGTAAAGTACAGTATTTAACATGTTTTATAAGGTTTTATAAGGTGGCAATGAAATACCCGGGGCTCTAAAGCAAAGATTATCACAACGCGTCTCAAATCTGGAAATGTCAGGGTTAATCTGACGTTGTATTGAGATTATTCATAAAAATATAAATTAAGGTGTAATTTACCGAGGGGCCAATTGAGTTTGAGTTGCTTGTGCTTAATTCCACCGTTTGTGTGCATTGCCATTTTCCATAGCTCTATGTTGAATCCTGGGTCAATGTGCTACTCTTGTACTGCAGGGCGAAGCTTCACCAATTCATTTTTTTCTCTTCATTTTTGAACCCCAACCCTGGAGGCGCTTTTAACCCTGAAGAGAAGGCAAGAGGGCACAGAACTGGAGGAGTGGCCATTGCTCTTGGAACCCGTGCCACAACAAAGAGTTAAAGCTTTCCCGAGAGGTACCCCTGCGAAAGGAGGCACCTGCTAGACTTGGTTACATTGGCGATGGGATGAAACCAGGTTGGAAATACACCAGAAATTTGGTTACTGGCAGACGTGAGATCAAGTGGAGTCTCTTTGGAGATGATAGCACAGTCTTAAATGGAGATATAGTAATATCTGTTAATGCTTTGTACGTTTCCATTTAGCCTGTTCTTATTGTCTCTTCATGTGCCCAAACCCTTTAACAGTACTTTGGTGGTGCTGGGTTAGCCACTTGACCTCTGGTTGTCGGCCCATATGTAGAAGGAAGAATCATGCCATTTTCTCAGATCCACTTTTGTCTGACACATTTTGTTGCTGATGTAAAATGTTGAACCTTTCCGAGAGCACCTTGAAGGAATTAAGCAAAATGTTTGGTCTCAGTTGGCAATAACTTATTGATTTTGGTGAGTATTGTCCATCAGAATATTAGTGGTCTTTGCCCTGTAAATTGTCTGCTTCATGAAAGGAGCAATATTGACTGTAAATGAAGAACAATGCATTGGATACTGGATCAGCAGATTTGTGGATGACACCGAAGATTGGGGGGTGTAGTGGACAGCGAGGAAGGCTATCAAAGCTTGCAAAGTGATCTGGACCAGCTGGGATAATGGGCTGAAGAATGGCAGATGGAATTTAATGCAGACAAGTGTGAGGTGATGCACTTTGGGAGGACAAACCAGGGTAAGACTTGCACAGTTAATGGTAGGGCTCTGGGTGTGGCAGTAGAACAAAGGGACCTGAGAATACAGATCCATAATTCCTTGAAAGTGGCATCACAGGTAGAATAGGGTCATAAAGAGAGCTTTTGGCACATTGGTCTTCATAAATCAGGGCATTGAGTACAGGAGTTGGAATGTTATGTTGAAGTTGTATAAGACGTTGGTGAGGTTCTGTTTAGAGTATTGTGTGCAGTTCTGGTCACCTACCTACAGGAAAGATATCAATAAAGCTTGAAAGAGTGCAGAGAAAATTTACATAGATGTTTCCCGGGACTTGAGGACTTGAATTACAGGGATGGTTGAATAGGTTAGGACTTTATTCCCTGGAGCGCGAGAGAATGAGGGGAAGATCTTGTAGAGGTATAGAAATTATGAGGGGTATAGATAGGGTGATTGCATGTAGGCTTTTCTTTCTCAGGTTGGGTGAGACTAGGTCATAGGTTTAAGGGTGAAATATCTGAGGGGGAACTACTTCACTCAGAGGGTGGTTCGAGTGTGGAACGAGCTGCCAGCGGAAGTGGTAGATGCAGGTTCAATTGTAATATTTAAGAGAAGTTTGCATAGGTACATGGATGAGAGAGGTATGGAGGGCTATTGGTCCGGGTCCAGGTAGATGGTACTAGGCAGAAAATCAGGCCGGCATAGACTAGATGGGCCAAAGGGCGTGGTACTCTAATGAAACCGTGAAACTGCTTCAACACCACAGACAGGATTAGTGTAATGCCAAGCTGCAAAATAAATATTTATGCAATTGTGAAAAGCATAGAATCAAAATAATTCAAGAAGTTAACATAACAAAATGGTAAAATAAATATAAGATTTTGGAATTGACCAATTGATATTGTCCATGCATCTTTGGACAGATGAGAAGAAAGAAGAGACACATGAGACTGCAGATACTGGAGTCTGGAGCAAAAATTAAATTGCAGGAAGAACTCAACAGGTCAGGCAGCGTCTGTGGAGGCAAAGGGATTGTCCCTGATGCAGGTTCTCACCTGAAATCCCTTTGCCTCCACAGATGGTGCTTGACCCCCTGAGTTCTTCCGGCAGTTTATTTTTGCTTTGGGAAAGATGAACTCTGTTCTGATAGCCTGCTTTAAATTATTCAGTTTCCAACGTTCTCCAAACGAGATTTGCAGACATTTCCTCAGCCTCTATATACAACCATGGTTCCACTAGCTTTGACACCCTTCTCTTTCCTCTTGCCACTCTATTGCTGGACTCCAATCTGAAACTCTCCATCTTGAGGGACTGTAATACCAACCTACAGTACAAGGATCTCTGTGTCAGGGTGTATATCTACTCTAAATCAGGATTAAATTTTAAACCACAGATAAATCCATAACTTTTTATTACTATTTGCTATAGTTAGTTTTGGTCGTTGAGCTGATACTTTGTACTATTTTATTTAAAAATAAAAATACTGCAGATTCTGTATTTTATAATGTTATTTCTAAATATCATGAATTTTGGGACTGATTATTAGCTAGAAGGAAATGACTATTTTTGCTGGAGTGTCTATGGTTTCAGTTTCTGTATGTTATGGGCAGTCAAACATTGTGTTGTACATTCCAACCTAGAGCTACCAAGTTTTCTTATTTCCTTTTGACGTAGAAGAAGGTCATTTGGCCCATTGAATCTGTGCTGGCTCTCAGAGTGAACCCATCCACTTCCTCCACTTATCTTCCTGTATCCTATTCTCTCATTTACTCATCAACTGTCACCAATTTTCCTACCACGCGCATGGACTAGGGGTAATTTACAGTAGCCAATTAACCCACCAAAACACCCAGAGGAAACCCATGCAGTCACGAGGAGGAAGTGCAAACTCCATACAGGTAGCACCCAAGGTTGTGATTGAACTTGGGTTGCTGGAGCTGTGAGACAGTGGCTCTACCTGCTATTGCCACTGTGCTGTCCCTGTACAATATACTATTGCAATAGCCATCCTGCTTCATTATCTATCATGGGAGTCTAGAACTAGAGGGCACAGGTTAGGTGAGAGGGGAGAAGTTAAAAGGAGATCTGTGGGGTAGGTGTTTTCTCCCAGAGGGTAGTGAATACCTGCAATAAGCTGCTGGAGGAAGTGGTGGGGACACTTACAATTACAATGTTTAAGTGGTGTACTTGGATAGGAAAGTTCCTGGAGGGATATGGACCTGATGCAGGCAAATGGGATGTGTAGATAGGCATCATGGTTGGCATGGACAAAGTGGGCTGAAAAGGTCCGTTTCTCTGCTGTGTGTTTTTATAACTTTATCTTTTGTCATTTATGGTGTGTATGTCAGTTGAGAAGTTATACTGTGATGTTCATTCAGTGCTGACCTGTGGCTGGTTGTGGGTATGGAATGATGTGTCGTGTAGTTGAAGGTCTCCACCTATTTGGTCTGGGTTTTAAAAAGATGGAATCCAATACGGGAGATATCCCTGGATTCGGTAAATGAATCGAGCAGTGCATGTGAAGAGTAGCTCTTGTTTTATTGATGAGAGTTTTGGTTCAGAAGAAAACCAAAGGCTTTATTTCCTCCTCCACAACAATTAGTCATGTTAAGGTGAAATTTTAATGAGATTCTCATGGAGTTCACTGTGTGAAGGCAATATCTGCATGTCTCATGAGGTGTGGAGTGTGAATATGTAAGGTGTATTCTGACTGTGGACAGAACCTGATTATTTGAGAATAAATGGGTGGTTTTGAATGCAATTTGATTAAGGACTAGAAATAAGAACAAATATGGATCTGACAACACTTAGAAAGGGTTTTTTTTCTGCAAATTCTAACGTATTCTAACAATCTACTTTATACATTGACTTGTCTTTTTTCTCTTTCAGGTAGTGACTGACCCTGTTCTGTATTTTCAACAATTTTGTTTTGGAAACATATATTGACAATGAATAGTAAAGGAAATTTCAGCTAGTACTAATACTCTCCTTCTTCCCTTTATTTATCCTCCACCACCAAAGCTGTTAAAAATATGAAAAATTATATTATTCTTATCAGTGAAATTTCACTTGGCACACAGTCCCACCACTGAGACCTATCAAAGGTTATAAACTAATAATTTCCTGTCATGTGATTACATTCAGTACTGCTGTCTTTGAAACAAAAATTAGACAATTTGTGAAACTTTTGCTATTTAAAAGGTATCCAGAAGACCTAAGCTGTCTTTTCTGCACCAGATCCCTGTCCAACAACCGTTGTTGGGAAAGATTGCAGATGCAAGATCTTGTCTGAGGACAGGATCTGGGCTCTCTGTATCCCACTATTTGCAGTCACTTGTAAATATCCTTTTGGGCAAGATGCTGAATTATAATGTTCTCTACTCCAAAGTGTACTGGAATGGGAGGAGCTAATAGGTAAGGAATATAAATAAGTTTGTGGGTAAATCTTGAACTGGAATAAAGAGAGGAGTAAAGAGAAATACTTAGGTTTGTCTTTTGGTTTACATTTGCTGTTTTTATGTCATTGTCTTCCAGAGAAGATTCTGCTTCAATCAAATTCAAACTAGATCTTTGAAGGGATGAATAGTTCCTAGAAAATCTTTGTATACTAAGGAGTCCTTCAATCCTTCAGCTCAAAAACCCAAGGGACCACTATAATAACAACTCTTAAGACCCCAGGCTGCAAGGCTTTGAACATCATTGAACAAATGTTTTGTACCAGATTTTTGTTTGAGAGAGGCATACAAGGATAGTGTTTCCTCACAAAAAAGCAACACATATTTCCCTTTGTGCAGCACACATCAAATTAAATGACTGCATTTTGTAATAAATTCATTGTCAGCTTCCTGTGCTGTATATGAGTTGGCTACGGCTTATCGTCACTGCACATACAACAGGAACTCCAGCTGCACCTTCCTTAACTGTACAACCACTGAACAGGGGGACAGGAATTAATACAGAGGACGACATAATATATAAGGATCAGACTGCTTACTTGTGAGAGACTCGAGACCATTGGCTCTAAAGATGTGTAAGTTAATTTATACACAAATCCAGACATCAGTTGTTGAAGAGCTCTGGTTTTGTTCTGTGCTGGTAAACTACCACCCTGAATCCAAGGCACTTTGTTGAGAAGAGTTAAGAGTTTCCTATTTTCAGCCTGTGCATAGGGAGCATATGGTTTGAAAACCTACTCGGCATCCCTGAGCAGAAGCAACACCCATTGCCATAGGAACCTGCAGAAAACAATGGACGGGGACCAGCTTTGTAGAACTGAGACGAAGGAGAAGGTATGTGAATCAAAAGGAGGGAATTGGACAGACACAGTTCCTGGCTTGCATCCAGCTCTGCGAACAGTTACAGAATATTCGTGGTAAAAATCTCCTTTTAGTACTTAATGCTGATCAAGAAGTAAATCAAGACAAGGTTACAGCATCCTACAATGTTACTGTGTGAGATATTGGTGTAGCATACTGTTGTTAGTGTATCTCACAGTGGCAGTGTATGTATTCTGAATGCCAGCAAATCCTGTATCGTGCAAGTATGTATTCCAGACTGAGCATATCCATGTTATTAGGTAAAGCATGCAAAAGCATATTTGATGACTTGATCCGCACATTACTGTGTCTGAGTTGTTGGTATATTCCACATTGTTATGGTACCTGATGCTGTAATATGGCAACTTGCATCAGTAGTACACACTTGTCTGTGAGTCAGAAAGTTGTGGGTTGTAGTCCCTGCATTGTTAGATGTGCCATCTTTCAGATGGATGCAAAACAAAAGCTTTGTCTTTCTCTTCAAATCAAGCTGAAATATCCCAATTTCAAAGGATAATGTGGAATTTTGTGATCTCATGGTTACCTGTTGATTATCAACAAACTCAACTGTCTCATTTCTCTGTGTGGGATCCTGTGGCTTTCATGCTGGCTGCTGTGTTTTCCTACAGCACAACATTGACTATATTTCGAAAGTCTTTCATTATCTGAAGTGTTTTGGAGTATTCTTCTACACTTGAAATCTTATTGGCATAGAATGCTAGGGCTGAGTCTTGGGAAATGGGATTAGTATAGATGTGTACTTAGAACCATAGAACAATACAGGCCCTTTGGGCCACCATGTTGTGCTGACCTTTAAACCACGCCTATAACATCTAACCCCTTCCTCCCACATATCCCCTATTTTAAATTCTCCATATGCTTATCTAACAATTTCTTGAACTTGACCAACGTATCTGCCTCCACCACCACCCCAGGCAGCGCATTCCATGCACCTCCCTCTGACATCTCCCTTGAACTTCCACCCATTACCTTAAAGCCATGCCCTCTTGTATTGAGCATTGGTGCCCTGGGAAAGAGGCATTGGCTGTCTACTCTATTTATTCCTCTTAATATTTGGATACCTCTATCATGGCTCCCCTCATCCTCCTCCTCTCCAAAGAGTAAAGCCCTAGCTCCCTTAGTCTCTCCTCATAATCCATACTATCCAATCTAGGCAGCATCCTGGTAAATCTCCTCTGCACCTTTTCCAATGCTTCCACATCCTTCCTATAATGAGGCGACCAGAACTGGACACAGTAACTCCAAGTGTGGTCTAACCAGAGTTTGTAGAGCCGCATCATTGCCTCGCGGCTCTTCACTCAATCCCACCTTATGAAAGCTAACACCCCATAAGCTTTATTAACAACCCTATCCACCTGTGAGGCAACTTCCAGTGATCTGTGGATATGAACCCCAGATCCCTCTGCTTGATGGCTAGCATAGCAAGGTGGGCAGAAGGGTCTGCTTCAGTGCTGTATGACTCTGACTCTAAATACAAATTCATTTTCTGTTACTACTTCCCACACTATTTCTGTATCCTATGCTGTCACTGTATATGTGATGTTACATTATCTTACCTCATTGTAATATCCTCCACTCAACCATTTGCTCTTCTCCAACTTCCCTGCTACCTAGGCTAACTTGTTTTCTCTTTTTCTCGGGTCTGATGAAGGGTGTCAGACCTGAAACATCAACTGTTTCTCTTTCTATAGATGCTGTCTGACCTGCTGAGCTCTTCCAGCATTTTCTGTTTTTATTGCAATATCCTGTACTGCTGCTGTATTCTCGTCGTATCCTGCACAGCTAAAATTTATTATTCGTTCATTGCACCACAGATTTCCTGGGTTGTTCTGAACCTCATTTATGTAATCTCATATTCTCCTGCAAGTTGCATTCTGTTACTATATCTTGTTCTTTTAAGTGTTTCACACTGTAAACATTTCACATGCTGTTACATATCTTGCAATGTCTCAAGTGGTTACCACTTCTTTTTATTCCGACATCATCTGTAGTTTCTCTATCTGCACTGTGTGAGATCAGTATTTGAAATGAGGGCTATTTCAGTCTTAGCATTGAGTCACACAGGTTTCTGCACATGTTAGGGGTGCTTCTGCAAAGCATGAGCATATGATTGCAGCATGAGTCTGTGTACCCAACTGCTGTATTTTGCTGCATTGTACAACTATAAATGTGAGTTAGCTCTTGGCAAGGGGAGATATTAGTCACTCACCCCATTTATACAAGTGCAAATAACTGTATAACTTATTCTCTGCAGGTGTTGAATTTTCCTGGCATTGGGAATTGTGCTCCAGGCACACTCCAAGAACAGCATGGTTACAAAAATGTACGTTGATGCTGTTAACCCTTGTGATGTTGGTGGGAGTGGGGAGAGGATTGTCTAATATTCAACTGAGACTGGAAATAGGCATCTTTAGAGAGTAAGAAACACAAGTGGAATAGAATGCTGAGATTATTGGTTTAGTATTCATCTACCATAGTTAGAATGGACATGAAGAGGATGTTTCCAGTAGTGGGAGAGTGTAGGATCGGAGGGCACAGCCTCCAAATAGAAGGACATCCCTTTGGAACAGAGATGAGGAGAAATTTCTTTGGCCAGAGGGGGGTGAATCTGTGGAATTCATTGCCATAGATGGGTGTGGAGGCCAAGTCATTGGGTATATTTAAAGCCGAGGTTGATAGGTTCTTGATTAGTAAGGGTGTCAAAAGTTACAGGGAGAGGCAGGAGAATGGGGTTGAAAGGCGAAATAAATCAGCCATGATCGAATGGCCTGATTGTGTCCCTATGTCTTATGGTTAGGGAGGCCTGACTTTACAGTAGCCTAAAGATCTTTGGGTTTGGAAGTTAAGTATTAAACTTAACACCAGGGAGGGACCAAAACATATTATAAAGAAGATATTTAAGCACTGGAAAATGTGCAGAAGAGATCTACATGGATAATACCAGAAAAAGCTTAAAAGACTTCAGCTCTTAGAAAAGGGAAGGGGGATAACTTGAAAGAGGTCTTTAAAACCATGAGCACATTTGATAGGGTCAGACAGATTAATTCCACTTGCAGAGGAGTCCAAATTAGAGATCATAAATCCAACAAGAAATCGGTAGGATTTCCTTCACCCAGATAGTTGAGAATGTGGAACCTGACACTCACACAGCTGTTGATGTGAATAAGGAGAAGCTAAATAAGTAAATGAGAGAGAAAGGGATAGGAGTTGTTTAAGCTGATTGGATTAAATAAAGGAAAGGATGTTCATATGGAGCATGAACAAGGTAAACAGACCAGTTTGGGCTGAATGACCTATTACTGAGCTGTAAATTACGTGAAAGATGTACAATGTTTTCAGTGTTTTCTGCTGGCTTCTAAATTACTGACAGATTTACCAGCTTTTGTATCCTTTATGACACATCTATATTACTCAGGCCACCTCCATTATATAGTCTCAGATTTAAAGAGTTCTGGTTTCAATAAATGCAATCCTTAATTAAGAAAACATGCCGGCTATTCCTTACCTGGGCTGTCTATCAGCTCAACAAGAAGCCAGTCAGCTCTGAGCTATAGATGGAGGGTGAGAGTTGTGCTACTTGATCTTGATGCAAATCTGTTTCCACTTCCCTTAAGATCTAATTCATCAGGAGCCAGAAACTTGTTGGCCTGCAGCTCCAACTTTGCTCGGGCTGTGTAAAGTATGATCCTGACAAAGTGGAGGCTTTTCTCGTTTACTTTCTGCAAAAAGGAAGGCAGTTAATATTTCGTTAATTCACATCTCAGTACAGGAACATCCTCACTTCCCTTATGCTTGAGAGCATCTGTGAATGCATGACATCCTTTCTTGTGCTGCCTTTCAGGGTTTGCTGGGTTTGTGTCTACGCCCACAGGTCACTGATGATGCATGCAATGGGAAAGCAGTGCTGAAATCTATACCTGTGAGTAGAAAGCCTTGCAGAATTAACAGCTAGACTGAAATTGAATCTATGAGATAGCTGTCAAATGTCCATTTTAGCCATTGGAGGTTTGTGAGATGTTTGATTTATAATTATTGCTGGTTTCTTTTCAGATATCTACATTGAAACACAATGGCCTTCTACAGTCTCTTACAGCTGGTGGGGATGAGCAGAAACATGAAGGCAAGTCCTTTGTTCTAAAGTCTGATACAGGAGATAGGTGTTGGTTTTTGTGAAGATTAATTTAATCAGAAACTTCACTTCCCTAACGTGCCAACCTGAGTTACGTTCTTTCAGCATGAGCTCGGGAAAGATGTTTGGTCCTTGCTGGAATGGAAGCAAGCTAGTTGGAGTGCTGGTAGTGAAGTGAGTGAGAAGGGTGAGTGGTGTTGCTTAACTTAACAAGTTGCTGTGTTATGTATGTGGACAGTGCTGAGAGGAGTCAGAAAAGTTGCCTAGATTTCCTCTAGTTTACTTGCATTTTCAAGATGGTTTCTTGGTCTCCTAGAATATTACATGGTTTTACATGGGCAGGCTGTATATGGTGATACACCAGCCATTGAAGTTGTTTGACCCAGGCTGATTGGGCTGTTAGCGTTTCTTTACTGTCCGTCATTGTCATATGTTTCTTGTGATTTATTGATATTATTTTAGAAACAAGAAGGAATTGAATGATGCTGAGATTATAGTTGTAAGTACACTGCTAAAAGTTGTTGGTTCAGACATTGTGTTTGAAGTAATATAGGGGAGGTTGTTGTTGGACGATGATTTAAAGAAAAGTATTTAGACTACACATAAAGTCTGAAATGGGAAGAAACTGCTCTTGTGTACTCCAAAAGGAAGGCTTTGACTAGAGAAAGGAAAGAGGTTACACACACTTGTCCTGATGCAGGGTTTCAACCCAAAACTTTGACAATTCCTTCCAAGATGCTGCTCGACTCACTGAATTCGTCCAGCAGATTGTTCGTTGCTCCAGTTTCCAGCATCTGCCTGACTGTGACTCTTGTTTTTATCCAGCAGAGGTGACTTTGGAGGTGTTGCAGGCAGAGGCAGAATGGGAAGCTTTGGAAACAGCACAAAGAGGTGAGACACCACTTTCTTTAGGTTGCTTCTGCCTTCAGTCAGAATGGAAGCTGGTCCTTGCCACTGCAGTCTACAATTATTAGAAGTTATCTCTTTAAATGTTTATTTAAATGAAAAGCAACCATTCTGTTTAGATAGCACAGCTTGCAATAGATTGATTTATTTAAATAAAAGGTCTTTAGATTATTTTTAAAGCAGTTCATGGTTGTGAGCTCAGAAGTCACTAAAAAAACAGATGTGACGGAAAATCATCATGTCTCTTTCGCAAGCTCTGATGGAAAAAAGAGGAACCTTAACCTCATAACTTTAAGTGAATCGGGTTGATTAAAATGTTCAAATTCAGTCAAGGCTCCCTGTAACACTTGAGTAGAAACAAGTTTGGGAGTATTTATAAACCTGAGAGAACCCACTGGGGAGGGGTGGAGGCACTGCCAGCAGCACTGTGCATGTTGGCACAGTTCCAGGATTATGGGAGTGATGCAGTAATAACTCCTGTTCATTTCCAGTCTTTCTGTAAATGAGAAGAGTTTTGCACAGTGGAGTTTGCTGTAGAAAAATAAGTTAGGCAGGTAGGGTCAGTTATTCTTCAGTAAACAGGAAATCCTTGGCAGAGACCACATCTTTCATTGCAAACCTAACTCATTAACTATATATTACATATCTCTATTTAATTGATTTAGCTTTTCACAGATACCACATTCACACAAGGTTGCTGGGTCAATGAAGTTGTTTCTTCATCACAGGGGACTGATTCCACCTGTAAGAATTACCCAACATTTCTTTCAGTGAAACGTGGGCTAATTTTTTGCATTTGGATATGCATTTCATTCCTGCTGAGTCAAATAAATGTATGTGGAGTGACTATTTCATTTCTGTTTTGAAACCTTTTATAATAGAAAGCTAATATTGTGCACATGGTCAATAGAATGTAGGGAAACATACAGCCAGCTCAGGAGTGATTGGGCCTTTGCATACACATGCAGTACACTTTTACTGGCTGAGTGATTTTTATTTTGATTTCAGAATTGCCATTGGAGGAACGGGAAGGTAAGAATTTCCCTGCATAGGTGCATGCTGTTTTTCAGTAGATTAATGAGATTCAGTATTAAGACTGACTAAAAGAAGAGTTTGAATTTTGTTTTGTGTGAAACATCAGTGGGTTAGTTGCACATAAGGCTCTTCTCTACCCTTGTAGGTCCAAATGACATCACAGGATGCACTCTACTCATCTCCTTTAATGAAGCACTTCAGCATTTTCAAACAGCGGATCTCTATGAGTACAGGGTAAGCACAGAGAGGAAGAAAGAAACTTAGCACACAATACTCATTCTTTCATTTAGATGTTTTGTTCGGTTAAGAAAATTACTTTTGTGTGCTTTTTATATGCTGTGGTTTCTTTCATTATAATAAGCCTCTGATGGATTCCATGATTGTGGCTATCATACCTCTTATCAACTATTGTGTACTGACAGAATCAAGGCTCCTTTTAGGGCACAGAAATCCATGACATTATGGAAGAATCTGATGTGAGGCTATTGCTGTTTGCAGGTCATAATTGTTACTGAGAAGGGTAGTTCTAGTGTTCTGACAGTCATTGGAACCAAGCTGTGTGTAAACAAAGTTGTATTTGTATACCCATGTTAAGACATCAACCTGTGCTGATGTGCTTCGTGGCCAATCATACTAAAGGTAGTTATTGCTAAAATTTAAGAAAATGTGTTGGCCAATTGGTGCACAGCAAGCAACAATATGATAATGACCAAATAATCTGTGTTGATGATATTGGCTGAGGCATGACATCACTGGATGCAGCCTGTTCATTATATTCATTGAAGGGATAAATAACCAGGTGACTTAGAGAATATCTCTGCTTCTTTTCCACTAGTGCCCTGGGGTCTCATCTTCCCACCTGGGGGTAAAGAGGACTTCAGGTGAATGCCTCATCAAAAAGACGTACTCTCATAGTGCACACTCCATCACTACTGCACTGGATAGCTGGGCTAGATTATTCCGTCCTTTGTCTTGTGAACATTCACAATGAACAAGTTGGCTGTCAAGGAACATTAGGATAGAATTCAAATAAACTGCAAAGTTGTGTTGACATCTTGAAGAGGCATCATAAGAAGGGTGCTTCTAAAATTTAATAAACGATATGGACAGGCAGGCAGATAAACTAAATGATAGCTTGAGAGTGGATATGATTTAAGAAGTTTTTTTAAGGAGAATGAAAGTAGAAAAATCACCAGGTATCAGTAGTGAATGCAGAATACAGGAGGAGACTGGGGAGGAGAAGGTACAGACTTGCATGATAATATGCCAAAAGTCTTTGGAATAATTTTAATTGTGCCAAAAGATTGTTGATGGCAAATATTATGTTCCCTTGAAAAGTTGCTTAGTATAGATATCAGCAAACATGTGCTGATGGTCTTTTCTCAGCTCCAGTTTTAAAACTGTGGACCTTTGCAGGATGGAAGAGTGGGTCATATATGATTCGTTGGGTCTGTGGACCTTTTCTTTCTCCCCCCCCCCCCCCCCCCCCCCCCCCCCCCCAGGCAGTGAGCTTAATACTGACTTGCACTTGTGGAAATACTGCTGATTTCATGACCTGTTTATAAAGGAATTGAATGATATGTGATTATGAAGCAACTAGGGCTGATCAGGATAACTTAAGGCAAAGGCGGTTAAATACTGCATGGACCACCTTAAATATTACACTGATGCCCTGAGGACTTTGCTCCTCCTCGAGGGAAGAATGCTCGGATACGTAAGGCATAAATTGATTAGGGAAATGATACATATTTGAACTTAGTCGAGGGAGGTTGCTCAAGACTTGAGTTATCATCAAGTTCAGGGCAAGTTTCAGCTGTGATGGCATCTGGAACTTGTCAGGTGTTTGTGGGATTCAGAGGGTTTGGGATAAAGGGTGGAATATTCCAAATGTGGCAACATCTATGGTTTCTATGGGGAACATTCCTGGCCATTTTTCTTTGTACTTGCAGAAGAACATACAGCCAACTGTACGTAGGACAGGGCTTTCTGCCATCACCCATTTTCTCTTTGGCCCTCCACGTTTGCACAAGGAGTTGCAGGAAGAGCGGGATCTGGTATTTGCGATTGGCCAGTGTGAGTACAGCAAGCAGTACATTTGCATATGAAAGAAAGGGACCTTTCCTCTACTACATTGAATATTTTAGTATGAAGCACATACATGATACTGAGTGTTTTATTTGTTAAACAGTCATAGCTTAACTCTCTATAGGTTTTACTTTGTACCTGAAAATCATTTCTATTTTGCTGTGTATTGTAAGAAATTTTATTTGCAATCCATAATAATATGCTGTATAAGAAATATTAAGGACTAACTTCTAGGTAACCAGTGCTGGATTAGCAGATACGAGTAGGTATCAAGCCCTGGAAGTATCTTGCATCACTGGATGGTTACTTGTTCGTAGGATCATTTGTTTCAATTGTGAGCATCCAGAGGTTAAAAATGTTACTGAACTTTAAGTGGAGCTTCTAATGAAGGACTAAGTATTCCACATTGTGTATTTTTTTTATGACTATTAACATTGTTAAACTGTACTAGGTGCTAATATGTTTTTATGATGCAGGCTCCCTGGACAACAATCAGAAAGTTCACATTCGGGTTTTGCAGACAATTTACAAAAAACTGACAGGGGCAAAATTTGACTGTGCACGATATGGCTCACACTGGGAACAATTGGGATTTCAAGGTAAAAGGAAGAAACAAACTGCTTTAAATGATGCAAGCTGCAGTGTTTCCAGTGAGATTTGGGCTGGGTGTTTAATAAGGAATGGTATCACTAAGTACTAACCCAGGGTTGGGATATATAGAAGTTTAAACTCCAATAATACACTAAGCAAAGACCTGCAACTGTGCAATTTTTCTGGCAGCATTACGTGTGTTAGTGTGGTGTAAGAGACTGCAACAGTGGGGCTGAGCAGTGTAACAATGAGAATACTGTAAACAGCAGCTTTAAGTATTGACGTGCAGTGTGGTCGGAACTTGTATTGAAGTTGGGTGTGTGGCTGTGTAAAACTGGCTGTGTTATGAGTTAAGGTGTGCTGCTGCTTTAAGATCTCAAGTCAGTTCAAACTGTGCCTAACAAAATTGAGGAAAATACTGACATAGCCGTACGTTTGTGAAGCAATTTATTTTTTTTCTGTTATCTGTTACTAGGTACAGATCCAGGGACTGACCTGCGTGGGACAGGATTCCTTGGCCTGATGCATACATTATATATGGTGATGGACCTGCAGACTCTTCCTTTGGCTCGTGATATCTACAAACTGTCACACCATCCGACACAAGTTAGTTAATGCTCGCACATTTTAACAGCTTAAAATTCAGTGGATAAAGAGCTAGAAGTTGCAGTGCTCATAAGAAATGCATGTTAACGTTGCACAAGGGACTCTACCAGGTTTCCTCATGGGTGTGATTTTTTTTTCATGAGCCCAAGCGAAGTAGACCAGGCCACTGCATACTTGAATACATACAAAAACATTTCCTCTGCCCTCTCACCATTGTGGAGAATGTTTTGGGGGCTGGATTGGAGTGGAGCTGGATGGGAAGATGGATGATTGGGAGTAAGGACCAGGGGAGAGCATGGGGAATGGATCTTGGTGTAGGAATGTGGCAGCAGAGGAGCAGATCTAGGGTAGGTGGGGGAAGAGCTTGTTACCCAGGTATCAGTGGACCCTTTAACCTCAGGACAGGCCTCAGCAACCCTTCCACCAACCCCCCCCCCCCCCCCCCCACCCCTTAAGACCCCCTGTTCTGTTTGAGGCCCGTGCTGTTTGAGGACTTTGCATGCACAATAGAATTTTTGTGTGAGCCATCGGAATGAGCATGGTATGGTATTTGAAGTAATTGAACAATGACCAAGTGTATATACTCCTCAGATACACAGAGATCACTAATAGAATGCAAATTGCTTAAATCTTAAAATATTCCCTCGCAAAAAACATAAAATTGTTGGCCAAAGCCTGTTCTGTATTTTATCTCAGCATACCGAAGCAAGCTTAATGAATGGAATTTGTTGTAGACTTGTCAGCACAGTTGGAAAAAGTCAGAAGTAAAAGAAATTAAAGAAAATAAAACAGTGTTGGATTCTGTTGCTGTATTGACTGAAACTGGGACTTGGAATTGGGTTATCGCCCTGTGAGTTCTTAATCTTTGCAAAGCTGCTGTGCAGTGATTTAGTGCTTCTATATATTGAGAGGAATCTGGGGCTGTTCACCGCCAACCATGGTTTTTGCTTTATGATGTTGGTTGCTGAAGGATGTATCTCTGGTCTTTTGTCCAGGTGTTCAAGTTACTTGGATGAATGCTTGTTCAGTACAGGCCATTCATTGTTCATAGATAGGGTGCGGTAGTTTTATATAACAGTAACAGCTTCTACATTATTTTACATTTTTGCAAGTATGTTTGCACCAGATCTGCACATTAAACTTAATGCACAAATACTTTAGCAAGTGAACCATTGATTTTAATTTCTACTCAGTGTGAATAATCCATTGCTAGCCAAATGCACCCATTAAAGTTTTTAATGTGGTGTTTAGAACAAGAAGTTTTGGTAAGCAATTTTACAGAACTCTGTGTCTCT